>NW_022146165.1:1193465-1570965 GCF_002938485.1 Sitophilus oryzae
CCTCTATAGCGCGAGGAGTGGAAAGAGAGTCACCGATGCGGACCTGGAATCTCCTATCGACAAGAAAGGATTTAATAATGAGAGTGATCTGTTGGGAAAAGTGGAAAACGTGGTGAAATTTGTACACAAGGCCCTCGTGCCAAACCTTGTCAAAGGCCTTCTCGATGTCAAACATGACAAGACCAGTTCCTCGCTTGGCGTTTAAACCCTGCGTAACATATTCCACCACGCGTGCGACTTGCTGTTCGCAGGAGAGGGATTGGCTAAATCCGAACTGCTCCTGAGGGATGATCTCGGCACTAGCCAAGAAGTTAATTCTAGAGAGAATAACCTTCTCAGTCAGTTTCGAGAGGGAGGAGAGGAGGCTGATGGGGCGCCAGTTTTCTGAGAAAGTGAGGTTCTTATTTGGCTTTGGGATTAGGATAATTATGGCTAGTTTCCAAACGTTTGGAAATTACCTGAGGGACATTATCTGATTAATGATGGCGGTAAATTGAGTTATAAGAACCTCGGGGAGGTGTTTCAGTGCGATGTTGTTTACTTGGTCGTGACCTGGGGCTTTTCTGCTGCGCAGTGTGGAGATGATGGACGAAATTTCTTTAGGGGTTGCTGGGGGGATGGGGGCCTCGAGAGGGGGAATGGGGGCTACAAAGTTTTCGTAGAATTCTTCTACAACTTCATCGAAATCGATGTCGTCATCGGGATTTCGCAGAGCTTCAGCATTTGCCATAAAATTGCGAGCAATTTGTTACAAAACCATATAAATTATATATCACTGTAATCACAAAACTTCAATCTATTTCCGTATTGTAACGGAATTTTAAATAATGTCTTTATTTTCAAGAAAATTTAGTCCAAACATAAGGAATATTTTGCTGATGTTTGACCATCAAAATATTAAAAACAAAGAAGTTGACTAAAAATATGCTACAATACATTTATAGTATAACCCTTTATCTTTAATTTTCTTCTTCATTTGTGTAAAAAATACCTAGCCAGTTTTGCATAAAACGTTAAATGCCGAACGCTTATTTCGCTACTTTTTCGGACTAGTGAAATGAACCCTTAATTATTTAGTTAACAAATTAGCAAGTTTTACAAAAACCATGTTGCATGCGAATTTATCTACTTAGTTGTTCGCTCGATTGGTTTGATAAATTATTCAAAAATATCCGAGCCAGATCCTGCTAATTTGCAATTTGTATAACGAAAAATTATTATTAATAGATCATTAGCATCCATTATCGAAAATAGCATGCAGAGAGAGAAATCTGTTCTTGTTTCTATTTGGCTCGTTAAAACCGGAGACGAAAGTCGATACACATATACATCCGCAAGGAAAGTCGTACCGATCCTAAGGAACAAGACGGCGCTGAAATCTGCCTAGTACCAGAAGTACTAATTATGCAAATTTCAAGTATATTTATTCTTTACTACTAAGCGGAAATATATCTCAGTGTGATAAAAACTAGACTCTAAATTAATATAATATATAGTCTGTCCAACGAGAAGATCCTTGACAGTGATAGATGTGTCTGTCATTTTAGTTTCAAAGTAGTTTATTTTATTTTACAAAGAAATAAGTTGGTACAACTGGAACGCATAGCAATATATTAAAATTTGATTGACAAGATGACAAGTGATTACTTCAAAATATTGTGAAAAAAACTGTATAAAACTGAAAAAATGTAATCGAGTTATTTTATTTAATAAAAACGGTATGTGTTAATACAAAACAAACAAGAACAAGACACTACATACCAAAAAAATATAAAAAAGAACTATTATTTACTTTCAAGCTTTATGAAACTACCCGCATTTATGATTATATTTATCAATATAACTTATGTACAAATACAAATTTGTAATATTCCACAGGTATAAATAAAACAACATAGGTAAATACAACAAACTAATTTATTAATAATAACACCTACCAAATTTTATACCTTAAAGGTTGATTAATTAACTTTAATCTTAATTTTTTTAAACCAATACCTTTTGACATTATTTTTCTGCAGTACTAAAATCCATTATTTACCTATCGTGTGATGCTACTCCAGTTTTTAGTATGTCGTGTTTAGTTTGATCCTTATATACGAGATGCACTTATCTACGACGAAATGGTATACAAACTTTATCGATGATGTATAAGACTTTCTGCCTGGGCAGCGTGTATTAACCATAAACTGTGCTCTGGGTCTACAGTTAATTTTCACTCGATTTTTCCTCCACTTGACTTCAAAAGACACAAAACACACGTAATAATACGAATCAAAATGCATCATCTTCCAAAACGCAGGGTATTTAACAAAAGTTGACACAAAATTATAACCTATAATTTGGCAAGACTTTGACAAGCGTCAAAAAATGACAAAGATCTAAAGGCGAGTTCATACGCATCGGCGTCCGTTTGTCGTTCATCGTTCCGTCAAACCAATAAAATTGAAATACGATCTGTCATTTTTTAAATAAACCAATAAAACTGGTTAAAAACAAGAAGACACGACGCATGACGGATTTATATTTAAACCCATCCATAGATAACTTAAAAATTATTAGAAACTTTTTTTAGTAAAATAAATGGATTGATATGGGACGTCATCTGCTTTTCTTCTGTCATCGTCTGTCGAAATCTTACCTGAGAAAAAAAACAGAATATATAAGATAAATTACCCACTATACAGGGTTGTTTACCACATAAGACACAATATACAGGGTTGTTTACCGCCTAGGAGTATCTTAGTTAAACGATTAGATTTTTGCAAATTGTAGTTTTGGGTTTTTGGTTGAAGGACTACTAGAGCCACAATTTAAAAATATTTTTACAAGATACAGAGTAGGTATCCCAAATAAATAAAAATATCAAAGTGGTATTTTTTTAAATGAAACACTCTGTATATTATTCTATTTTTAGATTCTACGATTGAAAAATTGATTGAAATTTGATTAAAGTTTATCACACTTCAACCTTACCGTTTTTGAAATATTTTCAATTTTGTGAAATTGCAGTAAACAATTTAAGACTTCATTTCTCCAAGGGTATCAAACTTAAGTATATTTATTGATCAGATATTTTGTTGCAATAATAAAAATTATACTACCTCATACAGAGTTTCCAAAAATTTATATTAAATAATTACTAGCTTTAAACGGCAATAATTTGTTTAATTTAAATGGAACACCCTCTATATTTTATGAGAATCAGATGCACAATTTAATTGTCTATCAAATTGTATTATACCATTTTTACCTATCTCTTCAAGTTTTCGTAGAAACTACATTTTCTTATAATTTAGACTTCATTTATCAATATACCCATTACCCATGGAATTTTATATTATTTTTAAAGATGTAACAAAATTTTTAAAGAGTACAGATGTACAGATACTAGTATTGTCGATATAGTTCGTTTATTTCATAAAAAAACTAAAAAAAACTGTTTAAATATTTATAAAAGAGAACCAATTACTTAATATGATTCTAGTATTCAAACTACATTAATTGACTGTTTGCGTTGATTAATAATAAATTGCTCCAAATCTTAAAAAATGACTTTTGTATGTGTATTAGACTGTGCGGGAAAAAGATATCCACATTTATTTAAAATAATTTATTAACTAACGTAATTAAGTATGTACTTAATTAATATTTTGGCAAAAATAATGGTGATATATTTAATTAAAGATATACTCTTTTATAAAGATTTAAATAGTTTTCTTTTTATATACAAATGGGCTAGTAATATTATCGTTTTTAGCACCTGTACATTTTGTACATTTCTTGCTTTACAAACAATCTAAAATGTCAATCTTCCATGGGTATATTGATAAATCAGGTCTAAATTATAAGAAAATACATTTTCTACGAAAACTTGAAGGAATAGGGAAAAAATGATAAAATACAATTTGATAGACAATGGCATTTTGTATCTGATTCTCCTAAAATATACAGGTTGTTCCATTTAAATTAAACAAGTTATTGCCGTTTAAATCTAGAAATTATTTAATATAAATTTTTGGACATTCTGTACGAGGTAGTATTATTTTTATTATTGCAACACAATAACTGATCAATAAATAAACTTCAGTAAATATTTGGTATTAAAAACTTTGACACCCTTGGAGAATGAAACCTTAAAATTTTTACTGCAATTTCACAAAATTGAATATATTTCAAAAACAGTTAAAAAAGATTTAAGTGTAATAAACCTTAATAAAATTTACCTTTATTTTAATCGTAGAAACATATAATATACAGGGTGTTCCATTTAAAGAAAATACAACTTTGATTAAAAACTATTATCTCAAAAAACTTCATTAACTCATTATTTTGAAAACGAGAAATGATAAAATTTCTGTTTATTTAGATACAGTTGTAAATATCTTCCATAAATCTTTAAAATTTATTTATTTTCAAGGTCAAGGTCATGGTAACATGATCCGATGCTGTTAAGTAAATTCCATTTAAATTTTAAACTAAATTACTTGCTGTTATATCTAAATAATTTAATCACAGCAATTTGATGCTGATATTAAACCGGAAAATTGTAATCGAATTGAAAAAAGTAGCTATTTTCAGTTTTAATTTAAGGAAAGATGTCTTCATGGTAGAAAATTTAAGAATTGGGAAATTAGATCAATCGTTACAACACGATTCTGTTTTTTTTTCAGAAATACCTAAGCTTTAATAAATCGAGCGTAAAAGTATGTCAGAAATACGAAAAAATGTTTAGGTTTCATAATCGGCTAAAAAGAATAATAGAATGTGAGTATTTTTGGCTAAAATTATTTGATTGACAATTATATCATTAATTATGATACTTTAACTTTAATAATTATGTATTAATTAAACGGTTAACATAGTGCTAATTCATAAAGGCTATTAATGCTCGAGCAACATGTGTTGCGGCATTGTCTTGGTAGAAAAAAAGTTCATCGGTTTTGAATGGGTTACTCCCATGGAGACCATACTTGTTCTCCGTTGCATTAACGCAGCAGTATTTAAAAAAAATATTTATTTTATTTTGTAGATTTTCTTTTTCTGAATAGAAATATATGCATATCATATGTCAACTTTTGATATTTTCGCATTTGGTTTATTCCTAGATCTTAATATACAGCCTTTTGTACTTAACAACACCACCATTGACGTCGTAAAATCTGTAAAATTCTTAGGGCTTGTTGTGGACAATTCTCGGAAATGGGACATACATATCGAAGCTTTGTCGAAAAAATTGAGCTCTGCCTGTTTTGCATTAAGGTCTGTTTCTAAGGAGCTTAACTTGTCAGTGGCTAGAACTGTTTATTATGCACTTTTTGAGTCGCACCTCAGGTATGCCCTTCCATTCTGGGGTGCGTGTTGTGCGGCTCAATTTGACCGCATTTTCAAGCTCCAGAAGAGAGCTGTTCGATATTCACTGGGACAAAACAGCAGAACTCATTGCCGGGGCTTTTTTAAAGAATTAAAAATATTGACTCTTCCTTCCTTATTTGTATTTGAATCCTTTGGCCTAATACGTAAACATGTATCAGCTTCTCAAGAAAGGCCATCTCACACTTATCTACTCAGGAACGCGGAGCAAGATCTTTATCTACCTACCCCACGCTCAGAATTAGTTAAAAGTTCAATATTATACAACTCGAAAAAAATGCACAATCACCTGCCATTTGAAATCAAATCCATAACATCATTTTTTTCATTTCGCAGAGCATTGAACTCTTATTTACTAGACAAGGCTTTCTACGCCGTAAATGAATTATATTTGAATTGAAAATCGAATTTGATTTTGAAAACACTGGTCTAATGTTTGCTATTGCTATATTTACTAATGACATCGAAATTAATTTATTTGGAGGTCATTGATATTTTGCTATAAACTGACTAAATATTTTTGAATATTATATTTTAATTTTTTTTGTTCTTTGACATTGTAAACATTTATAAACGTTTATTTTAACAATAAGACTGACAATATTATTTGTATAATGTTTTGTATTATCTTTTGTTTGTGTACCTTGTTTTTTTTACTTTGTTTGTTAGTTTACCTTTGTCTACAAATTGAAAAAATTTTTGACAATAAAGGCATTTATTTATTTATTTATTTATTTATACTTACGTGGATAAGTAAATCACTATGGAAACTGTCGCAAACATACATTTATCTTCTTTTTTTTCCTTTTAGAACTTCCACACACCAAATACTTTCTAGTCATTTTTACGAGTCCAACGAAAAAAAAAATATAATTGCACAAACTTAAAATTAACTTCTCACTGAACACACTTGCATCTTTGGCTATATAAAAGCGGTCAATAAAAGAGTGATTAATACAATTTTTAAATAAAAAACACAAAAAACAAGTAATGTGATAATGAGCCACCCTCGTTCCATTTGAAAAATTGAGATATGATTAAAAATACGATTTGGGCATCTTTTAACCTGTCATGACAAGACATGGAAAACATTAGACGATCAAAACTATTTTTCCAAGGCTCCTTGAATAAAAATTAGTGTTTTCAACACTGCCATGGCCCTCTATTGAAATTTAAAATTCGATTTTTCTAACAAAAATGTCAAAAGTTGACATATAATATGTCACTCTATTCAGGGTGTCACACAGTGCTTCGAACATATGGCTCTAGAGGACAAAAATCCAAAACTTCTCTTTTATTGTAGGCAATTTATTCAAACTAGGTTTATTTGACACAAATGATGAGTACTCTCATTGTATTAAATGATGATGTTCTTAGTCCCACGTTTATGAAAAAAAAATCTTATAAATAATAAAAATGTTGGAGCTGTGTTCCATCTAAGGAAATAATAATTTATAGTATGAAAACGGTGTAAGTATTAAATAAATCCCTGTGATAAAAAAGAATTGAAATAACATTAGAACATTCCTACAATAGATTCCTACAATATAAGCCTAATATAAGATAAAAATATTTTTCTTTAATTAAAAAGAAACATTAAAGTTATATTTAATTAAAAAAAAAACTTAAGATACTATAAATTTACTTCAACAAAATGCATAGATCGTAACTACTCTGATTCAGAAGAATCACTGCTGACAGAATCTTCCAAATTTATAGTATCCAAATCACAGGTAGATGAAGTATCCTCACATATAAGATATTTCTGTACATCATTTTCTAATATGTTACTTTTTCGCGTTGTTACTGTTCTTTTTGTTGGTATGAGGGGTTCGGATGTTAATAGATACCTCTTTAATAGACCATATCCATATATTATTTTTTCCTTTTCTTGGGTATGAGGTTTTATAATAAATTGAAAGATGGAAACTTTTTTTATGCGACGTTTCGCTCCAACATAGTGGACTTTTTCAGGCACGAATTTCAAGTGTGTCTCATTTGACTGGAAGGTCCATCAATATCTAATAAAGAACACATTTTTTGAAATACAAATAATTTTGAGTTCTTGTCCTTATGATCAAGCCAAGTATTAACAAGATCGGCATTGCTTATCAATTTTACTCCATCTGGAAAAGTATTATAAAATAAAGTTCGTCGCAAGCAGACGCAGGTGAACTATACAAAAATTAAAAGTGTATGAATATGACAACAAAAATATTCAATAAATACGATATGTTTTGATATGTTTTTTTTATATGCCTTTTTGAAGTTTGAAAACGTAAAATTTTTATACCCATTTAAGAATCATCTTAAAAAATAAATAAAAACTAAACAATCACGAACTTGTTTAGAAATAAATTTAAAGTACATACCTTGTTTAACAATATCCATAATCCAATATAAATAGTGGCTTTCAATTAAGTACGTACCGTTTAACTCCATAATATGCAGAACTACTATGAATATTATTATTTTCACTGATAAGATAATGATCGCAAAATTTATTTTTAGTGAAACTATTTGCTAACAAAAAACGCTGTTTATGAAAAATAATATACAGGATGGTTGAACATTGCTATAAGTGTAAAATTACATATCCAGATATTAGTAAATTTTAACTTATTTTTCGATTTTTGTCCATGGGACGAAGCACTGTGCATCATATCGAATAAAATAGAAATATACCGAGGGTGCCATTTAAAAATCAAAAGTTTTCATTTCCGGTGAAACAGGAAGTGACCAAAAACAATTGAATACGTCCAATCAATCCTAAATTATATTATATACTACCATACCAAATCTCGTTTTTTTATCTGAAAAAATAAAAAAGTTATGGGGGGTGAGCCACTTTCGAGACGCACCCGGTATAGACATTTTTCTTAAAGGTGTTCTCCTTTTTTTGTCGCTCATTATATTATTTACAGTTTAGTTACCATTATTCCTGTCTAACCTCAATTTTAAATTGGTCATATTATACTGAATAGATGTAACAGATTGAACTAAGTAGGTATAAGTTGAAATCATAGGTTGAAATGGATATCTCCTGAAATATAAAGTTACCACAACGTTTACCTTGAAATAATGTATTTGTTTACATATATAACTTTCTTAAAAATATCTACAGTATGTACCACAACAAATGAAGGATTTTTTTTTACACAATGATAAATTAAATCCTATGCCTACTCAAATGTGAGTAAACAATCAACACACTCACGCAAATTTAACAATGATCGTATTTCAAAATCGCAAAAGTAGGCGTTGTTTTGGTAACTATAATTAAATCTTATTGTTCTATCTAATTAACAAATTGACAAATTTAACAATATAGGTGTCATTATTAATCGTATAGCAGTAATGACACCATTTATAATCAAAGTGGTATAGACATAATTTTGTAATTATGTTTATTTCAAAATGCTAAGGTATATTTATGCTATTTTACAAGACTTTAATACTTTTAATTGCAGTTGAAAATGTACGTTATTTTTTAATAATATAAACGTTAAAAATGTGTCAGTTAAAAATACGTTTTTTTTTCAGATTCCACGAGAGCACAAATGGCACATCATCGTCACTTGTACACTTCTCCTGGTAGCTCAAACACAAGCACAAGGCGAACGAACATACGACACAGGAGAATGGATACCAGTTACGTCAACGCCATCCAAATCAAATGTACCTGTCAACCAAAATCAAGAACAAGTAGCCAGCGATAGAATACTCAATTTGGAAGTACCCGTCCAGAAATTTCCGGTCAGCAAAGAATACAGACCTATCAAACATGAAAAAATAAACCCGAATCATGTTCCGAGAAGACTGAAGAACCCGTCAGATTATAAATTCGAGACACCTCCACCACCTCCGTCTAGAAGAGTCCCTCAAATTAATTACTATGCTGAAAATTCTTCACCTTATACTTTTGAACACCCTCCTATACCATCCGCATCGCAAATAGTTGAGCAAGTGAAACAGAACTATCTGGCGTCGACTCAACAGAAACCTAACGCACAAGCTTTAACCAAGAACTACGTTCCAGTGCCGAGTATTAATCCAGAGGTACCTCCAGTTAACGCTCCTAGTGTTTATAATCAGTACCAGCCAGCACTAAACTCGAGCTATTATCAGTCTTTAAATCCAACAACCATAAACGACGGATTATATCAAAGTATCAATGCTATTAACAAGGTTAATGAGGTTATAGCACAAAACTCTCCTTCAACAACCATCCAGAAAACCTTACCGGTTTTAGAAAAACATACATCATCATATGAAGCACCACCACAACCAAACCAGAACGTCCAGTTGGTATATGTACCGGTAGAAAACCTAAAACCAACCCAACCACCACCAGTTCAACAATACCAAGCCCAACCTCAAAACATCAACCAGTTAAAATCATCACAAGCTGTTTATAGTTCTAAAATTCCAGCCCGTGAACCGCAACAGTTTGGATTCTCAAACCCTGTTAAATCAAATAGTTTTAACTATATCAACACACCTTCACCACCTGTGAAGAGTCCCGTTGAAAATAAACAAAAGAAACTCGATAATATCGAGAAAGACTTTGTGCAACAGGCTTACTACGCTCATAAATTGCAAGAAACGCTTCAGGACGAAATCAATCCGCTGTATCAAGATGGGACTACGGCCAAACCGAGACGTAAAGCACATCAACCACCGCTAGCTCTATTTTTAGAGTCACAAAGTGAAGCCGAAGTTTCTGATGCGCTAAATGTGCTTAAGGATGCTAAATCTATAGCTGTGCAGGATAGACTATCTCCTAATTCTCCAAGTGTATTTATTGGACCTTCAAGTTTGGAAGTATCTGAAGGTTATACCAAGTTTCCTTTGCCATACTTGAATAACTTAAACGGTAATAGAATTGAGCGAAAAATTGATCAACTACCTTTCTTCGTGGCACCAGTAAGTTACAGTACTCCACCTGGATACTCGAAAATCCCACTACCGTCTCCTCACGTAGGGTCTGTCGTGGTTTCCATACCCAGAGCTCCTTTAACAACTACAACTCGCCCGACTTATTTCAATCCAAATCCCTTTGGCTTAAATTATAACGGATACAATTTCGATTATCAGACACCAAGTCCTGTACAAAACTACGTAAACCCGAACTATCAAACTTATGATGCTGAAACAAATTCATTCCAAGCGACTCCAACAACGGAACAAGCCTCAGTTAATGGACAAAACTCTTTTAATGTCAGACAACCACCCCTTTACGAGACTCAAGATGCTTTAAGTAATCAACCTCAAAGAGGTGTACAAGAGAATTCTACACCTTTAAATACATACAAACCTATAGAAGAGAGTTATTCACGTGTACCACAAAACAATTATAATATCCCAACTACAACTCCACGCCAAAATGAAGTAAAAACTAACACCGAAAACGCAAATTCGTTAGATTTAGCTATAAACAACTTTGAATTACAACAGATAAACAATCAGTTTGAGCAGGAACATAGAAAAGTTAAGCATTCTACCACGACAAGACCACAAACTATCTCTCAGTATGATTTCGTGTCCAGTACAGTACAACCACTTCACACACAGAATGCTCAAGAATACAACACAGAAGCTCCCAGCAGAGGTAGGGTAAGAGATAGGAATAGAGGAACTGCTAAAGTATCTACAAAACCTCCTCTGGAAGAATACAAATATACAGTTCTAGAAGAATTCCTGGCTTCCATGAACAAACCCACAGAAAGTTATTTACTGGGAGGGGCGTTTGAGGATTCGTCGAAATTATTCGGTAATGAAGAAAGGACTGCTGTAAACCCTAATCAACCTTTAGAAAATGCAAAGGATGGTGAAAAAACAAAACCAATCCAGACAGGTGCACTTGAAACTCCCCAACAAGTTAATCAAGGTAATGTAAACATCGAAAATATTCCTGCATCAGTTTATAATTTGGGACAACAACAACAAACATATACCCTACTGGACAATACTCAGAATTCTCAAAACTTGCAAGGTGTATTACCAGTCAATTACAGTCCCACTGGTGCTGCACAAGATCAAAGAGAAAACAGTCATCTCGGTACTGTACAAAATAATCAAGCCGGTATTTCTGAACAATCCACCGATTCTCCAGCAGTTCAAACAAAGAGACGTAGATTACTTAGAAAGAAAGTTCAAAATACAAACAACGAACTGGAAACTACTGCTCCCGGTAGACAAATTACGTCTCCAGGTTTAGAACAAGCTCAAATACCAACCCAACAAGTCTTTGTTCAAAACATAAACAACGAAAATTATAACGCTGCCCCAGTTGAATCAAGTGTTCCAATTGAAAACTATAAAATTCCGGTTGATCCAAATGTTGCAACTGATCAAAATATTCCAATTGGTTCAAATGTTTCGCCTGATCTACAAGAACGATTAAAAGAGTTGGCTCCAAACTTGTTCCAGCCTAATTTCGATCAGACTTATATTAGCTTGCAGGACCAAGCAGTTAGAACGTTATTGACACCTAATGCTTTACCGCCTGCAACACAGGAAGAGCTTGTTGTAACTCCACTGAAAGATAAGCAGGTAATTTCTACTACGGAAGCTTATACAGAAATCATACCAAGCGTTGAGCCTGAAACTGAGAAGTCTACTACAGTTAGGGGACGAACTAGAGGTAGAGTACGAGGTAGAGCATCTACTACAACACCTGCTTCAACTGTTACGAGTAGTTCTCGAAGAACTGCCGGTAGAAGAAGGCCAACTTATACTAGAACTACGACGGAAAGAGTAACTTCAAGCTCCGAGTACGAACTTAAAGATGATTCAGTACGAACTAGTACGAATACTAGGCAAAGAACTCGAACTAGGGGTCGTCAATCACAGAATCAAGTCACCAAGAAACCCGCTGCAGTCCAAACAACAGAACAACAAGTTAAAGAACAACCAGTGGAACAAATTTATTATGCGAATGTAAATAATGAACAAATCGTACAAAATGTTCCACAATATACACAAAGTGATTTCCAACAAATAAATACACCGGTAGAAGCTAACCCCGAAATTAATGCCTATAATTATATACCAGTACAATCTTCAACAGCGAGGAACGTTTTAGTGGAATACGAAAATTATAACTATAACCCCACTTTGTCATCAAACATACCAATACAGAGTATCCCTACAGAAAATGCTGAATTACCTCTCGTACAAGAAATTGTTGAAGTCAAACCCATTCAAAACGAACAAGTTCAACAATATAACAATGCTAATATTCGTTCAGCTGGAATTCTTAACAACAATCCTGAAACAACAACCGCAAAAACTACTCCTACACGAGGAAGAGGTCGTACTAGAGGAAGATCTAGATTCACTCTTTCTACAACTACAACCACCACAACATCAAGACCTGTTACTAGACCAGCTACCACAGCTCGACCAGAAGCAGTGGTAAATGAAGAAACAGAGTACTACGGTTTTATAAGAAGTCCAAATTATCCTCAAAGAAATATTGAGGCTCAGGTTACACCTTCGGAAACAATCGATCAGCCAGCCATTCAATTTGTCGGAGAAATTAGACCTAAGTATACACCTACCAGAACAACAGCGCAAGCAGATGAAGAATTAGTATCTGTAGAAACACCCAGACCTAGAGTAAGATCAAGAACAAGACCTCCATCTTCAAGAACCACAAATACTTACAGACAGAATGACAATGATCTGGGAAACTCAAGAACATCTGAACAGTCTACAAGAAGACCTGCTAGGACTCGTGGTAGAGGATCGGCACATTATCAAGGAACAGAAAATCTTAAAAGAGGAAGCAAAGAAGAGGATGTGGCTAATCAAAATTATCCAGTAAACTTTCTGCAAAAATTTGAGTCAACGGCTGCTCCCCAAGTGACTACGCCAAACTTTCAAATAACTATAGGCCCCAATGAAGATGAAGATCTACTTGACCAGTCAGCTCATTCGTCGTTTTATCAAGCTAAAGTTTTACCAGCTCCAAACGATATTTCTGATGCACATGGTGCTAAAAAGGCATCGCTAAATAAGGAATACACAAAAAGTACTGAAGAAAAAGAAAATGATAGAAATGAAGAAATTTTAGACAATACAGAAAAGGATGATGATGTAACAGAAAGTTTGGTAACTACTCCTAGTCCTGAAGCACTTCCAATGTTAGGTACAACGAAAAAGTATGACACTGACTTCTCAGAGAAAGAATTTGAAGAAGTGATATCAGATTTAGAAAGCATACAAACCTACCCAACTGATGAGAGTGTTGTAACAACAACATCTACCCCTAACAGTAAAAGAAGAGGCGTTTGGAAACTTGTAAGACACGAACCAGTAGAACCACTTGAAGGATCCGAGTCGCAGAACTACAAAACTGTGTTGAATGGTTTTGAAACTATTGCAAAAGTTTACCCGTATACTAAGAACATTTACAGTGCCAAGAAGACATTCATCCCTACCACAGAGCTTAGTAATATAGTTTCAGAAGAAAATAGTTCAGATTCTGATGATAATAATGAAAATAATAATGAAGATATTATTACAACAACAGAGGATGATAAGAATGATGAAGAATCTTTAACCACGACAACTCAAGCAACCTTCAAATCTCAAGAGAGCATCTTTGATTCAATTTATGAAATGTTTGGATTGTTTAATAAAGAAAATCAAAATACCACTTTAACTGAACAAAGTACTACGATTTCAACAACTACACTAGTGAATCCAACGTTTCCTGACGAGATAACTGAAGACTCTAGTACTTCAGTTAATATTAATACAGATAAATACATCACTAAAGAAACTGAGGAAGATGTTAGTACTCCAACAACGACTACTGAGGTTTTTACGAGAAAATACGATGTGCACCCATGGAAAATGAAAGTTATTAAAACGTCAACTTCAACTGAAATATCTCATGAGACAGAAATTTGTTATAAGGGTCGATGTGTTAAATCAAAGGGAAGAAAAATGTCGAAATAAATGGACATAAACAGAAATTTCACTCAAATTTAATAGTGTATCATGAAAAGGCATGCTCTCATGATAACATAAATAATTATTTTGTATAGGTAGGTGTTTCCTACCAGATTGATGTACATAATATGATAACGTGACTGTTGTGTGTGATATAATAATAATTATAAAATTACGTTACTTCGAAGTGAACCAAAATACAATTTTTATTTACAAAAAAGAATTGTAATTTTGGATCACAATCATTCTGAAACAATATACTCATAAGTATTTTAGTGATGCTTGCCTAAAAAAATATTTTTATTTATTATTTCCTCTATTACAAAAATCATGTTATTTATTTTTCTAGGTAAACAGAAACTTGTATTACATTTAAAATAATGCAAATTTTTTAATATGTATAAAATTTATTAAAAATATAAGACAATAAATTAAATATTTTATAAGTTGTTTGATGGAACGACCAAAAATATGTGTACTTATTATTGGTTAATTAGTTCTATAATTTATCAATTATTTTAATTGTCATTTAAGAAAAATATGAATATAATAGGTTTCTTAATTTTATTTATTATCTGTAGTATATAAAAGTTAATAAACATTTATAATATAAATAGTGTTTTATTTTCCATATATAAAGAGCATTTCCAAATTCATAAGATTTTGATTTTAAAGTAAGATATGATGTCTACTAATTTCAACAAAATTGTAAATTTTATGGCAAAGTTATTTAAGTATAACTACATTTAAAAAAATTATTAGAAAAAAAAATTTTTTTGAATGTTAACTATTTAATTCAATTATGTTTTACTGATTTATAAAACGATGATTTAATATTATTTATAATACCATTTTAAGAAAAGATTCTAACAAATAAAATTGCTCAAAATCTTAAAATGGATATCTTGTTAGAGCATCCTGTATAAAACTAATATTTTTATTTACGTATCCATTTACACTTATTTATGAAAAATTATATTATTTACAAAATAAATCTATATAAACTAGATGATACTGTGGTGATACCTACTTCCAGATCTAATATCAATATGTTTCTTTTTATTAAATGCATTGTCTTTTTGTTATTTATATCAACCATACTAGCCAAAGTGGACGAGACAGTAAGTATTTAAAGTAAATTATAATATACAATCACTAATATACTAAATATTTTTTTACTTAATAGATTTTAGTGTAATTCAAAACGAAATATTCCTAATTTCACTTTTAAAAAATATATAAATTACTAGCTAATGAATAATAAATAACAAAATGTACAAAAGAATAAATAACAAATTGAACTAACAAACAAAAGTAAAATAATATTATTTTGACTATACATTTCTTTTTAGCAAAATTTACATTATTCTTTTGTCTATATTCAAAAAACTATATATCTATTTTTGCTATGTTTAAGTATCTTGCTGTAAAGTTTTGAATAATGATGAACAAATGCAAGACTCTCTTGGTCTTGGTCTTGCACAAAAAGCAAGGACCAAGACTAGCATTTGATCTGAAAACCCAAGACCAAAACTGACCAGTGCTAGACCAAGGCTGAGACCAAGTATCTGCAAGACCAAGACCAATAGAGTCTTGCATTTGTTCATCATTATTTAAAACTTTACAGTGAGATACTTAAACATGGCAAAAATAGATATAGTTTTTTAAATATAAAATAAACACTTAATCAAAATTTATTCATTTGCTACTCTTCGATAGTAAAGAAATGCACATATATTTTTATACCTATGTATATTCTGTATACAGCATCTTCCAGATGATCTCAAAAAGTCACTGCAAAAATTACATGATACATGCACTGAAGAAACCGGAGTGCAAGAAGGTAAGAGATTTTTTTATATAGTTTTTCCAACTATTAGTTTGTCCAATCTCAAATTTAGATTAACATTTTATTTCTTTTAAACAAAAATATTGAAAATATTATCAGATTTTTTTTTGTTTCATTTTAGAATTAATTGAACAACTAAAAAGTGGAAAATTTGTTGAAGACTCCAAACTCAAAGTAAGTATAACGGTATAGCTAAAATATTATAACTCGATGATGTAATGCTTGCCGTGAACTGCTATGTCCACGTTGGTTTTGTCATTTCGGGATCAACCAACCTCTCGCGACCGGTATCTGGACCTTTACCCTTCATCAAGTGAGCCCTGGTCGATTTCCTAAAATGACAAACACATATAACTGGATATAGAAAAGATTATTTTTTACATATTTATCTTTGATTAAAAATACCTACGAACAATTTTTTCAATAAGTGATAAATTTTGTATTGATTTCAGTGCTACGTAAAATGCCTCATGATGAAAGCTGGAGCTGTAAGTGTATTTTTTACTCGTCTCTAAAGTCGATTCACACATATCAGTCACATCTGTGACGGCTATTCATACATATCAGTCAAGAATTGTCCGCGCTTTAGTATAAATATACTATTTTTCTTAGATGGACACTGAAGGAAATATTGGTAGTGATGCAGCCAACAAATTCATCCCATCTGAAATCAAAAATGGACTAATATGTACGGTGGTCCATATATGCAACAAAAGACTAAGTAAGTTTGGAAAACATACTTAATAAGATTCATAAAGATATTTATATTGAGAATAAACTTTCAGAAAACGTGACAGATCATTGTGAAAAAGCTTTCTTAACAATGAAGTGCGTACATGAGGTTAACCCTGACGTAAGTAAAATCATAATCTTAATTTAATTAAATTAATAATTTAATTTCTTTTCCATAGGTATTTTTCATAGTTTAGCTCTTGCAACATATTCTGGGTAAAACTATTAGTAGAATAACCTTTACTAATTATTAATATTTTGTTTAAATAACAAAGTCAGTACCTACTGAGCTGACAGACACGTGCAAGGATAATATTGTTTAAAATGTATTTACAGAATGGTACATTTTGTTATTTTATATTATTTGTTCAAAAATAAAATATTTTATCTTAAAAAACAGTATTTGTATTTTTAATTATTTTATCTAAGTACATTTACATATATAATTAGGTAAATATAATTACCTATGTCGCATTAAAAAATACATACAACCCTAAATTTTCACCCTTCTACCATCAACCCCTATTTTTTAATAGGGATTTTTTAAAATTTTTTGTTACCATACTCCTTCAAAACGGCTTGACTGATTTTGATGAAATTTTATATGTAAATTCAGTAGGTCTGAGAATAGGTATTTATCTAGCGTTATGGTAGAATAGCTCTCTAGCTAAACTTCGCCCTATACCGTTTGTTTCAATTTTTCAACTTTCGAAATTAATGTATAAAGACGTTTTATTATTATTATTATCTATTTTTTATACCCCTAAGTGATAAGGGTGGTCTCCCCAATTTTTTGGATAAAAATTTTTATTTTTATTTTTTATGATGAGGCATTAAAAAATACATACAACCCTAAATTTTCACCCTTCTACCATTAACCTCTATTTTTTAATAGGGATGTTTTTTTTTAATTTTTTGTTACCATACTCCTCCGAAACGGCTTAACCGATTTTGGTGAAATTTTATATGTATATTCAGTAGGTCAGAGAAAAGGTTGTTATCTATTTTTTATCCCCTAAGTGATAAGATTGGTCCACCCCAATTTTTTTGACTTTTGGACAAAAGTTTGTGTCTATTTTTTTTAGGATGTGGCATTAAAAAATACATAAAACCATAAATTTTCACCCTTCTACCGTTAACCCTTTTTTTAATAATGATTGTTTTATTAAATTTTTATTACATATTACTCCTAAACGGTTTAACCGATTTTGATGAAATTTTATATGTAAATTCAGTCGGTCTGAGAATAGGTTGTTATCTATTTTTTATACCCCTAAGTGATAAGGGTGGTCTACCCCAATTTTTTTATTTTTTGGACAAAAATTTTTATTTTTATATCCTAAGTGATAAGGTTGGTTCACCCCAATTTTTTTTTACTTTTGTACAAATTTTTTTGTCCATATTTTTTTAAAATGTAGCATTAAAAAATACACACAACCCTAAATTTTCACCCTTCTTCTATCAAGCCCTGTTTTTTAATAGGGATTGTTTTATTAATTTTTTTATTACCTATTACTCCTCCTAAACGGTTTAACCAATTCTGATCAAATTTTATATGTAAATTCAGTCGGTCTGAATAGGTTGTTACCTATTTTTTATACCCCTAAGTGCAACGGTGATCTACCCCAATTTTTTTTATTTCTTGGACGAAAATTTTTATTTTTATTTTTTTTATGATGAGGCATTAAAAATACATAAACCCTAAATTTTCACCCTTCTACCATCAACCCCTATTTTTTAATAGGGATTGTTTTTTATAATTTTTTGTTACCATACTCCTCCGAAACGGCTTTACCGATTTTGATGAAATTTTATATTTATATTCAGTAGGTCTGAGAGACGGTTGTTATCTATTGTTTATACCCTAAGTGATAAGGTTGATCCACTCCATTTTTTTTTTACTTTCGGGCAAAATTTTTTGTCTCTATTTTTTAAGATATAGCATTAAAAAATACATACAACCCTAAATTTTCACCCTTCTACCATTAACCCCTGTTTTTTAATAAGGATTTTTTTTAATTTTTATTACGTATTACTCCTCCTAAACGGTTTAACCGATTTTGACGAAATTTTATATGTATATTCAGTAGGTCTGAGAATAGGTTACCTATTTTTTATAGCCCTAAGTGGTAAGGGTGATACACCCCAAATTTTTATTTTATTTTTTTGTAAAACGTTTTGTAAAAAATTTTCGCAAACAAAATTTTTTGTCTCCATTTTTTAAGATGTGGCATAAAAAAATACATACAAACCTAAATTTTCATCCTTCTACTATGAATCCCTATTTTTTAATAGAGATGTTAGTAATTCAATCGAGTTACCATACTCCTCCGAAACGAGTTGACCGATTGTAATGAAATTTTATTTGTATTATATTCAGTAGCTCTGAGAATATATTGTTATTTTTTTATACCTCTATTTTTTTAAGACGTGGCATTAAAAAATACATACAACCCTAAATGTTTACCCTTTTACCATCAACCCCTATTTTTTAATCGAGATATAAATAATTCAATAATTTGCAACCCCGGTCGATAACTGATCAATTATATTATTCAGTTATCCCCGCCAGGCATATAATCGTGTCGCTTAAATTCTGACCAAGTCAACAGCACGGAGTAGGGATGGGATGAATCCTAGAAATAATTTATATGGCAAAACATTTGTCGGGTCAGCTAGTTAGTGTTATAATTTTATATTTTGCACGCAATATTACAAATATGACACTCATTTTTTTAGCGTAATTTTTCTAAAACACGTCTTGACTTTTAATTATTATTTTTGCTATATCATTACCGAAAAAAAACTATTTAACTATAGTATTACCAAACACAAACCATGATTAGAATTGCCAAGTATAATTAGTAAACTAGTTATTAAATATACAAACATTGGATCAATATAAATCAAACTAATTTTTGAGGTGAAAAAATATTTCCGAATATTTCAACAAGTGAGGTAGTAGCATCATTAAAATGTCTCAGTTTACAAAGTATTTTGTTTTTTTGTTATGTGCTTCGAGTACACTGGCAATGTTTGATGAATCCGTAAGTATACTTAATTACAATTAAGTACAATATATACATTTATATTACACTACCCAAAACAATTATCGCATATTTGAATAGAAAAAATTATAACATAAATATTTCTAAATGAACCATGCATTTTTCTGCCTTTCTCTTGTGAGTTTATTTAGAAAAATTAGGCTATGCGCTGACAGGCAATTTTTAATCGGCCGACTATTTAGTTGCATATTTGTAACCAAAATATCCCTATGGAGCCGCGCTCACAAGCAATCAAATAATCGGCCGACATCGACTTCATAAGCATGTTTTCACTTTTGCAACTAAATAGTCGGCCGACTCAAAATTACAGGTCAGGAATTTCCCTTCACCAGTATCCATACTATTTAAAATCGTAAGTCAGGGAACTCAAAGTGTCTTGTTTTTCAAATGATAATTGTTTTTAGAAATGCGATAATTGTTTTGAGTATGTATTTAAATATAAAATTATTCGATAAATCTTATGAAAAACTTTCAACGAAAACTGTAAAAGGTAATTTTATTCTAAAAAAATACCTACTATTTCTTTCTTAAAAACATCACAAATTTAAAAATTGATAGTTTCATGTTGCTTTATTGTTAGTTAAAAATAAGATTGATATATGGTATAAATTGGTATAAAACATTGGTTTTGGTATAAAACTATACACAGTATGTCCCCCAGGATTGTCTTTACTAGAGGAAAAACTTTTTTATTATTGACATTTTGAGAAAAATGTATTCTTCACAAACATTTTTACTTTTCCAAATTTTCATACCGTTTTAGAGAAAATTGAAAAAAAAAAAACTTGAAAATATGGTTGATTTTTTTCCTGAGTGTTTCCTGAAGTCCTGAACATCAAGACGCGTTTCTATGGTGATATAAGTTCGTTATTGTTATATGTTATTGATAGAATTTTAATTAACGTCATATTTTTTTCTGTTTTAATTGTTAAAAAAGAACAAAATTGTGTTTAGTTCAATGCTAACGAAAAGGATGATAAGAGTTATCGAAAAATGTAATACTTTAACAACACCAAAAAAAATAACGTTCATCAAAATTAATAATAACCATCTATCAAAGAACGAAATCGAAATAATATTACCATAGAAAGACCTTTTTAGGATTTCCTTAGGATAATCCGGGACATGCTGTATATTAAAAAATTCAAACACACAAAGTATCTTTTTTATTTAAGGCTATAATTAATATTAAATGTCTTTGAAAATCATAACTTATATATATAATAATAATAATAATATTACAGGTAACTGTACGGGGTGTCCTATAATGACATATTAATATCCTTGTTTATATCGGGTGCGTCTCAAAAGTGGCTCACCCCTATAACTTTTTATTTTTTCAGATAAAAAACAAGATTTGGTATGTTAGTATATGACATAAATTAGGACTGATTGACATATTCAATTGAGCGTCCGGATTGCACAACGGCCTTAGCGCGTGGCCGCGGGCAGCCCAGTATGCAGGCGAGACAGCGACGCGATGTTATAACGATAATTATAACGAACAATATAAATAATTTTAAACCTGCCGTCATTTCGTTAATAATTATCGTATCGTGTTGATTTTTGCATAGACATACTCATGAGTCTTTAGCCCTTCCGACAAGCTTAAATAACTGGATTATTTTTTATATTTTCGATTTGTTTACATTGCCCGAGCATATTATAACTTTGAGATAAAAATCTCTGTTATAAATTTTAAAACTGACAGATATGAATACTATCATTTAATTAGTTACAACATATTCAAAATTTAGGTCTATCGGTTTATGTTAGCAGTAATAACGAGTATAAATAAAAAAATGGTCAGTACAACGCTCGCCGTTTTTAGCGCACGTTCAGCTTTGGTTTTAGTTTTAGCGCTATTTTTACAGATAATAAATTCTGAACTTTGATCAAATGACAAGAACATTATCATTGCCGATATCTCCTAGTTATAATGTAGTTCTATTTTTAAAATATTTTATTGTTTTAGCTTAAAAAAAAACTTAAATTATGCGGCTTTTTTGCGAGAGCTACCGGCACTGCGTTAATAAAGAGATGGCTATGTACGACAATCGAAAGACAGTATTTGCGATAGTCTTTTGTTTACACGGAGTATAGAAAATTTTTGCCACAGCTTGTTTACTACCAGTAGTATTTGTGCGTTTTTTTTAAATTATTTATTATTAAATAGAGGGAAATGCGACCGAAAAGAAAGGTCAAAAGTTAGTAGAAATCCGGATAAATGGAAGTGCAATATTTCCAAAAAATCTCGTGACGAGGTAAAATTACAGTCTATTGTGGCTATTTGATTGACGTACATAGCCATCTCTTTATTAACGCAGCTCCGGTAGCTCTCGCAAAAAAGCCGCATAATTCAATTTTTTTTTAAGCTAAAACAATGCAATATTTTGAAAAAAGAACTAAATTATAACCAGGAGATATCGGCAATGATAATGTTCTTGCCATTTGATCAAAGTTCAGAATTTATTTTCTGTAAAAATAGCGCTAAAACTAAGACCAAAGCTGAACGTGCGCTAAAAACGGTGAGCGTTGTACTGACCATTTTTTTTATTTATACTCGTTATTACTGCTAACATAAACAGATAGAACTAAATTTTGAATATGTTGTAACTAAATGTATAACTAATTAAATGATAGTATTCCTATCTGTCAGTTTTAAAATTTATAACAGAGATTTTTATCTCAAAGTTATAATATGCTCGGGCAATGTAAACAAATCGAAAATATAAAAAATAATCCAGTTATTTAGACTTGTCGGAAGGGCTAAAGATTCATGAGTATTTCTATGCAAAAATTTATACACGCTACGATAATTATTAACGAAATGACGGCAGGTTTAAAATTATTTATTTTGTTAAATCGGCGCGTCGCGTCGCGTCGCAGTCTCGCTTGCCTACTGGGCTGCCCGGGGCCACGCGCTAAAGGCGGGTTCTCACTTGTCAGTTTCGCTGACGCAGTCTGACTGATTCATTATCAATGAAAAATAAAAATCAACGATTGTATTCACACGTTTCATGTTTTGCTACATTCAGTATTCAGTTGGTCCAAACATTTTGGTGGTGATTTCGCAGACATGAAAATGGTTAAAACAAAATTGAAACCAGGTGTTCGCGAAGTTTTTAATTCGCGAAGTTTACAATTAGCAAATGAATTACAGAATATTCTGGTGAATCAGAAAGAAGAAAACGTTTTTTTTAAAGCAGATACGTCTACAAGAAACCGTTGACGTTCTATTTTAACAGAACGTCAACGGTTTCTTGTAGACGTATCTGCTTTAAAAAAGCGTGTTCTCATAATAGTTTGAATTTAAATATTTTAAATAGTTTGTTTTTCTTTATTCTTTGAATTTTTTTTGCTTCCGACGATAGACTTTCCGAAACGTTAAGCATTTTTTTCTTTGTTAAGCCAATTTGTATAACTGTAAACATAACTTCTGATAAGCAGTGTCCGTTTAGGTTTAACGCAGAAGTATTTACAAAAAATAACTATTTTATTTTGTAGATTTTCTTGCAGTGCAGTGGCGAAATACCCATAAAGGATTTTTTTGGAGATATACATTAAAATAATTAATTAACTTTAACTTGTAAACTGAACAAATCACGCAAATGTAGTTCTCACGCTTCAGTTTCTATTCATTATTCGATAATGATCAGTCAAAAATGAAAAAAGTAGAACTGGTTTTCACTTTAACTGAAAGTACGAATTTACTGATCATTTAACATGAAAATGTGTTCTGACGTTCATTATTTGTTCAGTATCACTGAATCAGTCAGACTGCGTCAGCGAAACTGACAAGTGAGAACCCGCCTTAAGGTTGTTGTGCAATCCGGACGCTCAATTGAATACCGTCAATCTATCCCAATTTATGTCATAATATGCTAACATACCAAATCTCGTTTCTTTATCTAAAAAAATATAAAAGTTATAGGGGTGAGCCACTTTTGGGACGCACCCGGTATATTCTTAACAAAGTTAATATTTAAGCAGGCGATTCCTGGACCTATTCTGAGAAAAAATAACTTGATATAATCCTTATATAATGTATATCCTGAGAATTTTAGCTTAAAAATACCATGTAAAAATACCTTATACACATGATATGCAAATACCTATTTGATCCATTTCAAAATGAATTGAATACTTTCAGTGGGTGGAGTAGGTAAAGATAAATATTATTATTTAATCATATTAGAGAGTTAAAACAGGTATTTCTTGTAACTATATAACAAAATACCATTATTTGCGAGAGAAAGAGAGAAAGAGAGAAAGATTAATATACTTAGTTAGGTCCTTTCACTATCAATTAGAAAAGCCACAATATATAGGGAAAGTAAAATAGTAAATGATACAGATACTGGCACAGTCTCATTATATACCGGGTGCGTCTCAAAGGTGGCGCGCCCCCTATAACTTTTTTATTTTTTCAGATCAAAAACGAGATTTGGTATGTTAGTATGTGACATAAATTAGAATTGATTGACGTATTCAATTGTTTTTGGTCACTTCTTGTTTCACCGGAAATGACTTACAACTTTGGATTTCTAAATGGCACTCTCGGTATATTTTTACTTTATTCGATAGAAAATGATGACACTCTGGGTAGAATGACATATTATATGTCAACTTTTGACATTTTCGCTTAAAAAATAGTATTTTTGATTTTTTTTTAATCATATCTCAATTTTTTCAAATGGACAATTGTGGCTCATCAGCATATTTGGAAAAAGCATATTTTTACGAATAATTTGATACCACACACTTGGTATTTCGAGTCAAGTTGTCGTTATGAACCGCATGTTACAATTTCGAATAAACCATGTGCGAAAATGTCAAAAGTTGACATATGATATGTCATTCTATTCAGAGTGTCATTTTCTATCGAATAAAGTAAAGGAATTACTGAAGGTGTTATTTTAAAAACAAAAGTTGTAGTAATTTCTGGTGAAACAGGAAGTAAAATTAAAAAATATTATTTTTTTTTAATTCCAAATTTTCGCAAAATAAACTTCATAGACGTGTTTCTGGGGTCCAAATATACCATCCCAAAAAATATTTGCACTTGTTTTAGACTCACCCCGTATATGAGCACTAGATAAATACTTGATTAACATACCGATTAGCTGGGAGCTATTCTCTAAAAAGCAATTTTTTTTCATCTAGATGGCTGAATATTGTGTACTTCTCTAAAATTAAAAAAAAACAATCTCAAATAAAGTTTTTCAAAATTCACCGAATAAACCCACTTTTTAGATATTTTTTATTACTTAAAATGTTAAATTTGCAGATATAGTCTGTCCAACGGGAGGATTCTTGACAATGACAGTCGTGTCTGTCATTTCAATTCACAGGCGAATAGGAATGTCTGTCATTTTTGGATGTCTTCTGTCTAAATCTTCCCTGAGTCAGGACAGACTATACAAAAATTTCTTTTTTCCATAGCAACAGAACTGTTAAAATTGCCTTATTATCTATCAAAAATAGTAAATAAAATAGTACTTTAAGCAAGGGTAGATTATTAGATAAATTTTTATATTTCTTTTCATAAGTTATTCGGGATTTAAATGGAAGTAGTTTGGATATGGCATTTGTTGCCTCAGCCTGAATATATGTTGGTATAGTCTATAAAATGAATAACTTTGAATTTTGACCGTTATTTTTTACCAACATGACAAATATAAAATCCCTCTGTCAAAAAACTTACTGATATTCTTTACGTATTCTTTAAATTGAGTGCCTGAACGAATCAGATAGGTAACTCTTTTTACTTTCGTGAAATAGAAAAGGAAAATAATAAAACAAGTGACAGTTCTTCCTCTTCTTGCAAAAATCAACACGAAACAATGCCTTCTATTAAAAGATCAGCCTACGGGCGAGATTTATGACGTCACGCTAGTTAGATATAACGGATTAATAAATATGTTGTAGAATACATGGAAAACATAATTATTCCTCAGATTTTTGGTTTCTATTTTAAAAATGATATAGTTTAAATGAAATATACATAATATACAGTTAATAACTACAACATATATACCTATTTATAGTAATAAATACTTTGGCAAATAAACTATGAACCATACATATGCAGCAAATGTTTTACAATGTACAAATAATGTATGGGTACATAAGATAATGGGTAAAATGTAAATATATTTTAAATTTTGGGGTTTGAAAATCGATCTAATTTAACAAAAAACATTGAATATCTACTAATAGTGATGTATTATTATTTGCATTCACAAAATTTATATGTATATTTTGCAAGTATCAATGTTCGAAAAATTATATTTACAAATAATACAATATTATCTAAAAAGGCGTCAGCGATGGCTATGAAATGAAGATCGCTGGCATTTTATATGTTAAATTATTCTAAAAATTTTGATTTTCTTGGGATTTTTTAGGTTCGGGAAAAACGCTGATTAAGTTTTCATTTGGGTTTTCATTATTTTTATTTGGTTTAAAAAAAACGTTTCGGCTAACTATAGCCTTCACAGTGTTGTGTCATATGAGAAAAATAGTGTCGAATATAATCCAAAAATTACATATACAATATAATTCACACCTCATAATGTTTACTGCAATTAATAAACTAATATAAACTTATCAAAAGATGACCACATATTTTTAAAATTATTATTCTTAACACTAAAATTATCTACATTGACTATGGAGTACGCAGTAAACATTATGTGCGTGGTGTGCATATTTTATATGCAATTTTTGGATTATATTCGACACTACTTTTTTCATATGACACAACACTGATGGAGGCTATAATGTTAGCCGAACCGTTTTTTAAACCAAATAAAAATAATGAAAACCAAATGAAAATCAATCAGTTTTTAAACCAAATAAAAATAATGAAAAACCAAATGAAAAATCAATCAAGCGTTTTCTGAACCTAAATTCAAGAAAATCAAAAAATTTAGAATATTTAGAATCAAGGTTCAAGAATATCAAATTTTCCAAGATTGTAAAATTCTAGTTAATTATTTTATGTGTACAGTTATTTAGGGAATGTCATCGATGTTCATTTCCAAAGCCAACTAGACGCCGATTTTTTTCGATGATACGGTATAATTCTTACGTAAAATGTAAATAACATTAGACCAATTAAAACAAAGAAATATGAATTTCTTAGTATTTTTAGTAACACCTTTATTCTTAAAACTTAATTTTGTATTATGCAAATATACCAATTTTATTGTTATTTTATTCATATTGTATTCAGCCATCACTTAAATATTTGATATTAATTTGGTATTATAAATAATCAATACTATTCCTTAAAATTACTGAACAAATATATGTTATGCTTAACATACATTATATATTATCAAACAAAAACACATTCTTCTTTTAAACTGTATCAGTCTTGTCTTTACAAAATCTTTTTAAAATTTGAACTCAAAATAATAATCTTTTTCATGATCTCTAATACACATATTCTTTATTTTCCCTAGATCATAATACCTACTTACGTGTTTGAATCTATCGAAGCTGAACCAGCAACACTTGGAGTGGAGATTCCACAATATGAATAAAATAAACATAATTGTCCAGTTTTCATTAATACCATCATGGGAGAATATTACTTTTAAATTTATTAAAGATATTTTCAATAAAATTCTCTTGATTTATAACTCGTACCCACTTTTCTTGCTCTTCCGGACACTTTAGGCTGCCTAGTATAATAACTATCCTTAGTAACCATCCTTTCCACCAGGAACACAACAAAGATGAGGCATAGCACCAATAACACACTCCACTTAAGCTTTATTGATGAATTGTTAGAGTCTTAAAAACACACACAAAAATCACGATAAGTAAAAATGTATGGGCACTTTTTAGGTTAAATCACTTGCACAACGTGTAATTTTAAAATTTCTATTTTTTTGTGCAGAAACCGAGAGTGACCATATATCTGGTAGTAGTTTATGTCACTTCAACACCAAAATAATTAGTTTTTTGCACTACAATAATAAATAATACCAAAAATCAAAGAGTGAAAACCAAAAATCAACCGACAAAATATGAAACGGAATCTAACCCAATATCTAAGTATGTACAGCTGATGAAGTAAACAAAAGTCCGCCCGTAGGCTGATCTTTTAATAGAAGGCACTGCACGAAATCGCATAATTGTCAAGAGTAAAATGTCATCAGCTTTTGACATTTCTAAATATCAGACCAATGCCGTCTCTAATAGAACAGCCTCGGAGCGAGATTTATGACGTCACGCTAATTAGATACGGATTGTTGTAGTAGGATGTTGTAGAATACATGGAAAACATAATTATTCCTCGTATTTTTGGTTTGTATTTTAAAAATGATATAGTTTACATGAAATATACAGTTAATAAATATAATATATACCTATTTATAGTAATAAATACTTTGGCAAATAAACTATGAACCATACAAATGCAGCAAATGTTTTATAATATACAAATAATGAATAGGTAGGTACATAAGATAATGGGTAAAATGTAAAATATATTTTAAATTTCGAGGTTTGAAAATCGACCAAATTTAACAAAAAACATTCAATATCTACTAACAGTAATGTATTATTATTTGCATTCACAAAATTTATATGTACATATATTTTGCAAGTATCAATGTTCGAAAAATTATATTTGCAAATAATACAATATCATAGAAAAAAATGTGTCAGCGATGGCTATGAAATAAAGATCGCTGTCATTTTATAATGTAAAATTATTCTATAAAATTTTTGATTTTCTTGCGATTTAGGTTCGGGAAAAACGCTGATTAAGTTTTCATTTGGTTTTTCATTATTTTTTGGTTTAAAAACGTTTCGGCTAACATTATAGCCTTCATCAGTGTTGTGTCATATAAAAAAATAGTGTCGAATATAATCCAAAAATTGCATATAAAATATTCACACCACAAACCACATAATATTTACTGCAATTAATAAACTAATATAAACTTGTCAAAAGATGACCACATATTTTTTAAAATTATTATTCTTAACACTAAAACTATCTACATTGACTATGGAGTACGATTTCAGCCATAGTCAAATATAAGGAATAATTATGTTAGCGTGACGTCATAAATCTCGCTCCGAGGCTGTTCTACTAGAGACGGCATTGCGTCAGAATGACCGCAAGTTGCTAACCTAATAAAATTAACACTAGAAAAGCCCGCGGGAACTGTCAAATTCAAAGTTATTCGTTTCACAGACTATAATATACTTATTTCGTTTTGTGCCAATTCTGGCTCCAATTCAATCAACAATCGACACGAAAGAGAATTAAAAAATATTGCCTCAAAACTGACAACTAAAGAGACAGCTTTATTTATTTGTCAAATTACGTAGAAACCAAAGCCAACCCAGCACAATATTTTTTCTACTCGTAATAAATTCCTTGAAATAATTTCTGAATATTTTTTAAAACGTAACTCGCTATGGAATTTGTATAAAAAATAACTAAAAGTAAACTTTTGATTTTTTTAGACATTGTCAGACGATATGAAGAAAATGTTCAAAATTTTACACGACATATGCGTTAATCAAAGTGGAGCAAGCGAAGGTATAACAATGACAGATTCATAAATACTTTATTACTAAATTGTTTTTCATACATTTCAGCGCTAATTAATAAACTGAAAATTGCAGAATTTCCAGAAGGAGATAAAAACATTAAGGTAAATAACTATAAAATTAAAACAATGATTTTATATATACTTTTATTTGTTTTTAGTGCTATGTAAAATGTCTACTGGTTCAGACAGGAGCTGTAAGTATATGATTTTTGTATAGTTCATATCAAATAAACTTTTAGTCACGTGATTAAGCTTGACCAGCACAGTGTTGCCCACTTTTACATATTTTCTTTAAATCGAAATATTTTGGAAACAAAAATAAATTAATTATAAATATATAAACACTTCTTAACAGCACTTAAGGGACATAAAGGGCCTTTACTACCACTTTCCCGTTCAAAATATTCTAATAAAGTTGCGATGAGTTTTTACGGCTATTAAGCCATCTTGTACCCACTTTGCACTAAAAGAGGTTCTAAAAAGAACAACATTTTTAGGCTAAAGTATCACAACACTGTTTATTTAAACCAAAAACTCGTTATACAAAACTGAAGTGTCAAAACAAATGACAATGTCAGGAAATAAATAAATAAATATGGCAACTTGACATTTTTTACAGCAGAGCTACCACCTGAATCCCCAGCGCGAAATTTAAATTCCAGTTAAGTTTACTTTTCTTCTTTTTTTACAATTTCTGTATATGTTAGACTCATATACAGGGTTGTTCACCACATACAACACGGAGTATTGTAGCTAAACGATGAGATTTTTACAAATTGTAAGTTTGGGGTTCATTGAAGGACTATTAGAGCTACAATTTAAAAATATTTTTACAAGATACAGAGTGTCCCAAATAAATAAAAAATATCAAAGTTGTATTTTTTTAAATGGAACACCCTGTATATTATTACATTTTTAGTTTGTACGATTAAAATAACGGTAAATTTGATAAAGGTTTATTATACTTAAACCTTACCGTTTTGAAATATTTTCAATTTTGTGAAATTGCAGTAAAATTTTAAAGCTTCATTTCTCCAAGGGTATCAAAGTTTTTAATACTAAATATTTAATGAAGTTTATTTATTAATCACTTATTGTGTTGCAATAATAAAAATTAGACTACCTTATACAGAGTGTCTAAAAATTTATTTTAAATAATTATTAGCTTCAAATGGCAATAACTTGTTTCATTTAAATGGAACGCCCTGTATATTTTATGAGAATCAGATGCACAATTTAATTGTCTATCAAATTGTATTATACCATTTTTACCTATCCTTCAAGTTTTCGTAGAAAATGCATTTTCTTATAATTTAGAACTCATTTATCAATATATGGAATATTGACATTTTAGATTGTTTTTAAAGCAACAAATGTATAAATGAGTAGAGGTAGTAATATTATCGTTTTTAGCAAAACGATAATATTACTATTTCATTTGTATGCAAAAAAAAAGTATTTAAATCTTTGTTAAAGAGGACCATTAATTAAATATAACACCATTATTTCCGCCCATATACTAATTAATTACATACTTAATTGTGTTCGTTAATGAATTATTATAAATAAATGTGGATTTGAGTTTGAAATCAATATAAGACAGTAGTCTCTGTTGTTATAAATAAGCATTTATAACAACAGAAATATCATTTTTAAGGTGTTACTTTATTCACACTGTCTCATGTCCATACAAATTTCAGTTTTTTAGTAACGAGCAATTATTATTAATCAATTAGCAAACAGTCAGTTAATAATGTTTGAATACTGGAATCATATTAATTGGTCCTCTTTAACAAATATTTAAACAGTTTTTTTTTATTTTTAATGAAATAATATTATTATATCGACAATAGATAGTATTACTGTACATTTTAAAATTTGTTACATCTTTTAAAATAATCTAAAATGTCAATAGTCCATGGGTATATTGATAACTAAGTTCTAAATTAAAAGAAAATGCATTTTCTACGGAAACTTTAAGAGATAGGTAAAAAGTGGTATAATATAATTTGATAGACAATTAAATTGTGCATCTGATTCTCCTAAAATATACAAGGCGTTCCATTTAAATTAAACAAGTTATTGCCGTTTAAAGCTAGAAATAATTTAAAATAAATTTTTAGACACTCTGTATAAGGTAGTATTATTTTTATTATTGCAACAAAATATCTGATCAATAAATAGACTTCAGCAAATATTTAGTATTAAAAACTTTGATAATTTTGGAGAAATGAAGCCTTAAAATTTTGACTGCAATTTCACAAAATTAAAATATTTCAAAAACGGTAAGGTTTAAGTGTAATAAATCTTTATCAAATTTACCTTTATTTTAATCGTAGAAACTAAAAATGTAATAATATACAGGATGTTCCATTTAAAAAAATACAACTTTGATATTTTTTATTTATTTGGGACACTCTGTATATTGTAAAAATATTTTTAAATTGTAGCTCTAATAGTCCTTCAACGAACCCAAAACTTACAATTTGTAAAAATCTAATCATTTAGCTACAATACTCCGTGTCGTATGTGGTGAACAACCCTGTATACATAGTGTCTCACATAAGAATGCACACTACAGAAATCCCATAAACCAGAATAGATATAGAGATGATTAAATTAGAAAAAAGTTGCACTTTGGTGAATCAAGTGAATCAACCTTACATCGAAATGTTTTTCAATTTTGCCTAAATATTTTTTGTCAATATAAGTAGTATCTATAAAGTTTTTTTAATTTTAGATGGACTTACAAGGTAATGTCGACGTTGAAGCTGCCATGGACGCGATTCCTGACGCTTTGAAAGATGGAATCAGGGTTGGTGCACAACACTGCGTTGCAAAATTCGGTAACTTTATATTGCTCACACAATAAATACATAAGTTAGCAACATCTCATTCTTTTAGACCACGTGACCGATCATTGCCAAAAAGCTTACTTATTAGTTCAATGTCTGTATGAAGTAGATGCAGAAGTAAGTAGTATACATTTTTATAGATTATAAATTAAATAGTGTATACAGGGTGGCGCTTCTCATACAGTTTAGAGCATTTTTTGAACATATAGAAAATTCTACAGGGTGTCCCAATAAAAAAAGTTACGCATCAAAGTTGAGTTTTTTTGTGATAAAAATAAAGGTGAGTTTTATTAAAAAAACATATCACTAAAATGTAATGATTTTGGCATATTTCACATTTTGTGAAAGAAAGCAGGTCCGTCCTGAGGGGTGGAGCAGAGGAGCAGTTGCTTGCCAAATTTGAGGGTGGCGGCGGCGGTTTCGGTACAATTTGGGTTTCGACGAATTCGGTACATTTTGACAAAATTCGGTACGTCAGTACTACATTTTGGAAAAATGGTCATTTTCGGTACGAAATTTTCAACAGTATAAATGCAACTATAAAAGTAAACTGCTTCAGAATGAGAAACTCGACATCATTGAGTCCACAAAAGCTTTAAAAGCTATCGACGATTATTTGTCAAAATAAAGACTGGACAACCATTTTAGAGAAATATTAGTGGATGCTGCAGAGCTGACAAGAGCTGGAAATTGAAGCAGTTTTTACTAATGACATTAGAGCTCGTCCCAGAAAAAAAAACTAGACAGTTTTTGTATGAATCAGTGATGGATGAGCCAATTTTAGATCCACAGGAAAAGTTTAAATTCGAATTTTTTTTTTGTTCTCCTGGATACAATCCATAACTAGTTATTAAAGTTGAACTAATTAGACAGCTATGTTGAAGTAACGTCAGACATATCACAGCCACCTAGATTTTATCAAAATAATAAAAATCTACTGACACTAAATCATAAAAATGAAAATATCTAGAAAATTTTTTGTTGGATGTGTAGGCAACCCTAGTAGTATTTTGGAGAGACATGAATTCCCGATTGAATATCGGAATAATATACTGTGTGTTCTATTTAAAATAAAAGAGTAACTTGCTTTTAAAGGTGACTATATAATGTTCAATATTAATTTCGTCTCACTCTGTATAATTTTTTGGTTCAAGTTTTAATTTGATTTAAAATTAATAGTTATTTTAACTAAATATTAGGATATACCGGGAAAATTCTAGTTTAGGTGGTTTTTATCGAAATTTAAAAATTATATTCTTTATTTTTTGAAAATGTTAAATATATCAAAAACCTTGCATTTTAGTCATATACTTCTCTAATGAAACTCACCTTTATTTTTCTCCTATAATCCAAAAATCAATTAATATATAGGGTGTTCCATTACAAAAAACACAACTTTAATTCGTAACTTTTTTTGGGGACACCCTGTAGAACTATCTATATTTTTAAGAAATGCTCTAAATTAGCTAAATCCATATGCTCACAAAATTTCACTTCAATGGAAACTGTCTACAGGGTGACTGAAAAAAGTGTGAGTGGATCGGGAATGTTTCTTCGTTCTTTTAAATGGAACACCCTGTTTATAATTTAATTTTAGCTTCTGTTCTGATCACTTTACTAATCCTAAAAAAGATATTATTAAATATGTTATGAATAGTAGCAGTTTTTAAACTATTTAGTAATAAACATATTTTCTATTATTGTTAAATTTAAATTAGTAAAATTAATTATATTTTTTATTTATTTGTAGGCCTACATGATGGTTTAACTCAAAATTCTAGAAAAATTTTTAGAAATGCAAAGTTAGAAGGTCTAAAATGAACCAAATATTTGTGTATTTAAACAAATTATAAATAAATATTAATATAAACAAAAGAGATTTTCAATTATTATTATTTTTTTTTCACATCCAATATTCAATCTTTTTGTCCCTATAATATGCAGTTATTTCATTCTTTCAGGGATGAAATAAACTAATAACTACGCCACTGCAAAGTTTCATAAAAAAAGATTCTCGAGAATAGACAACCCTTTATACAGTAAAAAGGGTATTAAATTGAAGTTAGCTATAGATAGATCAAAAAAGAAGATGTTGTTGGGATAACCTTAACATATTTCGTTATTTTGTTCAAATTTGAATAAGACTAATGAGATAAAACAGTTTTTAATTTTAACTACAATATATTCCACTAAAGATTATCCATGGAAAAAACAATTCCTAGCAGACACCGAAAAAGGAGTTCGCCCAAGAATCCCAAGTTGGCTGGAAAACAAAAAGTAAATACAAGACAAAAGAAATCTACAAAGAAAATTAATAATGATCGTGAAGCAATAAGTACTATGCCGCCGGAAACAAATAAAACTAAGTCTGAAAAAGAAAATATACTACCTTGCATATATTCCTATAACTGGGAAGAATTTAAAGATAGATTTTTTAATACAGAACCAGATACTAGTAACGTAAAGTTGAAAAAATGCTTAGGGAAAATGCAAGGTCAGGATAACATAATACATTTCACCGCATTACAGTATACGAGAAAAGCAATAATCGATTGCTTGTTAAAAAGACAATGGGACAATTTGGTAAAACTCTTACAATTGCTGTTTCAGAGATCCGGTGATCCAATATTTGTATTACTTCTACGTAATGTAAGTTACATATGGTTGTGAGCAGGCAGATTTTGAAAAGAATATTAAAATTGTTATTTTCAGGTATGCGAAATACTCAAAAATTTCCATCCATACATAAATTCAACAAATATAGGAGACGAAATAAATTTAGTCAAGGAGAAATATAGTCAAAAAAGATTAGCTGATGATTAGCATGCAATTGTTTCTAGATGAGACTGTTTAATTTAAATTGTATTTTTGACAAAAACCTTAATAAAAAAAGTGCAATTTTTTTGTAAAGTTTACTTTGTAGTTTTTGAGGTTATTTTCTATCTCACCTACTTTTTGATTGAAGAAACTAATTAGATAAAATTATAAACCAAATTTTATTCTTATAAATTAAATATAAAAGAGATAAAATTTACTTTTATTTTTAATAGATAAATTTTGTCAATATTGAAATGTCAGATCTGATGACAAGTTTTTTTTTGCTTTGTCAACCAAAATTTTCTACTTAACCTCACTTTTAGGTTACATAAACTCAAAAAAAATCTAGGTTTAACAAGAAATTACAATTTAATGTTAACTTATTAGTAATTCTTTTTTATAAAAATGTTGAGTGAAGTTGACGAATTATTTAAAACCTATATTCCGTACTATATATTAGTTTTTCTACCGATTTTCATTATTGTTTCACCAACGAATCCAGTATCAGCATCTTATGAATTCCCTGCTTACCGCATGCAACATTACGACTTACACGGAGTCCCCTACGGTAAATCCACAGTTTTTTTAAAGAAGTCTCTAATTCATACTCTTTTTTTTCAATTTTAGGGAGTAGAGTCGCAGCTATAAACCTTGAAGCTCGATCATTGTCGACTTGGAGTTCCTCAAGACACTGTATAGTTACAAGACTGGCCGATTTAACGTATGAAACCTTTTCAAATGTTAAGAACAAAGTTGGAGCATTGGTATTAGCGTTACCTGAAAATCTAACTAATTTTACTGCAGAGAAACAGGTATGTATTCAATAAAAACAATGTTAGTGTATGAGACGTTGGATATATTCTAGCAACATCTTATATTGGAGAATAAAATCGTATTTGATCAAGAGACTCAAATTCCTGTTTATTTTGTGAAACCTACAAAGGAATTTAATGGAATTATAACAGAATTAGCTTCAAATATTGATACGAATGATAAAAAGAAGTCAGCTACAGAGGCACTTTTTGGTTCAGTTGCAGCAAATGGTTATCAGATTGTTATTTCGGCCAGTACACCCAGTGTACAAACAAACAATAAAATCGCGACAATCCATGGTTATTTACAAGGATCCAGGTCAGACGGTAAAGTGCCTACTATTGTAATTGTTGCGTATTATGATAGTTTTGGAATAGCACCTGTAAGTTAATAAAAATCCATAACGTTACTCTTACAAATTATAAAATAATCAATTTTAGGATCTTTCTTATGGAGTGGACTCTAATGGATCAGGTTTAATAGTTTTATTAGAATTAGTCAGAATTTTTTCTACACTATATTCTCATCCATCGACAAGGGGCAAATACAATATTGTATTCGTTCTAACGGGAGGTGGAAAATTTAATTACCAGGGAAGTAAGAAGTGGTTGGATGATCAATTAGATGCAGCTGAATCTTCTTTAATACAGGTACCAAAAGAGATATGATAAAAATACAGGGTGACGCCTCTCAAACGACAGAGACGCACAGTTTGTATTGAAATGAAATTTTCTGAGCATGTGTAGGTTAATATAGAGCGTTTTTTAAAAATATAGAGAGTTTTACAGGGTGTCCACAAAGAAAGTGACACATCAAGTTAGGTTTTTGTAACGGAACACCCTTATGTTAATTGATTTTTGGATTCTATATTATGTAGCGAAATTTTATTAATCTTAATTGTAGGATGCTGCAATTGTGATGTGTTTAGATACTTTAGCAACATCGGACACTATGTTTATGCATGTATCAAAACCACCCAAAGAAGGCTCGGCAGCTTCAATTTTCTTTAAGCATTTGAAGGCAACCAGTGAGAAATTTCCAGGAAAAACAGTTGAAGGTGTCCATAAGAAAATTAACTTGGCTGAAGACATTTTGGCTTGGGAACATGAAAGATACAGTATTAGAAGGTAGGTATAAACATTTACCTATTAAACTTTTAGTTACATAATCGAGGGCGCGATATTTAAATTCATTGTTGCCAACCATGGACATATTCGGCGCCGGGCTGACTAACTGAAAATTAAATTTCACGCTGGGGATTCAGGTGGTAGCTCTGCTGTAAAAACTGTGAAGTTACCATATTTATTTATTTATTTCCTGATATTGTGATTTGTTTTGACACTTCCATTTTGTATTACGAGTTTTTGGTTTAAATGAATTTTGTTGTGAAACTTTATGCTTAAAAATGTTTACTAGCAGACTTTGCAATGGAACATTGTTCTTTTTAGAACCTCTTTTAGTGCGAAGTGTACAAAATAGCTTAATAGCCATAAAAATCTCATTGCAACCTTATTAGAATATTTTGAACGGGAAAGCGGTAGTAATGGCCCTCTATGTCCCTTAAGTGCTGTTAAGGAGACGAGTTTTGTTGTTGTAAATAATAATGGTTTATATAATTATAATTAATTTATTTTTGTTTTCTACAATACTTTGATTATAAGAAAATATGGTAAAAGTAGGCAACGCTGTGCGGGTCAAGCTTAATCACGGGACTAAAAGTTTATTTGGTCTCGCTAATATACATTAGGATGTCCGATATTTTCCAAACTGATTTTTTTTTGCTGCTGCCCTCTGAAATTTTAGTCTTGGCTTTAAAAAAAATTATCCAACGTAAACAAGCTCTTAATTTTTAATTTAAACCGTGCTGAAATCATGATACTTTTCTCATTTAAATAACATGGGATTTTCTGACACTTTACATTTAGTTTTTTAGCTCCAAAGCAAATGAACGTACAGCTTCGACAAAGACATATTCATATAATACAAAATTTTACGCTCTACAAAAAAGGTCTCTTTGGTTTTTTCCACAAAAACATTTCTTTAAATATCATTCACGGTCAAATTTATGCACATAGTGTATAATTAAATTTAAGATAAAAACCATAAAATAATTAACTAGAAAGAAGTGTCAACTCTGTGTCAAATCGTGGAAACACGATACGCCACCGAAAGCCTTCGTTGTCGTCTGGAGAACTAATTTTCCCATTGACAGGTTGACATGATGGCTTCATTTTTATTTCCGTTTCCGGTTATTCAATGGCGGGCCCTCTTTCAGTTTAAATGTATTTTGTACTCTTTCTTATCATAAATAAACAAAACAAAATTTTATTCAAACATATTTATTTGAAATATGAGACAACGCGACTAAATAAATATAAAAAATAAAGAATTGAATGATTTCTACAGCAATTACTTAATTATATGCAATTTTAACGTAAATTAGTAAGGTCACAGACTAACCTAAACAGATGCGACAAACAATGCAAATGTGAAAATTACATTTTGGCGAATGCGCCAGGCAAATTTTTCCGTTAGATTTGTCATATAGGCGAATTTTACAGCGGACCAGCAAAGTAACCTCCATTCGTTTACTAAGAAGCCACGCCTCCTTTGTGTAGAAAATAGAGTATAAAATATAAATATACTGTTTAAAAAAGCGTCCATTATTCCCAAAGAGACCTGGTTTATAAATCAAAAAGAAGCAAAAAGAGACTTTTAGTCGGATAACAATCAGATTGTATCAGTCAGATTTATTGCATTATTGACAATAAATCGCGCATACTGGAAATAACTAATGTTGGCTATAGTTAAAAATGATCTTACCTTGCTGTAAATTGTTTCCATTTTCAAAAAATCGCCGATCATAAACATAAGAAAATTTTCCTGCATCTAAAAAATACAGAAATAGTGTTTATTTACTACCTATTTTTAATATACATGGGACATACCTAGTACTGCAGAAAAGTCTTTTTCTCCAGGATTTTTCATGTAATATATATTTTATATGCTTTATTACTTTACAAAACAAAACTAAACGGAGGGAACATGGAGAGAATTAAAATGGCGTCGAAATTTGTTCTAGAACAAATCTGAAGTTGTTTCTGAAATCTGTCAATTGTAAACTGTGAAGTTAGACAGAAACATTGCTGTCCTTGTCTAGGCGGCCATACTTGTCGTTAGGAGAATGACAGACATGAATGAATGACGAATGAATGTTTCCAATTTTCCTATTTCACTGTCACCCCCCTGATAAAAACTACTCGAAATTTGTTCATTCTTTTCAATTGACACACATATTTGAATGTAGAATGAGTAAGAGGGGGGTTACACTGCGACCTTAAAGATCTATTGTGTGTGCCCCCCTTCCTTGAGTCATCACACAGTCTATAACCCATCATACCCCTGTTGTAGAGAGGACCCGGTATTTCCCATCCTCCTCTGACAACAGTTCTTCCTCCGAGGGTACACACCAAAGACATTATAAAGATAGACCGAACATCTCATTCATAAATACTCGTTGGTAGTGTATCAAACATTCCAATGTGTCAAACAAGGACAGAAGAGACAGAGAAGTCTAAAATTTCCGACACCGGCAACTAGGAGCATTTCGATTGTTCTATTGGCCAGTGGCGTATCGTTTTTTGGAAAGCATTTAATTAGTAAAGTAAAAGTAAATTAATTAGTACAATTTTTACTCCATATTAATATACTACATTAACAGTTTTTCATCAGATGAGTTTTGTTATAAGGTCTAATATAATAATATAATTAATATCCCACATATACCTATGTTGAAACGTTAGTAGGTGCTTTTCGAAAATCGCTCCTACGTCGATTTTCAATTTAAACTTTCAGTTACTTCTATATAAACTTTCAGTTACTTTTGAATATTTACAGGGTGACTCAGGCTTCCGAAACAGTTCTATATTAGGTGTGTGGTTGGTGACTTTTCTTTCAATTTTTTTTCAGAATATGGAGGCAATGGTAAAGCACATTTTAGACATTTTTGTAAACATAGGTGGCCGGAACATATTTTCAAACTAAAGTTGTAGATTTGCCATTAAATTTCCATTCCAGAAATACCTAGGGTTGCCACCTGTCCTTTTTTGAAAAGGACAGTCCTTTTTTAGAATAACTTGTCTTTTTGACTTTTTTTTTACTTAAAAAGTCATTTTTATTTTCGTATTTTCCCTGAGAAAATTACCTACAGCAACAGAAATATTCTTTTCGTCCAAATTTAATTAGAGTGTTATAAAACTTATAAATAAATTTTTCTTGTTTAGAATAGGCAACATTATTTAGAACTTCCCGTTTAATCTGAAATGAAGATCAAAAATGGTAAAACTTTTTAAGTCTAAAAAAACCTAAACTGTTTTAGTTTTACCATTTTTGATCTTAAAAAGAACTTCAAAATTAGTAATTAGTAACGATTTAGTTAGTTCGCAATCGATAGCTTCCTGTGAAGTACTGTGTAATAGTTGTTTAATCTTGTATTATTAATAACTTCCTATACCTAAAATCAATATTTAATGAGAAAATTGATTCATTAAAAGTATCAAACCTGTGTGCTACAGTATGGGATTTCTGTCGCATAATAATGAATAACGTTTGCTTCATCTACGTTACCGTAGATGGAGCTCAAGGCTTGGTAGGGTATGTATAAATAAACAAAATACAAGAAGCAACAAATTATTAAGGCCTAACCCCTACATATATGCTTATTTTCTGCATTAAGTTCATCAGACTGAAGGGAACAGCCATTCGACGGCCGGTTTCGGAGATTTATCTCCATCGTCAGGCCGACTTTGCTGTAACCCTCAATACGACAAACGAAAAGCATAAAAGCAGAAAATAGCATTTGAGTACAAAACGTACTACTATGGCGAGAGCAGCTAGTAGTAATAGGTAAAAAGCTTTTTTGGAGGCCTGGGTCACTCTGTATATAGGTATGTATAAAACTAGTAGCCTAAGAATTATTTACAGTTTGTCCCATTCTAAAAAAAAGGTAAACACACCGTACAAATAACTCTAGGAAGAGATATTTGTACAGTGGTAAAAAATTGTCTAAATAAGGCCGAAGGGGCAGATATAATAAAGCAATAAAATGTAAAAAAGGTCGGGTAACACCTTTGTTTATTTGTTGAGCAAAATTTCTTTAGAATATCGTATATAATGACTAGAAATGACGCAATTTTAAGAAAAAAATGTCACTTTCTGGCTTATAATAAAATTTCAAATGCAACGTTTATATTCAAATTTGTTATGATCTACAACAGTTAGGTAGTCATTGAGACGAATTATAATTCAATTACTGGCTACTACGTTCTTGTTTTAATAGATTAATTACAAATATAATTAGAAATTATTTTGATTGTGAGAGGCTCCCTTGTGGGACGCCTATGTACAATGACGAAAACAATACTCACCTGTGAAAAAGACAAATTCGGGTAATTTGAGCTTATTTTTCCACACACTTGACACTGTCGTACCATACTGAATCCGCAGATTCAAAAGTACGTTAAACAAAAACAAAACCACCGAAAAACACTGAAAGTTCACTTTCGTCTTGATTCCGACTTCAAACACACCGCAAGCTAAACGTAGTACGCTATAACGGACCAAGGGCCGTCGCGAGGGGTGGTGGGACGGACGGCTCATTTCATTCTGGAAGACTAGCAGCAGACGTTGCCAATAGTTCTAGACGTTTCAGCACATTAAACAGTAAACATGTCCTTTAATAGTAACGCATATATCCTCTGGTTAATAACCATATTATTACGCATGCTTCTTTAAAAATATACTATTAATTTAATTAAGAAATTGAGATTTATTGATATCCGGTAAAGGTTTTAAAGTCACCTTTTTCTGCAAATCAAACTGAGTAGATAGGCGCAAATTTGAGATGCGGCAATGTCGCCTTCTCTATCTCAGTTGGTTTTTACAGTACGTAGTCAACCTCCGATTGTTGGATCGGGTTAAAATGTCTAATGTGATATTTGTTCTTACTAAATCTATGGTACACACCCTTCCACGGTTGGAGTTTGGCCCTCCGTGCCGCCCTTCACAGTCGAGGAGCTTGCCTCCGGCTGAGGAACCCGTGAGGTGGAGGCTGGATCTATCTCCATTTTCTCCACCTCTTTAACTTGGTCTCTTCTTAGACCTGATACCGGTGTTGTCCCGTATCTATAATAGAGGATATGTCCCTCTTTCTCTATTGCCTCCTTCGATTTCAGGTCAATTTCTATTATGAGGACCTGATCATGACCCTCCTCCCTCGAGTTGATGACTCGCCAACTCGATGTCCTTACATTGAAGTTCTGACCCTGGATAAGGCTCAGCAGATAGGTGGCGTCTTTCCCCTTGCTCCTCGGCAGAAAGACCGTGATGGCAGGCCCTTTAGGGATGTTTTCTCCCTTTACTGCAACCAGTTCCGGCCCCTGTCAATTGTTAAGCTTAGGTGCGATTTCCACCAACCAATTCGCCGATTCTTGAGATACACAATCTATGAGGATCATGCCCACCCGAAACTGTATCCCCGCAAAACGTAGCTGACCCACATTTTGTAGATCGTTGTGTTGCGATCTGATTGCCACTACTTCGTCCAGTATAGCGTCTTCTAGAGACGTTTGTTAGTCGGTGCGGTGGTCAGAGCAACCTCTCGGAAATCCTTTGGCAGCACCGCCATTTTCACTTGTCCAGCAATAGCGGCAAAGCTGGTGAGACATATTGGCTGGTGAGACCTTTGAATAAGAAGACTAAGGAAGGAGCATAATGCTATCCATGTATTCATGCATGGTGGGCGGAAAAAGCTCTCTAGGGTGGGGATCCTTGACAGTTCTGTTTGACGATTCATTTGACACATTTGAATTTGATTTGAAATTTTGTGGATTTGTCAGTCTTTACGGAGCTTATTTTATGTTATTTATTATTTATTCTACTACTGATAGTTGTATAAAGGTAGTAAATCTAGATGGAAATTGTGGCAGAACTTAAATTAACAGTGGCACTATCGCGATTTATCGAAAAAGACTCTAAAATAGTTGGTTGTGTAGCGTGCGGTAGATCTCGGCAAAAATTGAGTGTAATAATGGAACAACTTTTCGCTAGTAAGTGACTATATAATATACATACGTGTAGTAAACCGATCATTTATGAAATTCACTTAAATTAACTAAATTATATATTTTTTCTTGCATTTTAGTTTTTATTTATTACTTGTCAAAGATTAGATGTCAAAGAATTTAGATACGTTAATTTGACTTACCTGCTTCAGTAGCGTATCGGATGTTTGTGTTAATAAATACTTATTATAACTTATCTATTTTTATTAGAATTATATATTTTTATAACAATTTTAATAACTACCAACATTTATTCAAAACGTAAAATAAAACAACAAATTATTGAGTCTACCCCACGTCTACCCTACATCATAGTTTTACATTTTTTAAATAAAATTAGAACGACACTGATAAACCGGAATTTAAGTCGGCCATATTTGAGGCCCATCGCGGTGTACCTAAGATTTTTGATATGCTCCTTCCTTAGTCTTCTTATTCAAAGGGTGAGACGAACACTGAAAGGCAATGAAACAATAACCTTAACTTATAGTTTTGATCAATTTATCATAGATGGCGCAACATTAGTTTGCCATATTAATATATATCCCTTTTTAGTCAAAGTCAAAAGGCGCAATTAGAATTTGCGGTGAATGATGTGAATGAAAAATTTGATTATAAACTATGTGCATAATTTTGACCACGAATAACTTTTATGGAAGGAATGTTTTTATGGAAAAAACCAAAGAGACTTTTTTGTAGATCGTAAAATTTGTATTAGAATATGTCGGTCTTTGTCGAAGCTGTAGGTTCATTTGCTTTGGAGATAAAAATTAAATGCAAAATGTCAGAAAATCCCATGTTATTTAAATGGGAAAAGTATCATCATGATTCCGGCACGGTTTAAATTAAAAATTAAGAGCTTGTTTACGTTGGATAATTTTTTTAGAGCAAAAACTAAAATTTCATAGGACGGCAACAAAAAGAAATCAACTTGGGAAATAACCGACACCCTAATATATGTACATAATTTTTTTTGTAATTTTGTGTAAAATATTTTAACCTTACTTTTAGGTTACCAGCGTTTACTTTATCAGCAATAAAACATCCTAAAGATCCATGGAGATTTACCGTTCACGATAATAGAGACAACCTGAAAACAGAGCGATTGATACAGAATGCTCAAATCGTTGTTGAGACTGTAGGAAAGTTTGTTTTTAATCTTTCGGAAGGAGATAGTTTTAATGGAAACTTAGTAAGATTTTTTTTTCAACAATTCTAGATTTTTTTATTAAAATAATTTTAATTTTCAGGATGTTAGTAAAGCGAATGTGGAGAACTGGTTGAAAAGCATCTCGAATCAGCCAAGATCAGCACAGTTACTCACTAACAAAGATAATGGTTTTGTATCGTCATTACAACATTATTTGAACAAATACTTACAGGAGGTCAAAGTTACTTACGCTGTCGCAGACAAAAGGGACCCAGACTACCAGTTTTATGGTAGTACACAAGCAACAATGAATATATACAGGTAAGTTTAGAAAAATAATAATATAATATACAGTATGTCCCTGGATTGTTTTGACAAGAGAAAAAAACTTTATTATTGTCATTTTAAGAAAAATGTATTTGTCATAAAGATTTTTGCTTGTTCCAATTTTGATGATTTTTTAAGCAATTTGTAGCTGCATCATTTGACTTTCTAGTGTCTTTTTCTAAATTAAAAACGCAAGTTACCATCTGTCAATTATACAAGGGAAAACAAAATATTGATATTTTGGTGGAAGTTTGAAACACCCTGTGGAGTATATTGGCAAAACAAGGAATTTAAAAATCAATTTATCATCTAGGTGTATCTTTTCTTGATAGTTTGTTTTTGATTGATCTCAATAGCTTTATTTTTTTTTGAAAATATTCCCTTTTGAAGAAGACACTAACATGTTTTCGTATTTTTTACATTACAACCATGCCTTTGCTTTTGGTCCTAGTCAACAGACCTACAAAATAGTGGTTATGATTTATGTAATGCCAATGTCTTTGAAAAATCATATATTATTGTTTATTGTGCAGTTACTCTAGCAGATATGGGGTTTTAGGTCCAATAGTCGAACTCTACCATGACCAATTAAAGCAATAATAGCCGATTGTTCAGAACTTAAAACCATCTCTACCAGAGTAAACATCAATAAACAATAATATAGTCCGTCCAACGACAAGATCCTTGACAGTGATAGATGTGTTTGTCATTTTAATTTCAAAATAATTTATTTTATTTTACAAAGAAATAGGTTGGTACAATTGGAACGCATAGCAGGAAATTAATATACAGTAAAACCCCGGTTATCCGAGGTAACGTGGGGGACATCCTCCTCGGATAACTGAAAACTCGGATAATCCGGATTTATTAAAAAATAAGCACCAATACATACTTTAAACGGTTTATTAACATTTTTAACATGTAAATACATAAGTACCTACATATGTAGATACTATCTACATTATAAAACAGTGAAATAAGTATCTATGCGCTGCTGTTTCATATTGCATCTTCTTTTTCTCGCTGCCATGTTTCTCCATCTGTTAAGAAGAAGCAAATCCGTTGGGGTTGCCTTTGATTGTTGTTCGATATACCTCAGAGCTGTTTCCAGAGAAGAAAAACCTTCTTGATGGGTAATCTTAGTGGAAGGCTGTTCATCCACCTCTTCTTCATAGTTATCGTCATCTGATTTTTAGGTTTCGCGAAAGGCGTTCGCTATTTCTTCAATAATCATTTCTTCTTCTAAATCATCTGCTGTAACCCATTCATCAACGTCTTGTCTTGTCACATTTTCGCAACCTTTCAAGTTTTGCATTAATTCTAATAAACTTTCTTCTTCTCCTCTCTCGTTTAAATTATATACAGGACATTTCTCCACAGCTTTTCCATTTCAAAGCCAATTCATTTAATGGAATATCATCTTCACTGTCATTATAGTCCTCAAGATCAATAACTTTCGACCAAGATTTTTGAATAGTGGAACCGCGTACGAATCCTAAGCTTGGCTTACCCAGTAAATAACATTTTTTAGTGTAATCTTCCTTATCCCAGTGATAATATCCTCTTTTTTTTTCTGTGCATTCTAGTAGATGTTCAAGATATAAACGCCTATATATTTTTTTATTTTTTCGAGGACGCCCTGGTCCATTGGTTGCATTATACTGGTTACATTTGGAGGAAAAAATTTTACAATTTCGCCCACGTGGAGTCCTTCTCCAGCGTGAGAGGGAGCATTGTCCATTAACAAAATTGCTTAAATAGGGAGGCTGGTTCTCTTTAAAAATTTAGTCACAGATGGCACGAACTCTTCTTTAAACCAGTTAGTAAATAACGTCGCATCCATCGATGCACTCTTCTGACTTTTGTAATAAACTGTTAGGGCTTTGGGTGAGATGTCTTTTAACGCTCCTGGATGTGCAGACTTGCCAATCACCATAAGTGGAATTTTGTGATTACCAGATGCATTGGAACATGCCATTATGGTTAATCTTTCCTTACTTCTTTTGTGCCCAGGAGCTGATTTTTCCTGTCGAGATGCCGATGTTTTTGATGGAAGCATTTTATAATTGAAACCACTTTCGTCACAGTTATAAATTTGATCACATGTATACCCACAATGTTTGATTAGCTTTTTAAAGTCCTGTTTAAATTTTTCAATTGATAACACATCAGCAGAAAGTTTTTCTCCACATATAGTCAGTTGTCGTACACCTTACCGTTTTTCCAGCGGTCAAGCCATCCAGAGCTGTCTCTGGAAATTGTTTACTAATCATTATTGCTTTCTGCTGCAAAATGGGACCTGACAGAGGCACACCTTTTGATCTTTGCTGAGTAAACCACGTAAATAAAGCTTCGTTAACTTTTTCATAGTCGCCTTTTTTCATTAATTTTCTTCTTGAAGACGAAGAGGCTTGTTTTATACACCATTCTTCTATTTTAGTGCTGTTTCTGTTCCAATCTGCAACTGTTACCTCACCTACTCCATAATCTCGTGCAACAATTTTAATTGTCTCTCCTGCTTGAATTCTCCTAATGGCTTTTAATTTTTCTTCAATAGGAACAACAATTCTTTTACGTTTGTTTCGTTCCATTATAATACGGCAAACGAAAATTAAAACAAAGCAGTTGGTATACACTTAACTAGAATTCCACCCAGATAACTGCATTTACTCAAATTTACATGCTAAAAGAGTCCAAAAATATAAATAAGGGGAACCACTTACACGGGCCAAGGGGATTCCCCGTCGGTCCCAACGATTTTAAACGGAAATATGTAAATATACATATAGCATATTTTAGAAGCTCGGTTAATACAGAGCATAGACGCGCGACCTCGGATAATCAGGGTCTTTAGATTGGATCGGTTAATCCGGAGCTCGGATAATTGCGACTCGGATAATCGGAGTTCTACTGTATTTAAAATTTGACTGACAAGTAATTACTTCAAAATTTTGTGAAAAGAAAAACTGTATAAAACTGAAAAAATGTAATCGAATTATTTTATTAAAAAAACGGTATGTGTTAATCCAAAACAAACAAGAACAAAAAACCACATAACAAAAAAATATAAAAAAGAACTATTTCTTACTTTCGAGCTTCAAGGAACTTCACGCATTTATTGTTATATTTATCAATATTTTATATACAAGTACAAATTTGTAATATTCCACAGGAATAGTTAACATAGATAAAACGAAAGCAATGATTATTAGACATAAGAATAATAAAAGCCCACTATTGGGCAGTAGGGCTTTACAAATAGATAATGTTAACATTGATACTGGATCACAAATCAAATACCTGGGCTGTATAATAGATAATAATTTGACTTTCTCAGAACATTATAAATATATAACAAATAAGATAGCTAAAAAAACAAATGTACTGGCTAGGGTCTCAAAAGAGCTGAGTATGTGGGCAAGGCTGACAGCATATAAAACCATCATAGCACCGCATCTCTATTTTTGTTCAACACTTTTGTTTTTAATGAATAATTCTGAAATTGATGTACTGCAAAAAAAGCAAAACAAAGCCCTTCGAACAATCATAGGATGTAATAAATTTACCAGTAGTCTGGATATGTTAAAAAGTACAAATTTGTTAAGTGTAAGACAAACAGTAACACATAATACAATAGTGTTTATATACAAAATGTTAAATAATTTATTACCCAAACATCTTAATAATTGTACGTTTGTTAGGGACATCCACAATCATAATACAAGGACTAGGAACAATTTTTATTTAAATATGTCAAACACCAATTATAGTCAAAATAGTTTATATTATAAATGTATAAAGCAGTATAATGAGCTGCCAGCTATAAAAACATGTGGAACATTGTCTCAATTTAAAAGAAAATGTATTGAATATGTTAAACAAACAATTGCGCTGTGAGAGGTATGGACTTTAATTATTTTAATATGGTTTATGTGATAAGAACATTTGTCATAATTTTGTTATTAATTTGTATTATTTTATACTAGCCAGGTGCTATAAATAAAGAGTTTATTATTATTATTAGGAATAAATAAAACAACACTTAAATAAAACAAACTATTTTATTAATAATAACATTTACCAAATTTTATACCTTAAAGGTTGTTTAATTAACTTTAATCTTATTTTTTTTAAACCAGTACCTTTGACATTATTTTTCTGCAGTACTAAAATCAGAGACTAAAATCCATTATTTACCTATCGTGTGATGTCGATATTTTACAGCTACTCCAGTTTTTAGTATATGTTTAGTACGATCCTTGTACCATATACGAGATGCAGTTATCTATGACGAGATGGTATACAAACTTTATTAATTGTAACTTTATTGGTGTATAAGTCTTTCTGCCTTGGCACCGAATATTTACTCTAAACTGAGCTCTGGATCTACAGCTAATTTTCCCTCGATTTTTCCTCCACTTGACTTCAAAAGACACGAAACACACGTAATAATACGAATTAAAACGCATCATCTTCCAAAACGCAGGATATTGGACATAAGTTGACACAAAATTATAACCTGTAATTTGCCAAGACTTTGACAAAGCTCAAAAATCTAAATACGAGTTTATACGGATCGGCGTCCGTTTATCGTTCATCGTTCCGTCAAACCAACAAAATTGAAATCTGATCCTAGATCTGGTACCTAGATTATAAAATGATTTTTAAATTCCTTGCTTTATTAACATATTCCAAAGAGTGTTTCAAACTTTCATCAAAATATCAACATTTTGTTGTCCCTCGTATAATTGACAGATGGAAACTTTCATTTTTAATTTAGAAAATGTTAATAAAAAGTAAAATAATTTAGCGGCCCATTTGAATAAAATATATTGAAATTTAAATTACAAGGTCTAAGGTGCCTGTTTGTCGTGCTGGTGAGTGTATATCTGTGAAAATAATACCTAATACGATTTATTGAAAATTCTTAGTAATGCGCTTGCTTTTATTTTTCAGAGTAAAACCTGCGGTATTCGATCTCATCTTAACGCTAGCAATAACGACATATCTAGGTGCAGTCTATTTCGCAATCAGTTATATACCTTCTTTATATTCCATTTGTTCCAATTTAGTCAAAAATAAAAAAGACCAATAAATATATAATTCTAGCATTTGTGTGTGTGCACCAGTTAATGTGCAAAAACGAACAATTTTACTAGTTTTAAAAACCTTTTTGAATATATAAATCAAATACTAGTTTGATTTATACATTATTGTAAGATCAACCACAGTTCAAACACTTTTTAATGTTACTATGCAAAAAGACTTTTAATGTTATTATTCTTTCAGTATGAATTATTGTATTAGTCATTAAAATAATAAATAGAATGTTTTGTAAAGAAGTATTATTTTTATTTATCTTCACCTTGAAGTAAGGGGAATGAGTATCATTACGTCAATAATTCATCTATACAGGGTGTGAAAACGGTAAGACATAATTTGAGGTGACTTAAATCACAGATAACATGTGTTGTTTATTAATTAAACTTTCTATTTGAAAATATATTTATATATTTTCAAAGTAGGTTTAATTTATCTACTGTGTGATGAATTTATATATATATTTATTTGATTATTTGAATTTTTGTACCTTTTTTGTGATATATTTTTCTCTCCATAAATTTTAGGAAATTTTTAAGTTTTACAGTTTTTTATAACAATTGCTCAAAAAGGAAGAATGTAGAATTTTTCGTTAATTCGAAAAATATACAAAAAATTAAAAAAAAAACAGTGGCGCGCAAGATTTTTGCCAAAATATTGGTTGAAAATGTACCTAAAAAACACTCTCTATCTTTAGTACTTTACGGTTTAAACTTCCTAAAAGGCGTCTTTACACATGGATATCACCCGCTGAAAGTGACACTCAGGAACCTGTAAGAAACCAAATCGATTATATTCTCATCAATAAACGCTTTAGAAACTGTATAAAAAGTGTCACAACCTACCCAGGATCTGACGCGGAATCCGATCATGTCCCGTTGGTGGCGAACCTCAAGTTAAAGTTAAAGGTTACTAAAAGTAATCCAAAAGACAACCTGTTAGATATGTCAAAATTAGAGGATCCACGAGTAAGAGAGCACTTGCGACAAGAACTCAACAGCGAATTGGCCAAAGTGGCACACAAAAATTGCCCACAAGTGCAACCCCTTTGGGAGGAGCTAAAGTGTATTCTTACCGGGGTATGTTCCAAAAACTTACAACCAGCCAAAAGACTCAAGAAGAGCAGGTGGATGACTGATGACATATTGAACCTGATGGAGAGACGAAGATTGGTTAAGAATAACAAGGAGGAATATAACCAAATGAACAGGACCATAAAAGCAGAAATTAAGAAGGCAAAAGAACGCTGGATGAGGGATAAATGCAGAGAAATGGAAGATCTTGAAAGCAGACACAACACCCACCAAATGCACAAAAAAATTAAAGAGATAGCTGGAATCAACAGGAAACAACATTCCTTGTCACTTTTTGATGGATTAGATCAGCCTATCATTAAGGAAGATGAAGTAAAAGCCACCTGGGAGCAATATATAGATGATCTTTTCAGGGACGAGAGACCACCCCTGCCCGACGCCCAGGATATTGTTGACGGACCAGAAATACTCCAGGCGGAGGTGATCCATGCTATTTCAACGGCGCAGACCAGAAGGGCTCCTGGTCCCGACGGGATTCCAATAGAGGTCTTAAAGCTTATTGAGGGGAACAACATAGGACTAATCACAAACTTATTTAACACAATATATAACACCGGAGTGATACCAAAAGACTGGCTAAACTCAACATTTGTGACAATCCCTAAAAAAACTCGTCCTAAAAAATGCGGCGACTATCGACTAATTAGCCTCATGAGCCACCTACTGAAGACCTTTCTACGTATTATTCATGCCAGGATACGACGGAAGTGCGAATTCGATATGGACGACGCCCAGATGGGATTCAGAAATGCGTTTGGAACACGAGAGGCCCTTTTTGGAGCCAATGTCCTACTTCAAAAATGTCGCGACCAACGGAAAGATGTCTTCGCATGCTTTATTGATTATGAAAAAGCCTTCGACAGGGTGCGCCACTCAAAGCTAATGGAAATACTGCGACAAATCCAACTAGACAGCAAAGATATCAGATTGATTGAAAACCTCTATTGGGGTCAAACAGCTGAGGTTCGTACTGGATCAATAAAAACTTCTAGCTTAGAAATCCAGAGAGGAGTTCGCCAGGGTTGTGTCCTCTCGCCCCTCTTATTCAACCTATATTCGGATAAAATATTTAAAGAGGCCTTGGAGGGCACCGAACATGGAATAAAAGTTAACGGTGTTCTCTTGAATACAATTAGATATGCAGATGACACTCTGATTATCTGCGATAGTATGGAGGGGCTCCAACATCTGATTGATAAAATAAGCTCAACTGGAGTAGATCTGGGACTAAACATAAACACCAGCAAGACGAAATTTATGGTGTTCAGCAGAGAACGACATGTAAATGCACAACTCAGCCTCAACGGTTCCGCGATTGAACGAGTAAATCAGTTTAAGTATCTGGGCAGCATAATCACGGAGAGCCTGGAACCCGACATTGAAATCAAATCCCGTATTGAAATAGCAAGAACAACGTTTAAAAGGATGAGATCCCTATTCTGCAACAAAGACCTAAATCTCAAACTGCGACAACGTATGGTCAGGTGTTACGTTTGGTCCGTCCTTCTCTATGGAGTTGAGAGCTGGACTTTGAAAGCTGTCATGCTTAATAGACTGGAGGCATTGGAGATGTGGATTCATCGAAGAATGCTGCGAGTCTCCTGGACCGATATGCTGACCAACGAAGAAGTCCTTCGGCGAGCAAGAACAGAACGACAGCTGCTAACAACGATAAAATGTCGCAAGATTTCCTACCTAGGACATGTGTTGCGGGGAGAAAAGTATCATCTCTTACAACTTATTCTAAAAGGAAAAATAGAGGGCAAACGAGGAGTCGGCAGAAGGCAGATGTCATGGCTGAGGAATATCAGACAGTGGACGGGAGTGTCTGGGGCTGGTGAGCTTTTCAGACTGGCAGAAGATAGAGTTGCGCTCTCTGCAGTGATCGCCAACGTTCGGAGAACCGGGCAGGGCACATAAAAAAGAAGAGATCTTTAGTACTCAGTATTTGCATGATATATTTTTCTGATCACTAAAAAAGTTAAAAAATAAGTTAATAATATACTTATAAGATTACTAGCGTGTACCAACGACTTCGTTCGCGTCGAATTAATCATTTGTAATGGTGCGGATAAAGCAAAGCAAGAATTTCCATTAACATACAAACTGGATAAAATTTTCTCACATTTATGTCAGCATGAGAAAAAAACATTACGGCGATATAATTATATAACTTGGTAATATTTGAGGGGTAGTTTTTCGAGACTTTCGAGAAATCCGTTTGCCAAAAATAAGCTTTTTACGTCAAGCAGTTTAAGCAGAATCGTGGTTAAGAAATTACCCAACTTTTTGGAACACCCTGTATGATTTTTTAAAAAATTTCAAAATATGTAAAAAACCAAATAAATTATGCTTGTCCAAGCGTTTTCCCGAAAGACTAACCGTTTTTTAAATTACAAATATTGTAACATTTGAGGGGTGGTTTCACCCAGGGGGGTGACAGTGAAATAGGAAATTCGAAAAGTCATTAGTGTCATTCCTGTCATCTAAAGACGACAAGTATGTTTTCCTAGACAAGGACAACAATGTTTCTGTCTAACTATTGTCTAACTTCACAGTTTAGAATTGACAGATTTGTTCTAGAACACCCTGAATAAATTTCGACGCCATTTTAATCTCCGTTTAGTTTTGTTTTGTAAATTCAATTTCATAGTTTTTCGCCTGAAATTTATAAATATAAAGGTAATGTAGCATTTTTCGGAAACTTTACCGTTTTTTAAATAAAAAATATTGTAATATTTGAGGGGTGGTTTCACCCTCTTGGAACTAGAATTTCGAAAAATCCCTTCTTATCGAACCTCTACATCCTAGAATCAACCTGTATGCCAAAATCGAGCTTCTTACGTTGAGTGGTTTGAGCAGGATCGTAATTAATCAGTATATCAGTCACTTAAGGATTTTTATATTAGTACAGATTTTTGTTTATTATTTGTATTTTTATTATACTAAGACACAACATTGAGTGTCTACGGGACATCCTTTTCTACCCAATGATAAATTTGGTGGACAAGTACTTTGACATTCGTTGTGTAACTGTCGGCAATTGAGTTGGTCTTGTGGTACTGAAAAAATATACAAAATAAGTACTCTCTCTCTCTCTCTCTCTCTTACTTTTTATTTTATTATATCTATTATCTGAATACTCTCCATAGTATGTTATTTATAATAAACTATTTTGAGTTACGTTATTAAGAATATTATATAACATTAAATAGTACATAGTTAGTGATGAGCACGACTGGGTCTTGGTTTTGATCTTATAGATTGTATGGGAGGGGGGAAATATCAAGAAAAATCTTAGATTTTTCTTGGTCGTAAGTCCTGGGAAATTTCTTCGAGTGTCTTATAGTCTTGGTCTGGCACAAAGAGAAAGAACAAGACTGGCGTTTGAGATACAAGATTAAGACCAAGCATGCAAGATTCTTGGGGTCTTGCATTTTTTACACTTTTATATGTATTTAGTATTTTTTGTACTTATTTGTTCAAAATGTTTTTATTTATTTATTACAAATAGTGTTTTCTTGACTATTACATAAATTTTTAAAGAAACAAATGGTTATTCTATATATTATATTAAAAATTGCATTTTCGTCAGACATTCCGGGTGCGTCTCAAAAGTGGCTCACCCCTATAACTTTTTATTTTTTCAGATAAAAAACGGGATTTGGTATGTTAGTATATGACATAAATTAGGATTGATTGACGTATTCATTTGTTTGTCGTCACTTCCTGTTTAACCGGAAATGACTACAACTTTCGGTATTTTTCGGCACCCTCGGTATTTTTTTAATTTATTCGATAGAAAATGACATTCTGAATGAAATGACATATCATGTGTCAACTTTTGACATACTCGCTTTATAAAAAATCGTATTTTAAGATTCAATCTAGAGTGCCATGGCTATGTTAAAATCACTAATTCTTAATTAAGGAGCCTTGGAAAAATAGATTTGATTGTCTAATGTTTTTGGTGTCTTGTCCTGGCCAGTTAGAAAATGCCCAAATCGTATTTTTAATCATAGTATCTCAATTTTTTCAAATGGAACGGAAAAAGCATTTTTTTACGAATAATTTGATACCACACACTTGGTATTTCGAGTCAAATTTTCGTTACGAACCGCAAGTTATAATTTCAAATAAACCGTATGCGAAAATGTCAAAAGTTGACATATGATATGTCGTTCTATTCAGAGTGTCATTTTCTATCGAATGAGTAAAAAAATACCGAGGGGTGAAGGAAGTGAAAAAACAATTGGATACGTCAATCAATCCTAATTTATGTCATATACTAACATACCAAATCTCGTTTTTTTTAACTAAAAAATAAAAAAGTTATGAGTTATGTGAGCCACTTTTGAGACGCCCCCGGTATATTCTACTAATTTATTTACCCATATTATAAGTTTTATTTGTATTAAATTACTAAAAATACTATTTAATTAAACATTTTCTATATAGACAGCGCCTGTAGTAAAAATCTATTAAAAAAATGCAAAACTTGCAAGAGTCTTGCAGTTAGACGAAGACTAGACCCTGCAAGACCAACTCCAAAACGACTACTTATTAAGTCTTGGTCTTGCATTTGCTCATCACTATGCATAGTTATTTTCTTATTAAATATTCTGCTGTATAAATCTTTACTTACTTGAGGTACAACAAACTGCTCCTTCCTTGTGTTGTTGGGGACATTTGTTCTTTACATCGGCTGTTAAAGGTCCAGGGCATTCTTTTTCCAGAACGCAGTATCCCTTTTTAGATGCACATGGTTCTTCTCTATAGAAATTTGATTCTGGAAAGAGTTTTTTTATTAATATGAAAGAAAATAACGAATATTTCTTGATATCGTCTAATTGGTTAATGATTAAGAATATAAGTTAAGGTTTATTAGAAATTTATGTTTTTTTATAAAAAACATAAAAGATATAGATAGCAATAATACATCACTAACATCTACAGATACCTGATCAATAAATTGATTTATATTTGATTGGATTAAAAAGTCTCTTTTATTTTTCCATTAGAAGCTATCGGTTTTTTCATTATAATTTTTGCACTGTTAAAGTCTACTATAGTCTATAAAATGAATAACTTTGAATTTTGACCGTTATTTTTTACCAACATGGCAAATATAAAATCCCTCTGTCAAAAAAGTTACTGATATTCTTTAAAATGAGTGCCTGAACGAATGAGATAGGTAACTCTTTTTACTTACGTGAAATAGAAAAGGAAAATAATAAAACAAGTGACAGTTCTTCCTCTTCTTGCAAAAATCAACACGAAATGGCATAATTGTCAAAAGTAAAATGTCATCAGCTTTTGACATTTCTAAATATCAGAGATAAATGCCGTCTGTAATAGAACAGCCTCGGAGCAAGATTTATGACGTCACGCTAATTAGATACGGATTAACAAATATATTGTAGAATACATGGAAAACATGTATGTATTTTAAAAATGATATAGTTTACATGAAATATACATAATATACAGTTAATAAATATAATATATACCTATTTATAGTAATAAATACTTTGGCAAATAAACTATGAACCATACAAATGCAGCAAATGTTTTACAATATACATATAATGAATAGGTATATAAGATAATGTGTAAAATGTAAAATATATTTTAAATTTTGGGGCTTGAAAATCGATCTAATTTAACAAAAAACATTCAATATATACTAATAGTGATGTATTATTATTTGCATTCACAAAATTTATATGTACATATATTTTGCAAGTATCATTAAAAATTATATTTGCAAATAATACAATATCATAGAAAAAAATGCGTCAGCGATGGCTATGAAATAAAGATCGCTGTCATTTTATAATGTAAAATTATTCTAAAATTTTTGATTTTCTTGGGATTTAGGTTCGCGAAAAACGCTGATTAAGTTTTTATTAGGTTTTTCATTATTTTTTTGGTTTAAAAAAAACTTTTCGGCTAACATTATAGCCTTCATCAGTGTTGTGTCATATAAAAATATAGTGTCGAATATAATCCAAAAAATTGCATATAAAATATTCACACCAAACCAAACCACATAATGTTTACTGCAATTAATAAACTAATATAAACTTGTCAAAAGATGACCACATATTTTTTAAAATTATTATTCTTAACACTAAAACTATCTACATTGACTATGGAGTACGATTTCAGCCATAGTCAAATATAAGGAATAGTTATGTTAGCGTGACGTCATAAATCTCGCTCAGAGGCTGTTCTATTAGAGACGGCATTGCGTCAGCATGGTCGCAAGTTGCTAACGTAATAAAATTAACACTAGAAAAGCCCGTGGGAACCAGGGAGGTGACAGTAAACCGGAAAATTGGAAACAGTTGTGGCGCGGTTCTACCCAGGCAGAAAGCATGGCCTTCTAGACTGTCCTAGACAAAAATCTGAATATTTCTATATGATTCCTGTCAATTTCTGCTACGGAACATTTTTATGCACGTCGGCGTCCTGTTCTTTTGTCTTTTGTCTGTGTGTCAGCGTCAGCCCCCGAGGCCTCTGGCAAGGTCGGGCGCCATTTTAATTTTTGCCGTTTAGATTTGATTGGAAGTTTGTTTCTGATATTTCGGCTGAAATTTATAAGTACAAAGATGTTTTTTGATATAAAGTTCCTTGTTAACACTTTAATAAAGTATATATGATATTAATTACATGAAGAAAATGATGAAATCGACGTTTCGGCGTGTAGCAGGTATGGGCCATATTATAGGTAAAAATAGGTAATATATTAACTGTTTTTATATTTTTTTAGCTTTAAACCCAAGGATCTTGGGATATTCTTTCAAGGATTTTTCCGTATCTCTACTTTAAAGACTGATCGGTGATTTTGAGCAATTGAAAGCAAGTTATACAAGGTAAATTATGATTATTGAACTATTATTAGCCTACGTTAAATTTCTACAAGATGAACAGAAATGCGTAATTACATATCACATAGGTACCTATTATGTATTTTCATAGCAATAATGCTATAAATCTATGTATGTAGATTATTTTTAAAATACAAATGAGGTATTAGATGTATATGTATCATATTTTTTATTCATTTTATTTTCATTCAAGTCCTGTTTGATTTAATTCACAAAAGTCTTATGTAGGTACCTATATTTATATTTTTTACATATTTTTTTTGATTCCAGGTTTTGTGTGGGTTCCGGTTGCCTTTTTCCTGCTTCCAGTTATTTATCCGTGAAGCTGTGAAAACATTTATTTATCTTCAAGTTTCTGTAAGTCAATGCACTGTTACTTTACTAATTCGCTTTAACACAGCATCTCTGATATTATTTAAATATTTAATATTGATACAGTAGTTTATTGGTTTATAGCTCTTTAATTGTGTTGATTTGCATATTTACATTGTTCTAAATTCCAAATAAATATTTTTGAGTAATTTTGTTGTATTATTTACTACTAGAAAGAGTAAAAAGTATATTAACCCTCATTTAAACCTCCTGAACAGCCCGCCATTAAAAACCGGAAACGGAAATAAATTTCATAAAATTGAAATTGTCATGTCTATGTCATGTCAAATGTCCCAGCCGCCATATCTGAAAATTAGTTACCCAGGCAGCCACGCTGTTTCCATAATTTAACATTGACTTGACACTTCTTCTTGTATTTATTATTTTATGGTGGGAACTGTCAAATTCAAAGTTATTCGTTTCACAGACTATATATGTCCTGTGTCCCATGAATGCTGACAAATCTTAGATATATTTGCGAAATCACCTTTTTTTATAGATAATCTTTATATTGTTTAATTCGAACGTTTAAAAGTCTATATGTTTCACCCATATAAAATTTCTCATATTCACATGGTATTTTGTATATCACATTTTTGTTTGTTATAAATAATAATTGTACCCGCTACAAAGGTATAAATATTATTTATCCCTTTTTTGGTAATGATATCATAAATATAATTATTAAAACAACTTACCTAAATCGCAGTAACTTAATGTTACGATACACACAATAATCAACACTTGTTTCATGGTTGCAATTTGCAATACCTACTAAATGCTTTTGTCAGTGTAACATGTTTTCATACACAAATAGCGTAAAATCCCGCGGTATTTATTTGTTTTGACTTTTGTATATTGTTTGGCTGTAATTATCAAGAAAAATACATAGTATATAAATATGGATGTTGCTATCTCGGATGACCTTAAAAAATAAATTTATGCTGTAATATACGCGCTTTCTACATATATTGTTTATGTCTATAATGTGCTAATATATAATTAGAAATTTAAATTTAAATGAATTATTTTAGTGTGTAGATATCAGGACATTGTATCATTATTAAAATATATTTTTACGTGCTGCTAATATTATATAACTTCGGTATAATACTTTTTTGTCGAAAAAATACACCCTTAAATTTTTGTTAAATCTTATGTTTGGTTTGGTTTTTTCTTTATGTTCTTTCGTTGCGTTTTTTGTCTTATTATCTTTCGTTTTTAGGGTTCCGTACTCAAAGGGTAAAAAACGGGAACCTTATTACTAAGACTTCGCTGTCCGTCCGTCCGTCTGTCACAAAGGTCTATCTGTGGTCTATCTTATGAACCGTTATAGCTAGACAGTTGAAATTTTTACAGATAATGTATCTATATACTAAAAACAGAATTAAATAAATGTTTATAAATAAAAAAGTACTTTCACTAAACATTATCTTTTAAGTAAGAATTTTACATAGAATCTTTCAAGCCCTCGGTGGCCGCGTGGTTAAAGCGTTTGGACTTTACGCTACTATGACGTTGAAGCCGTAGTAAGGCAGGTTCGAATCCTAATCAAGGCGACTTTTTTTAATCGTTTTTTTTTAATTTTTACGTATTTTTACATATTTGTTTTTACTTTCTACATATTTATTATTGATTAATACAATTTTTAGCAATGTGTTTCTTCATTTTTTTTTAAATTACTTATACGCGCATTCAAAATTTCAGCTAAATCGGAATAAAAGTTATAATAAAAAATAATAATACATATAATATAGTGTTTAATGTTGTATAGATCGTCGTGCGCGAGTTCGGCTCGCACTTGACCAATTTTTTGGATTTTATCTTGTTGTTTTAACACTAATGATTCGATTCTTAACTGTATAAGTTGTATAATTTATTATATTCAAGCAGGTATATCAAAATCATGTTCATTGTGTAAAAGAAGTTTAAAATATTTTCAAAATAAAAAAAGCGTTGGGGTATAATAACAAGTTATTTATTTTCAAAATTATTTACACTATTTAAAATTAATCAACATTTAACAAACAATTTAAGGAACATAAGTATGGGTATTCAATAACCTATATACAAATAAGTTTTGTATTGTTTAGATCAATTTTTAAGTTATATAGCATAATTTAATATAGACATATTAATTAGATGCACCGTTTATTTTTATTTGACCGAAAAAAATATAAAACAAACACTCAATATGGGTATTTTGCTCTACTACCTAAAAAAGCGTTACACTCTTTTAAAGTACATTACGTATATTTTTATTATTTATTCTATTAGCTATAACTTACGTTCTCTTTCTTAAGCTATTTTTCTTTAAGATATGAGCCTATCTTAAAACTATTATTTAGGATTTATCAATAACCTATTAAAATACAGAAGAAAATTATAACTTAGAGTATAATTTTGAATCTGGTATTATATCTAGGTACAAATCAACAATAATTCTATAAAATAGATAATGCTCATTAATAAATGTAAGCTACTTCGATATATTTACAATTTTTAAAAAATAATTTACAGTGTTTTTATCACAATTTTTGAAGTGAAACAAATGGGACTCGAAGAGCTCCATCTTTTCATGATATTTTGACGACATTTCGTGCACTATGAAACCCCATCATCAATGGCGAAAACATCTTACGATTTAAATGAAATTTGGTATGTCAATAGATTGGACCAGGGCCAACTTGACCGTGTACGATACGTGTCATTGTGACAGTTAGTTTTGACGTAAGAAACGTCAAAAGATGATGTCGTCCGATCGCGACCAAATTTCGTGGGTAGGCTATGTGAGCGACGGTGCACACGGTCCCACTCTCTAAAGTTGGATACAACGTTTTGTTTACATCTTCATCAGGGTAGGACTAAGGATTTGACATTGAAACAAAAATGTGGTCGTCTTCGACGTTTCGAACCGATGATGCCTCTAAATGGACGAAATCATCGTGATTTTTCTTAATTATGGGTCGATTGGAACCAAACTCGGTACGTGGATAGAGGTACCCGAATGGAGTCCTCAGACGGACAGACGGTCATTTTAATATCAAATTATTTATTAATTTTTAATTTATTCCTTTTTCAAAAAGAGCTATGGAACGATGTATGCTAGGGGTCTGTCTACGAGACAAAATTCCTAATGAAAACATCAGGAGGCAAACAAGAGTTACCGATATAAGGCTGGCCATGTTGCTAGACTCGATAAAGACAAATGGGCCCATAGAATAACAGTGTGGAGGCCAAGACAAACTAAAAGAAGTGTGGAACGAAGTCCACGAATGTTGGATGGCCGACATTAGGGAAGTGACAGGTAAAGGTGGTTAAATACAGCTCAAAACAGGGAGACATGGAAAAGGATAGGAGAGACCTATATCCAGGAGTGGATGAATCCGGGTTGAGGAAGGAGACTTCAACGTTTCAAACTACACTTTTTCAAACATGTCCTTCAATTCCTTTAATTTAATAGCTGTTAGTAAAAAATTTCACGTCAAATATGCGCACATAGTGCACACACAATTTTTTTAAACAAACAACGCATTAGCTTTGTTTGCAGTACAATGAATTTGACCATTTCATACTCAGCAGCTTTTAACGTATTTTTGAGTAAAATGCGTTTATCAATTTTATTTTTGATATTAGGTAGGTAGTTATTTTAAACGTAGTGATACAATGTTGGTAATAACAAAACAAAATGAAAATAAGAAACATGGCACGTACGGAAGAGAAGAAAGAAATGAGGATGTTCTTAAGAGTCCATTTCACTAGTCCGAAACAGTAACAAAATAAGCGTTCGGCATTTAACGTTTTATGTCAAACTCGCTTGGTATTTTTACACAAATGAAGAAGGAAATTAAAGATAAGGGTTTGTACTATATCCGTATTGTAGCACATTTTTAGACAACTACTTTATCTTTAAGATTTTGATGAGGAAATATCAACAAAATATTCCTTATGTTTGGACTAAATTTTCTCGAAAATAAAGACATAATGTAAAATTCCGTGACAATACGGAAATAGATGGAAGTTTTGTGATTACAGTGATATATAATTTATATGGTTTTGTAACAAATTGCTCGCTATTTAATGGAAATGCTGAAGCTCTTCAAACCCTCATGAAGTCTTAATCTTTATCAACGGACAAAAAGATCTATTTGACGTCTTGAATTCTTGCTTATGCTTCATTTAATTCTGCTGGATTGTTCATCTTATTTGTAATAAATAAAAATTCTGAACTGACTCAAATGAAAAGTCTTGTAAGTCTATTCAGTCAGTCTATCCAAAGATGGCGACGATATCACGAACCCGTACGGCCTCACTTCACTCTCAGCATGCGACCTCACCGATTTTGACTTCTCTGACTTCGACTTGGACCGATTGGACTCTGATCTCGGTTCAGACTTCTCCTCTTCCTCTTCGGATCGGTTGTCCAGCACCGGCTTCACGTTGCTGTTGAACTTGAAGAAGAAGATGATCTCTCTCTTGAGTCCCTCGCGGAAGGAGATGTGCAATTTGCGGCAGATACGGAAAATGTTGACGATGAACTCGAAGATGACCAGAACTATGCCGAGGATGGTGCCGAAAATCGTGACGTAGAAGATTCCCTCGACGTTCTCGAGGTCTAGGGGTGTAGCGGTGGGGTCGTTTTCTGCGCCCTGAAGTAACAGGAAATAGAAATTCGGGGTAAATTGGAATTAAAATAATAGTAAATTAATTTTTCGGTTTAATTATAAAATGTCTGTCATAGTGTTCACATCCCTAATCATCTCGTTCAAAGGAAAACCCAATAAAAAAATCAATTTGTAACGAACTTTTTGACATTTTATAATTAAACCAAAACAAAACACTAATTTACTTATTTCTTCTACTACTGTTCTTATTTGAATGAAATTTTGAGGGTAAAAGTTACTATAAGTACTACATACATATTTTAATGTTAAAAAGTGTCGATAAATTTATCAGGGACGTGCATATGGGTTATCACTGGAATATTTTTCGAAAAATAAAACATGTACGCCACTGCCTTTTTTTTTCTTTTGATAGCAAAATTGTATAGGCCGTTTAATGCCTATTAAAAGTTGTATCTTGATATTTTGTCGATTTCGGATCTCCTTGATGAGATAAACGCAATTTTATTAATCACAATGAATAAAATTAAATTAAAAATAAAATTAATAAACTATTTAGTTTATGTAATTTATTATTAAACATTATTTAGTCCAACCCAGAGCAAAAAATTCAAATAAAAAGATAATGGAATTTAAGATAATTACAAAAGATCTAATTTTAAGAAAATTTCCCAAGTAGCATTTTCACGACTTGCGACCACATGTTTACTAAACACAACGTTGGATTAGTTACAAAAAATAGTTAGCTCCCTACCTTGGGTATTAAAATAAATTTAAACGTTTTTATAACGTTGTGCCGACGTTGGACTAGTACTACAGCAAAGTAGGAAGCTTCTGCGACGTCGAATAAACGTTGTCTTCTAACCTTTTTTAACGGACAACGTTGTCTTCTAACCTTAACGGACAACGTAGTTACAACGTTGGACAATATTGAGTTTTCCGACGTCAGTTTCAGGACCTATTCCAACGTTATGCAAACATCGTCTGTTTTACTAATTCCAACGTTGTTTAGATTTCCTTATTCTTACGTTGGTAGGACGTCGAGTCACTACATTTTTGCAACTTTATTGAACCATAACCTTAAATCTTAAATTTTCACTTCATTGTTCTGTTCAGTCAGACAGTTCAGTGCTGTTTTTGATTTTATAAAAAAACTTAATTAAAATGGGACATAAGAAAGGTACATATAAAACTAAATTTAAATATACATCGACATATATTACCGATAGTTTATCCACTCCCTCGTTTATTTAGATTATAGAGGGCGGCACAAGCTAGACTCTAGTATTACCAAATTAGGCAATCTTGCGACTAGTATACTACCTGTTAAGGCCGAACTGTGACTTTATTAGTCCAGTATGCGACTATACTCGAACTACTCCATCTTAATCTCCAAAACAACAAAGTGAAAGCCGCCATGTTGTTAAATAAGAAAATGTTTTGTTCTTAAAAAACACGCGGAAACAATTTTTTCGACTGCGAATAAATTATTCTCATTTTACTAAAAAAAAAATTCAAGAAAATTTTTAAAACTTCTTTAATTTTAAGGCCCATTTGTATTTTTCAAAGTAGAAACAATACATTTATCAATAAAGTTGTTTGCGTTTAACTTTTTTGCCTCGGGTAACGAGTTACAGAGTCGGTTAAAGTGTTTCAATTATTATGATCTTCAAACATCCTCCACACTTAAATACTTTTGTTTTGTTTTCCTTCACTGCCATCTGACATATGTCTCTAACTAAATCATAAAAATAATATTTTTACTATAATTATCCCAATTTACGATGAAACGCGACTTAGACGCCATATTAGTTTTGTATTTCTATGAATTAGGATTTTAAACAACGTTGCAGTTTGTACTAAATTAGGCTGCTAGCCAACGTAGGTATCCAACGTCGTTTCGACCCAAAAATTATTCTCCAAACTATTGCAGACTAGGGTTGGCACGAGGTTGTGCCGACGTTGCGCCCCGACGTTTGGTCGCGTGACACAACGTTGTCCCGACGTCCAAATGCTGCTTGGGTTAACATCCTGTAATTTTAAAACTGCATTTCCATACCCATGTTTATAGGAACTTTTTTTCATATTTTTTGACTAGGAATCAACGAGGGAATCAATGAGTACTTATTTAAAAGTTTCGCAAGTTAATTATATTAATTTTTTTAAAGGTTACTGTTAGACTTTCAAGCAAATTAATAAAATTGCGTTTATCTTATCAAGGAGGCCGAAATCGACAAAATAACAAGAGACAACTTTTAATAGGCACTAAACAGCTTATACTATTTCTCTAACAAGAGAAAAAAGTCAGTGACTACCTACATGCTTTTTTTAGAAAAATATTCCAGCTATAACCCATATCACAACCTTTTTAGCATCAAAATATGTCGCATTTTGCAATCAAGTAATTATTTCCAGGTATATAATTTGACCTTACCGTACATTGACCACCACCTTTTCTTTCTTCCCACCATTTCTTCCGGATTTTTTCAATTTCTCCAGATGTTTGCAGTTTTAGAATAGCTAAACTGAGTCTAGTTCTATATGGCGAATCTACAATGATTTTTTAAAAGAATATGTATTAGTTAGTAAGTTATCCATAAACTAAATTCCTTGAAATTAATTTTTAAATTATTTTGAAAAAAGAATGATATTAGAAATTTAATGACAGAGTCAGTTCATTTTCTTAACATTTCACTTATACGGCATTTTTCAAAATTATTTACGAAATTTTGCATTATGTCTTCTACCAACGTAAAGTTTGTTAGCAATACCATTTAGTATTTAGTAAGAAACATTAGAATATAACAAAAACAAAACTATCATAAAATGATCTGAATTACCTTTTTTTAGAGCTATTCCATAGCCCTTCTCATCTAACCGATCTCCCACAATCGTAAGCGAACAGTGTCTTTGAATGGTATACTCTATGGTGGTAGATTCCATAAAGAAAGCATACTTCATTTCTTCGGCCATCTGGACACCTACCTTATTGTCCCCGGGCATATCTTCAGGGTGTTCTCGCATGTGCCTCGCAATTTCTTGATGTAGCTCGTTACCAGTACTTTTCTGAAAGTTAAGAGTACCTTAAGGTCTCAGTTTTGTTCAACGCAGATGATTACACATGTTGCACCGTGAATTGACCTTTATTCTCGTCTTATTGTCAGGTGTCTCCGTAACTTTTTTGTACGAAACACACGGTGTATTTGTTATCTAATCTAGCTTATTACCTCGAAAAAATCCAGGGTAGCTCCCTTGGCTTTTGCTCCGTAACGTATATTGTGCTTGTCGGCTTTTTCCAAAAGACTCTTGACGTCAGTGAACAGTTCTACGTGACTTTCAGACACCAGAAATGAAGCCAAGTTAGCGGTGTAGGAAGATACCATAATCAGGACGAAGAACCACCATACTCCTGATACTAAACGTGTAGGGATTGCGCTAAAAAATTATAGTCATCAAACACGTACCAGAGGGAAAATCAAAATTAGGTACTTTTGACTTATTTTTTAAAACCTGCCTACTTTGTGTGGTACATTGTTGAAAATCTAGTTGCTTTTTTATTTACAGTCTTTTAAGCAATAACTTAAATCGTAGCCCAAGCAGCATTTGGACGTCGGGACAACGTTGTGTCAAGCGACCAAACGTCGGGGCGCAACGTCGGCACAACCTCGTGCCAACCCTAGTCTGCACTAATTTGGAGAATAATTTTTGGGTCGAAACGACGTTGGATACCGACGTTGGCTAGAAGCCTAATTTAGTACAAACTGCAACGTTGTTTTAAAATCTAATTCACGGAAATACAAAACTAATATGGCATCTAAGTCGCGTTTTATCCTAAATTGGGATAATTATAGTAAAAATATTATTTTTATGATTTAGTTAGAGACATAAGTCAGATGGCAGTGAAGGAAAACAAAACAAAAGTATTTAAGTGTGGAGGATGTTTGAAGATCATAATTATTGAAACACTTTAACCGACTCTGTAACTCGTTACCCAATGCAAAAAAGTTAAACGCAAACAACTTTATTGATAAATGTATTGTTTCTACTTTGAAAAATACTAATGGGCTTTAAAATTAAAAAAGTTTTAAAAATTTTCTTGAATTTTTTTTTTAGTAAAATGAGAATAATTTATCCGCAGTCGAAAAAATTGTTTCCGCGTGTTTTTTAGGGTCAAATATTTCAAGTTAATGTATTCAAAAAGCAGGAATTGCTATTTTAGGAACGAAACATTTTCTTATTTAACAACATGGCGGCTTTCACTTTGTTGTTTTGGAGATTAAGATGAAGTAGTTCGAGTAGTCGCATACTGGACTAATAAAGTCGCAGTTCGGCCTTAACAGGTAGTATACTAGTCGCAAGATTGCCTAATTTAGTCATTCTAGAGTCTAGCTTGTGCTGCCCTCTATAATCTAAATAAACGAGGGAGTGGATAAACTATCGGTAACATAGACTTAAAATAAAATATAGACTACACTATTTACATCTCAACGCGGACAAACAACCTTTTTTGTACACATGTTTACTTCTGGGTACAGTCGACCGAGCCTTCCTCATCCAGCCTATGTTGTCACGTCTTTAATATTATCAATATTTTTTTTCTTGTTATACACATATATTGAGATATTAATACTACAGTTTAATAAAGTAGGTTTTAATATTCCAGAGATGTATTAAATAGTCCTTATACTACTAAATTATAAGTCGGATACTGTTTAAAAAGGATAAGTTCTTTACAATATGACAACACCGATTAGAGGCGAGGGAGCCTATTCATTCATTTATTACCTTGTAGTACGTGTCGCACGTGTGCGGTAAAGCTTTGTTGCCGCTATCTCCCCGGCTGTATTAACGCATTTTCTTAGCTTGTAGTGCTTAAGTGTTTATTTTATTGACTTTTTCTGTTCAAGAACTATAAAATATGGTTCGCCAGTGCCAAATTTGCAAGAAATTTGACTTAAATAATCCATTTAAGTCTTGAAACGACTTTTGACCGGTAGGCAACTCTCAATTTACCCATTGGGAGTCAGTGGCGTTGTTGTAGAAAGGCGCTTATTTAGATAATATTTTAGTAAAATGTAAAATCTGAATTTTTTCTCTTACATTACATTATTTACTTACTTACATTGTAACAAAATCATAATTATAACCCTGTTAATAATTAATAATGTTTTTATTAAAAATATATTCCGGTTTATTCTAAAATTATCTTCAGAATCTAAAATAACATACAAGAATTTTAAAATGATATTACATTATGAAACAATATTTTAATACACCGGGTCGTCTCTCAAAAGTGGCTCAACCCTATAACTTTTCTTATTTTTTTCAGATAAAAAAACAGATTTGTATGTTAGTAGGTATATGACATAAATTAGATTTATTGACGTATTCAATTGTTTTTGGTCTCTTCCTGTTTTACCGAAATGATTACATCTTTTAATTTTTAAAGGCACCCTCGGTATATTGCTACTTTATTCGATAAAAAATGACACTCTGAATAGAATGACATATCATATGTCAACTTTTGACATTGTCGCTTAAAAACATATCCTATTTTAAATTTCAATCCAGTTTTTTTCAATCCACTAAGTTTTAATCAAGGAGCCTTGGAAAAATAGTTTTGATCGTCTAATAGGTTTCGTGTCTTGTCTAGGCCGGTTAAAAGATGTACAAATCGTATTTTTAATCATACATATGTCAATTTTTTCAAATGGAACAAGGGAGACTCATTAGCATATTTGGAAAAAGCATTTTTTTATGAATATATTGATACCACACACTTGGTATTTCCCGTCAAATTGTCGTTATGAACCGCGTGTTACAATTACAATTAAACCATATGCGAAAACGTCAAAAGTTGACGTATGATATGTCATTCTATTCAGAGTGTCATTTTCTATGGAATAAAGTAGAAATATACCGAGGGTGCCGTTTAAAAATTAAAAGTTATAGACATTTCCGGTGAAACAGGAAGTGACCAAAAACAATTGAATGCGTCAATCAATCCTAATTTATTTCATATACTAACATACTAAATCTTGTTTTTTTATTTGAAAATATAAAAAAATTATGGGGGATGAGCCACTTTTGAGACGCACCCGGTATAATAAAGACAGTACCGAGTTAAATAAATGTAGTTTTTATTTTATCACCTTCCTTGCTTTAATGGAACAGATTTATGTTTTCTCTAATTTACATAATAAGACATCACTTAACCAGAAACAAAATTACAACAATCATATTTTTTTTTCTCTCCCTGTCGCCGATTCTATTATATCTGTGGAATAGATCCTGTTTTGATTAATATTAGGGGTTGTAAATGTTTGACTAAAATTAATAATTTATTATTAATTTCAAAAATTACCTAATTTCAATTATAAAATTTCTTCTATAACGTGTATTTTATTATTTTTATCCTTTTTGGACTCTAAATTGTTTTTTCTAAACTTATATTTAAAAAACCTGTCCTAAATCTTAATAAAATATAAAAAAGTTTAAATACGATATATTTTTAATTTAATTATAGCTTCATTAAAATAAAAAAATTACCCGGCTATGATACGGAGAGTTCAGGTGTACTTGAGAAACGAAAGTTTGTGTTGTGTTTCTCGGCAGAGTCGTCAGGGAACGACCGTTACGACAGAGACAACCTATCTATCGCTCGTGTCGCACTCGTTATAACCTAAAACAATAACACAACAATAACAAGACAGTGTCTGACCGCATGTTCCAGCTATTTATAATGAATTGTGCTGCCCTCTATAAGTCTATAAACGAGGGAGTGGATAAACTATCGGTAATATATGTCGATGTATATTTAAATTTAGTTTTATATGTACCTTTCTTATGTCCCATTTTAATTAAGTTTTTTTTTATAAAAACAAAAACAGCACTGAACTGTCTGACTGAACAGAACAATGAAGTGAAAATTTAAGATGAAGAAATCTAAACAACGTTGGAATTAGTAAAACAGACGACGTTTGCATAACGTTGGAATAGGTCCTGAAACTGACGCCGGAAAACTCTATATTGTCCAACGTTGTAACTACGTTGTCCGAATCACCTAAAGATCACTTAAGCAAATAAGGTTACAAGACAACGTTTATTCGACGTCGCAGAAGCTTCTACTTTGCTGTAGTACTAGTCCAACGTCGGTACAACGTTATAAAAACGTTTAAATTTATTTTAATACCCAAGGTAGGGAGCTAACTATATTTTGTAACTAATCCAACGTTGTGTTTAGTAAACATGTGGTCGCAAGTCGTGAAAATGCTACTTGGGAGGTACTATTAGTATATGAGATATTGGTGTTTAAAAGCATAACAATGTTACATTAGCTTGGTTACTGGGATACGAGGGTCATAAGTGTAACGAAAACACGGAAGAAATGGCCAAACAAGGCTCATCAATGTCATTTTTATAAGACTTAGAACCCTTCTGCGGCGCTGCAAATGCAGGTTCAAGAATGGTCACAAAACAGTGGATAGCCAACAAATCTCTAAAATGATGAAGAAATTGAATAGGACAGTGACAGGCTGATGGGATTAACGGACGAAGCCATGTGCAGGTTTTGAATCTGAAGAAGAAACGACAAAACACATTGTATGTCGGTGTGACAGCTTGGCAAATATGCGGTTCTCGGTGATAGACAATGATAGGCTATTGACAGAGAGTTATATATAGGGTTCAGCATCCAAGTTGCTAGACTTTTTGAAAAGGAGAATCACAGTAATCTGAAAGGGTCGATGATTAAAAGTGGATGAGGCCGATAACCACTTCTAAGAATCTAATTAAATTTAACAGTTTAGTTTTGATCATCTGTTACTAACATGGTAAAATCGCATCTATGCTGAAACTATTAGTATTTGGTGTATTGTATCGAACTAGTGTTTTATTATAATGTTAGAGATCTCGGTGATTATTTTGTCTAAGAAACATTCACAACCGCTATTTTTCAAATTGTAACCCTGTATATAATGTATGAAACATTAAGTAAAGGCGGACTCTAACGACTCGTGTACTTGTAGAAACATTTGTTATTGGCATATACTTGCCATGTCGTGTGAGAGGTTTACTTGTGAAATTATTTGTCACCCATCGTGCTGCGTGAGCGCCAAGCTTGTTGCAAACAAATGTTGTGATAAAAATGAGATAGTAGGTATACTTGCCAAGTACACGAGTCGTCAGAATCCGCTTTAAGAAATACTAAATACAAATTAACGACAACAGAGCAATAGTTAGATTAGATATTCTTAAAGAAACTAGAGTTATAGATAGTATAGTATAGTCTGTGAAACGAATAACTTTGAATTTGACAGTTCCCGCGGGCTTTTCTAGTGTTAATTTTATTAGGTTAGCAACTTGTGGCCATGCTGACGCAATGCCGTCTCTAATAGAACAGCCTTGGAGCGAGATTTATGACGTCACGCTAACATAATTATTCCTTATATTTGACTAGCGCTGGAATCGTACTCCATAGTTAATGTAGGTAGTTTTAGTGTTAAGAATAATCATTTTAAAAAATATGTGGTCATCTTTTGACAAGTTCATATTAGTTTATTAATTGCAGTAAATATTATGTGGTGTGTGGTGTGAATATTTTATATGCAATTTTTTGGATTATATTCGACACTATTTTTTTTATATGACACAACACATATAAAATGACAGCGATCTTTATTTCATAGCCATCGCTGACGCATTTTTTTCTATGATATTGTATTATTTGCAAATATAATTTTCCGAACACTGATACTTGAAAAATATATGTACATATAAATTTTGTGAATGCAAATAATAATACATCACTATTAGTATATATTGAATGTTTTTTGTTAAATTAGATCAATTTTCAAACCCCAAAATTTAAAATATATTTAATATTTTACCCATTATCTTATGTACTTATTCATTATTTGTATATTGTAAAACATTTGCTGCATTTGTATGGTTCATAGTTTATTTGCCAAAGTATTTATTACTATAAATAGGTATATATATTATATTTATTAACTGTAAATTATGTATATTTCATGTAAACTATATCATTTTTAAAATACAAACCAAAAATACGAGGAATAATTATGTTTTCCATGTATTCTACAACATATTTATTAATTTGTATCTAATTAGCGTGACGTCATAAATCTCGCTCCGAGGCTGTTCTATCAGAGACGGCATTAGTCTGTATTTAGAAATGTCAAAAGCTGATGACATTTTACTTTTGACAATTATGCAATTTCTTGTTGATTTTTGCAAGAAGAGGAAGAACTGTCACTTGTTTTATTATTTTCCTTTTCTATTTCAAGAAAGTAAAAAGAGTTACTTATCTGATTCGTTCAGGCACTCAATTTAAAGAATACTTAAAGAATATCAGTAACTTTTTTGATAGAGGGATTTTATATTTGCCATGTTGGTAAAAAATAACGGTCAAAATTCAAAGTTATTCATTTTATAGACTATATGTAGTTAATTTTAAATAAACTTCTCATACTTACATGGGTGCAATTTCCGAACCTTGCTGCAACATAGCACCAGTAGCGAACCACACAGCATTGGCCAAACTAAACTGATTAATCAGATATTCCGGTTCTTCGACACACGGGTACGGATTGGTCCATTCATCCGGACAAATCCTACCCAACAAGAAGAAGGAAAGCGATACAATCAAGAAGGCCACGGCCAGAGCAATCCAGGTATCCAGAGCGAAGGGTTGAGCAAAGGAAAAGAAGTTGGGTGGCGCTTTGGATGGTTTCTGGAACAGGATGCTGACACCCAGGTTCATGAAGGGCGAGGTGAAGTCCACGGCTTCTGCGCGATCCGAGGTGATGGTGAGGTCGGTGATTGCCATGTCAGCTCTCTGTTAAATATGAAAAAGATGATTATGTTATGGTATCTTCACATTAGGTCAGTCAAATTAGACACATCGCCACAGATAACATGTTATCTGTGATATCGGTGCGAAAAAATCCTAGAGTTTTGAAAATTATTTTAAAACGTTATAGGGTAAACCAACCAGGGAATGAATGTGACCCATTTAATGAACAAAATAACTTTATCTTGCTCTAATAAGGTATACGGCCATTAAACTCTATTGGTTGTCCTTTTTTAATCTAATTTACACTGCGTAGTTAATAAACGACACGTGCAAATCGCTGTTCAAAGTTGTGGTCTGACGTTGTTAGTCTTTTCAGCGCCATTTTCTTTAGGGTAAGTAGATACCATAGATTTAGTAAGAACAGATATCATATGAGACATTTTAACCCGATCAAACAATCGGAGGTTGACTACGTACTGTAAAAACCAACTGAGATAGAGAAGGCGACATTGCCACATCTCAAATTTGCGCCTATCTACTCAGTTTGATTTACAGAAAGGGTGACTTTAAAACCTTTTACCGGATTATCAATAAATCTCAATTTCTTAATTAAATTAATAATTTATTTTTAAAGAAGCATGCGTAATAATATGTTATTAACCAGAGGATATATGCGTTACTATTAAAGGACATGTTTACTGTTTAATGTGCTGAAAACGTCTAGAACTATTGGCAACGTCGCTGCTAGTCTTCCAGAATGAAATGAGCCGTCCGTCCCACTTACCCCTCGCGACGGCCCTTGGTCCGGTTATAGCGTACTACGTTTAGCTTGCGGTGTGTCTGAAGTCGGAATCAAGACGAAAGTGAACTTTTCAGTGTTTTTTCGGTGGTTTTTTGTTTTGTTTAACGTACTTTTGAATCTGCGAATTCAGTACGATACGACAGTGTCAACTGTGTGGAAAAAATAAGCTCAAATTACCTCGAATTTGTCTTTTCACAAGTGGGTATTGTTTTCACATTTTTATATTTCCGTCGTCATTGTACATAGGCGTCCCACAAGGGAGCCTCTCACAATCAAAATAATTTCTAATTATATTTGTAATTAATATATTAAAACAAGAACGTAGTAGCCGGTAATTGAATTATAATTCGTCTCAATTAGTACCTAACTGTGGTAAGCTTTGAGCTCCATCTACGGTAACGTAGATGAAGCAAACGTAATATTCATTATTATGCGACAAAAATCCCATACTGTAGCACACAGATTTGATACTTTTAATGATAAATGCCTTCTACTGAGAGACTAAAAGGTAATTGCCTCGTATCAGAGCCATCATAATACAAGAAGAAGAGCGAAAGTCAAATCTTGTCTTATATTTTCAAAAAAAACAATTTTCTCATTAAATATTGATTTTAGGTATAAGAAGTTATTAATGATACAAGATTAAACAACTATTACACAGTACTTCACAGGAAGCTATCGATTGCGAACTAACTAAATCGTTACTAATTACTAATTTTGAAGTTCTTTTTAAGAAAAAGGTAAGGCAAAAAAGGTAAAACTAAAACCTAAACTATAATTTCAGATTAAACGGGAAGTTCTAAATACTGTTGCCTATTCTAAACAAGAAAAATGTATTTATAAGTTCTATAATTTGCTGTAGGTAATTTTCTCAGGGAAAATACGAAAATAAAAATGACTTTTTAAGTCAAAAAAAGTCAAAAGGACAAGTTATTCCAAAAAAGGACTGTCCTTTTCAAAAAAGGACAGGTGGCAACCCTAGGTATTTCTGGAATGAAAATTTAATGACAAATCTACAACTTTTGAACTAGTTTGAAAATATGTTCCAAGCCACCCATGTTTACAAAAATGTCTAAAATGTGCTTTACCATTGCCTCCATATTCTGAAAAAATTGAAAGAAAAAAGTCACCAACCACAAACCTAATATAGAACTGTTCCGGAAGCCTGAGTCACCCTGTAAATATTCAAAAAGTAACTGAAAGTTTAAATTGAAAATCGACGTTGGATCGATTTTCGAAAACCACCTACTAACGTTTCACACCATAGGTATATATGGCATATTAATTATATTATTATATTAGACCTTATAACAAAACTCATCTGACGAAAAAGTATTAATGTAGTATATTAATATGGAGTATAAATTTTACTATTTAATTTACTTTTACTTTACTAGTTAAATTCATTCCAAAAACGATACGCCACTGGCCAATAGAACAGTCCAAATGCGCCTAGTTGCCGGGGACGGAAATTTTAGACTTCTCTGTCTCTTCTGTCCTTGTTTGACACATTGGAATGTTTGATACACTACCAACGAGTATTTATGAATGAGATGTTCGGTCTATCTTTATAATGTCTTTGGTAGATACATATCCTATTATTAATGATGGTATTTAATTGTTCATAAAATATAAAAGCTTGGCAGTGTGTGAGAATATATATTTCAACAATTCATCGTTATTAATCCAAAAGTTAAACATCTATTATCTTTTAGGTTATATTTTCATTTAATGTGTTTAATAACTGGCGGGAAAAAAAGTTCAAATTCCAGTGAATGACGGCTGTTCATTTACTGGTATTTTATTCGATTATCTGAAATTGCTTTAAAATGACCCTTAAGCTTTGTTTACATATGTAAATCCATTAAAATACCTTAAATGTAATAAAAATAAATGCCAGCCAGTAAATGAACAGGATTTTGAATCGTTTACTTACTGGATATTGTTCCTGTTCATTTACTAGATTAGGCATAAGACCTTTTTGCAAATGATTTCTGTCTCTTATTATTAGGATAAGTGGGCACTAGTTTTTGTTTTGGAGGTTAATTTTTAGTATTATAGTTTTATTAAAAGTATTCGGCGGTTACTAAAAATAAATATTTTTTGTTGGTACAGATGGAGCGGAAATACACTAGATTCAAATATTCCAAAGAGCAGTTGTCACTGGGTATCAGAGCAGTAGAATCAGGCAGCATGAACTTAAGTGTGCCGCTAGGCGATAACTTCAACAAAATGGGTAGAATTTCATCAAGAACAAGATAAAATAAAGCGTCAAAAAGAGGAAGACATTAAAAAAAGAAAACTCGATAGAGAAAGAAAGCGAATGGAACAAGAACGAAAAAATAAGATCAGGCGACAGTATGAAATAAAGAGACCTAACAGAGACTTGAGTGAAAACCTGTCACTTTTTGAATTAAAGCTAAAACAAGAACAAGAAAGAAAAACATGCAAAAAACAAGAGAAAAAGTCAGAAAAGCGGAAGTGTGATAAAGATCAGAAAATCGGGCAGCAGTATACAAAATGGTTTAACAGAGATGATTCCTCAAGTACGGATGAAAATCTGTCACTATTTGAACTGAAACTACAAGGACAAAAAAAGAAAACATACGAAAAACAAGAAAAATGGTCAGATATGACGAAGCGTAATAATGCTCAAAAAATCGAAGAATCGGACGAAGAAGGAACTAAGAATAAAATTTCCCCTAAATTGTTATCAATAAGTTTAGAAAAATCAACATCAAATTTTGACTTAAGTGTTCCTTTTGTTAAAGGTGATTATGTCTCTAAACTATGAGGATTCACATTATCCTGTCCTAATAAAGGCTGTTAAAAATAATGAATATAAAGTAAGTGCTCTCCATAGTACATTTATTTATTTATCGTATGGCAAACACATGGTACAATAAAAGTAATATGTATACAAATATACACAAAAGAATATAGAAAAACATGTACAACACTCAAAATTATAAACAAAATATATACACTGACAGAGGTAAAGATAAAAACATCCATAGTAAAAAAAAGAACACTTGGAAGTGGCTGTCACCACCTGATCAAATTTGGTATTACTCGGATAAAATTGTGAAAAAAATTGCTGTTCCAATACCTCATAGCGCTGAAGGGACTTTTGTTATTAATATGTAAATGCAGCATAATGTTTTTTATATTATACTCTTACCTGATTATGTTTATTAAAAGCTTATGTTTATTTAAACTTGAATTTTTGTAAAGCTTAATTTAATAAATACAACGTTCATTAACTGGTCTTTATGTGTTTATTCACTGACTTCTATCGTTCATTTACTAGATATTTCGCTTATTCACCGAAAATTGAAATTTGTGAAACCGTATTATTTTATTTTTATGTCTAGGTAATATTTTCTTAATTTTTCAATTATAGATAGTTGCCTTTGTACCAGTTTTACCCCATATTATATAAAATAAAAAATCGTGATTTATTTAAAGTTAATACTTCGGTTAACTGTTCATTCACTGGTCGATTGACCCTATCTAGGCTTGGGATAATATGTGTCCAAAGTCCGCAAGAAGATTGGTGTGATATTGCTCATTTTTGTCACTATTTTGCAGGTAAATATGACCCCTACCAAATAATACCTTGATACCGATTAAAAATTGATGCTCATGCATTCTTCTCATAGGTCTAACCTTTTATGAGCTAGAGGGCTGACAAAAGTATCGCTATTTTACAAATTCTTTGTTTTTACTAGAGATGAACAACTGCGATTCAATCGCAGCGATTTTAAGATCGCAATAATTGCAACCTGCGATTGGCTCTCAGAGGAAACTGCGACTGCGATTTTTTCTATTTGCGGGTTTCAATTTAGGCAATCAATAGTACTATAGTTGCGATTTGCGATTTCTTCTATTTGCGAGTTTCAATTTAGGCAACCAATATTACTATAGTTGCGAGTTGCAATTTTGCTGCGATGTCTTTTTTTTTATTATTTCTTGTATATTTCATAATTAGTTTTATGTAAAGTGTACAAATCTGGAATCAGATTGTTTACCTACCCCTTCTACTACTTCACCTATCATACCAGTCCAGCGTCCGTTTTCCTTATTGCCATTTTTGCCGTCAGCTTGGACGACAAAAGTATAGTTAAATCCCTCCAACTTTGCCAGTTCTTCTATTAGATCAATGCTGAATCCTTCGTATCTGTCATTACCCACCAGCTGTTCTGATGCCTCTTTGTTCATACCGTATGGATCCGTCTATATAATTACAGAAATAATCTATAATAAATATCTCTCTCTAGTCTTTAATTTATTAATATAAAATGAGAATGCATTAAATTATTTTTAACAGATTCCTTATTTATTTTTTATGCATTTATAAACTGTAATAATAATATACAATATGATCGGAAAAAACGGCGTCAGCGATGGCTATGAAATGAAGGTCACTGTCATTTTATATGTAAAATTATATGGAAAATGTAATCGATTGTCATTTCCAAGCCAACTGGACGCCATTTTTATTCGATCATACGGTATATAAAATCACCATTACACAGACATCTAGTGAGATGGGGATTCTATCATTGTATGAGTGATGGGTTTTAATTTTTTTTTATAAAATATAAAAAGTATAAAATATTTTAATGTCTTGGATTGAATAATGCCACAGACTAAACAGACTAAGTTAATCTGTGATAATGCCTATTATGAAATTAATTAATTTGAACATTATTTTTTATTTTTAATATTTTATAATAGACTAAAATTGTTTGGTGAAAGGTTAATAATTTTAAGTGAAATTAATTTTTGAAATATATATTACGATCAGTATATAAATAATCTTTCGTATAATATTATAGTTAGAGTATTAATGTAGAGTTTTTGTCATGGTTATGCAGCTTCAGTCTATTCTGCAATTAAAAAAAGTATAATCAGAAAATTTAATTTAAAATTATAAGTCAAATTACACCAATCTTTATTTAAAATATTTAGTGTATATACATATTTAGTTCATTATGTGTAGAGAGGTGAATGAATCATTTTGATCTAAAATCTTAATAATAAGTTTTCCTTAAAATTCAATTATTATTATATATATATATATATATATATATATATATATATATATATATGCTATATATATATATATATATATATACATGACGAATTTATATTTAAACCCATCCATAGTTAACTATAAAATTATTAGAAACTTTTTATAGTAAAATAAACATATTGGTATATATATCATCTGCTTTTCTTCAATCATCATCTGTCTTAATCTTACCGAGAAAAAAACAGAGTATACAAGGAAATTGCTCAAAGTAAGCATGGCTAAATAATTTGGCTAGTTATCAGACTATCCAGATTATTATGTATTATAAATATTAGATAAAGTATGAACCTAATATTCCTAATAACTGCCCTTTTTCACCTATATTATATGCACGCCACTGTATGTACCATGAGAACATTCAAATTTAAATATCGTCCATAATTTACTTACCAAGGTTATAAGGACAGTAAACGTTTTGTTGCGCATGCTATCCTTGCCCAGATCCTCAGCTTCTGAGTGTTTCTTCGTGATGTTGAGTCCTTCCGAGGAATTCCATGAAGCGACTGTCGTGATACCACTTTCGCGGATCTCGTACATTTGCAAGTTAAAAGCGCTGCGGGATCCCTGATTATCAAACTCGATCGGCCCAGTCAAACCTCTATGGCTACTCTAAAAAATAATACAGTAAATATATCAGTATAAAGTTGGCATGTGATGTCATTCTATTTAGAGTGTCATTTTCTATCGAATAAAGCAAAAAAATACCGAGGGTGCCAATTGGATAGTGTTAACGAACAAAGAATCAAGCGCCATTTCGCCAAAATCAAGTTTTCTTGACAGACTGGTAAACAAATACAATATCTTATGATTTTAAAAACAGCCACCCGTAAAATTAGAAGTACTGCCATCTAGCGACAGAAATTCCACCTTTGATGTCAGCCATTATTAAAATCTCATTTTTGAAAAAAGAACCACACGTTGCACGTGCTATGATAATGTTGTGCCGGTAAATGTTCTTTTTTAGTGCTTCCTTGTAGATAACATAGTAAAAAAATGATGTCAAGAGGAAAAAAGATGCAGATGCTTGAGGCTGAAAATATTTTAGAGGTAAGTAAAGATTTAAATAATATTTTTGTATAATAACCTAAAATTATATACATCTGTGGTTCCATTTTAAATAACCTAATTTTGATATGTGCGGCGTTTGGTTCCTTTAAGACGTTGTTTGGTTCTTTTTTAAATAACGTGGTTTTTAAAATTTAAAATTTTATTTGTTTTAATCTTAGCACGTTTTCTACATATTACATGATATATACATATTTTTTTTTTATTTTAGAGTCGCACTGACCAAAGTAATGAATTGACGGAAGAAGAAACAACACAAGTGTCTATTTCTTCTAATAATCAAATAAAGGTAGATCGTACAAATTGTTATTAAAATATAGTGAACAAACTTGTTTTTTAGATTCTTTCTACTACTTTCGACGATATAAATAACCAAAACAATAATCAGCAACTGAGCTATTCAGAATCATTGAAAGGGCGTTAAAATACCAGCAGCGACTGTATACGCCACAGGATTACATTAATGTCATAAAGACCTCGAGGAAGAAGAGTCCTTTTACAATACATACCATGAATAATGATGATTTCATATCATCTGAGATATTAGAAAAAAATATTGTTAATAGGAAAAAGGATATCATCGGTGAGAAAATAAACTGGTTAAATGTCAGAGAAATAAAAATTAATAAAAATTCACCCTACAGCATATTCTTTAAATTCGCTTACGATGAAGATGCCTATGTAGAGGTTGATATTAAGCCAAACAAAAGTTAAACAGTCAGAAGTGTTTAGTCTGAATTTGCCAGTACTTTTACCCTAATGGAAAACCAGTCTCAACACCCAAACTGAACGATATTAAATCCATCATGCATCTTATTCCAGAAGCAGATCAAGGCTTTTATACTTCCCTTATATCTAGTGAAGAAGTTGTAGATGACATCGATGGGTATAACGGAGATTTAGATTTTGAGTGTCAAGAAGACTAAAAATTCCATGGTTTTGTTTATCTTTAAAAATAATTTCAATTAAGTGTTCATAATTGAAATTATTTTTTAATGTTTATTTTTTTTATTTGGCCAAAGATATACCAAATATATAAATATTTATGTTCAATTTACTATATTATGATTAATACATATTTTTGTTAATATTTTGTGAATATATTTGTAAAAATAAAGTTGATATCTTTTCTGAACACACTGTCTACAATAGAAAAATTTGATTTAGTAAGCATTTTACATAATATTGTAAAACCTTTGTTACGGCATTTGAAGTTTTCTAAAAAGAACCATCCTATGTTTCATATACATTAAGAAAAAAAATCAAGATAAATGAAGAATATCTAATTTAAAGTTTATAATAGGGAACCATATATGTAAATCCTACACTTTAATAGTAATTGAAGACTGTATTTCTTTAACAGGGGGTTTTTGTGGAAGGAACCAGGCGTTTGGTTCCCTTTTTTTTATTGCACTATAATATTAGTATGAATGAACAAACAGAAAAAGGCCATGTAATAGTTTATAATTTCCTATAAATATAGCGTTATTTGGTTATAAATAGGTTATATAATAAGCTTATAAACGCAACTTTCAAGAAAAAGTCTGTATACTTATTTATAATCTTGTTTGAACCAATAAAATAATTTACTTAAATATCTCCGAATTAAAAATTGGTGCTTGGATCTTTGTACGTTAACACTATCCAATTAAAAATCGAAAGTTGTAGTCATTTTCGGTGAAACAGGAAGTGGCAGAAAACAACTGAATGCATCAATCAATTCTAATTTATGTTATATATACTAAATTTAAAAAAAAACACCGGGTATATGAAGGGTGCAGAGGAAAAGAGATCAGAGTCAATTTTTAACAAAATTTGGGTAAAAGCACTATCTTATATTTCTCGGCCCAAATTTTCCTATGCCACGGTCAGTTTTATGTGAAAACTTATCACTGCAGTTACTAATATACAAATAAATTATAATATATAAATAAATAAAAAACCTACGCAGCGCAAAAATGATCAGGGCTTTCCAAAAGGTTAAATCAAAACAGAAACTATCGCCGAAGTCAAATGTCACCAAAGACAATAAACAAAAAAAGGTCCATATGATGCGGACATTTTCCGTGACACTGTATTTTAAATACATACTTACAGTTTTTAACAGGTTGACTACGCTGTAACCCAACTCCCAACTGTCTGGCTGGTAGCAATCCAAACTAGCTCCGTAAGGTGGATGGTACTCCTCCATTTTCGATAATATATCCGAAAACATGTGAACCGCATCTGTCAATAAAGTACAAAGAATGTATACAGATCATTTGAAGATACCTAGTTCTATTTTACCATATGTCAGTGCTGTCTCTATTTCCAGTCTTGATGTTGTTACTGAAGGATCTTCCAATTCGTCTTCAGGCTCAAAAATGGTCTGGCTGATTTCCTGTACGTAGGCTGAGTCTGGGTTGACAAGACGTATCTATATAGATAAATGAATTAGATGTAACGAAAAAGGATCTTGGGAGTCTATATATCTTGAGATCGAGAGAATGATCAGTAAAGATGGCGAACTGCTGGACACAATGAAATGCCCAAAAGCAGCGTATATGTATCACGTGAAGTTTCCTTGTCCATTCTGATGCCGGGTCCAGACCAAGGCGGCAAAAAGTAAACACGATTTTGATACAAAAACAAGACAAATTTGAGACAAATTGTACACACCGCAAGGACAAAAGTACAATAAAGTCAAAAGTTTAGTTGTTGCCAATGAGTTTTATTAACCATGTGTGATCTCACTGGTTTCCTACTGTTGGTAGCACACGCCATCCACACTGCGCCGACAACTTGTCGTAAAATATACGAACAAAACATAGACACTTTGATCTTTACCGACTCGAGACGCGACATTGAAAAGTCTCCGAATTTTGAAACAAAACAAAAATGAGACAAAAATGTCGCCGAAATGTCGCCCAATTTTGTCGTTAAACATGAATGTTTCTGTCTTGTCGTTGTTTTGTCTGCTTGGCCTGGACCCAGCATTAGGTATAAGTTGACTATACCTAAGTGTGCGAACACAGTGCAAGCAGGTTTCCCGCTTTCCGCTAGTCGGCGCCGCGCCAGTCTGGGTACCTATTCTTGACATCGTTCGCAACTTTGCGTATACGCATCACGTGTATTGTTATAAACAGGGTATCCCAGAAATAAGTGCAAATATTTTAAAGGGTGGTAGATCTCGATAAAAGAAACATATTTTCTCTTTATCGTTTTTCAAATAAGTCCAAAATAACGGAGTTATTTTACTTTGAAAATTTCCAAAAAAAAAAGATCCTGCATATTTTTGAGAAAAACCCTGTTTTCTGATTGGTTATTAGAGAAACGCCCCCTAGCGGGCATTTTTCGAACTTGAAAATAATTTCCAGCGATTTCTCTTGGTTGATTTACTTATTATAATTTTTTCCCAAAGTTATACGGTAAGTAGTTTCTGAGATACAGCCGGCGTCCATTCTTAGTTGGCGTCCATTCTTCGTTGGCCACCCGGTACTATAAAATTGCGTGTCTGTACGACGTTAAAATGTTGTCAAGTGTATGATTTCACTCACACAACTTTCTATTCAATGTCTATACTTTTTGTTAATGATGACACACGTATTGATTATTTCGATTACAAATATCTTGAGAACCGTTGCCTTTAGCGATTTTTGCCAAGATGCCATTTTTACGTAAAAACGAACAGTCAAAAAACATGCAGCTACCGTTTCCTACAAGTAGAAGTCATATCGACATGGAAATCGGATTTCTTATATCAAAAAACACCCAAACACCAATTTTTATCCAAATATCAACGTTAATTCAGAAATTATTTGGAAAAAAATTAAATAAAAATGAAAATTCTACACCCTGTATCTCCAAAACGAAGCATTTTAGGAGATCATTGTATACAAACTTTTTTACTTATTTTTATCTGCAGAATATGTGGCCGAAGTTTCCCGATTACAATTCGGGCCACCCTGTATATTAGATATTTTAATATTCTTTCGCACTTATTTATTTGACCCTCTGTATTGGCGGGAAAAATGCTCGTATTGAAATTATTAATTTTTCTGTAATTAAATGAAGATTTATTTAAAGCCTTAACCTAAGTTGGCTTTGGTACAAGCCTGCGCTGCTTTGGCTTCGTATCCTAGCAACGCAGATTAAGTTGAAGAAAAAAATGAATGTTTGTTTATAACACAGTTTGGAAATTGAACGTCAAAATAAACGTGATTATAAAATTATATTTTCAATTATTGTAGGTTTTTTGGTGAATTATCTAGTAGTAATTGGTGAAAATGTAACTTTACAAGGTTCTGTGTGTGTTATTTGTGTTTTACCAGGAGTTTAATAAGGTAGGATGTTTTTATTTTTTATAGCCGTATAAATTTAGGAACGTTTTTTAATAGAGATATAATTATAGTTAAACAGAATGTTTTTTTTTTATTCTAACTAGTTTCTGTGACAGTAAAACTCGAGATTTTTTTAATATTAGTTAAATATATATTTTTTAATATTTTAAGACCTATAATAAAAATTAGTTCAAGAAATTTACTTCTATTACATAGTGATCTAATTCAGAAAGAAATCGAATGCTTCAAGTTAAGGATATTTCCAGGTGTTTTTTCTTTGTAAAATGTTTTCCACTTTCTGAAAATTTGCATTTTGTATAATCTATATTTATATCTATCTATCTCTCTTATCAATTTTTATATAAATTATACAAAAAAATCTAACTAGAATTGTTTCTCCTTAAGTTATTATTGGATATTAATATTATTACAATAATTATACAACATTTTTAAAATACATTGCATAATTGTGATTAAAAACCTATATACAGGGTTGTTAACGCTATTCGACACGGAGTATTGTCACAGTATTGTAGCCAAATGATGATTTTTTTAGGAAATTGTAAGAGATCGTTGGAGCACTACTAAAGTTATAATATTTTTTTTTTCAAAACAGAGTGTCCCAAACAAATAAAGAGTATCAATTTATTTTAAATGGAACACCCTGTATATTATATTTACATTTTTCTACGATTAAAATACATTTTGCTTGACCGATTTTGAGAAAAAAAATGATGTATATTCAGTAGGTCTGAGAATAGGTTGTTATCTATTTTTTATACCCCTAAGTGATAAGGGTGGTCCACCCCAATTTTTTTATATTTTTTAGACATCATTTTTAGACATAAAAAATACATTTCTACAACCCTAAATTTTTACTCTTCTACCATCAACCCCTATTTTTAATAGGGGTTGTTTTTTAATAATTTTAGTTACTATACTCCTCCGAAACGGCTTAACCGATTTTGATGAAATTTTATATGTATATTCAGTAGGTCTGAGAATAGGTTGTTATCTATTTTTTATACCCCTAAATGATAAGGGTGTTCCATCACAATTTTTTTATATATTTTTTACAAAATTTTTTATTTTTATTTTCTTATTTGATGTGGCATTAGAAAATACATACAACCATAAATTTTCACCCTTCTACCATCAACCCCTATTTTTTAATAGCGATATTAGTAATTCAATAATTTGAATTTAACCAAAAATTATTTTTAAAAATTGTTAGAACACTTTAAATTAAAAACGTGAGTATGATTAGGTATATTCTGGGTGCAAAAACGTGGGTATTTACCCAAATTTCAATATACCGTGTATTTGCCCATTACTGACCTTAGCCACAGCAACGCGTGGCCTGTTCTGCTAGTTTTCTTATAATTTGGACCTCCTTTATTAATATACCCATGCAGTATTGACATTTTAGATTATTTTTTAAAGATGTTTCGAAATAGAGCTGTTTCCTGGGCAAGTCCTGGGTATTTATCAACTAAAATTTAAATAAGTGGCAAGTATGGCCCCATACGTCAACAATTGATATTTATTTTAATGACAGGTAATGTCTCTGGCAACTGTTCGCACAGTTTAACTTTTATGCCCAGTTATTGTCATTTAAGAAAATGTTCAAAAAGGGGATGTTTTGTGAACTTACCCCAGTAATATTAGCTTGACTCCACTGAAACGGAGACAAATCCTTCGTATGTGCATCCAAATTAGTCAGGAAATAGTGATAGTCTTGCGTCATCAGCCCGACCTGTTGACACTGCACTAAAACTTCAATCAAATTATCATTGCTGCAATCGATGATAAGGAACTTTTGATTAGTTTTTCGGATTTTCTTCAATGCGTCCCTGAAATTTCCGCTGTTTTCTCTGTCCAGTTGTTCCACAGTGGCAACAATGGAATTTTCCTTGGCAAACAGGATTAAACCGGATAATCTAAGCAGGCTTTCGTCGTCTTCGTACAAACAAGTGAAGGTTTTCCACTTCCATTCCTGTATAAAGTCGATGTAGGCTCTGGTTAGGAGTGATGGATTGGGGTAGAAATTTAGAGCTGTACCTGTATGCAAAAAAAAAAAATTAATAAATAATTCTTACGACCAGACATAAATTTATACAGGGTATCAAAAAATAGTGTATGTAACTTCGGTGGGTGATCGATCCTACAGATAAAAATAAAACAAAAAGTTTCTATAGGCCCTAAAATGTTTCCTAAAGAAATTACAGCCCTCGAGAAGTTAAATAATAGTTATTTTTTATACAATACGATAAAATGTTTTTTTAATGTCGACCGAAAAAATTAAAGCCGGGACCCCATTAGCCAACACCCGACGTGATGCCACGCGATGCCACTCTATCCCACGTGTTGCGACGTGGGAATGGGTGTACACATTAGGTAACACGTGTTAACACACGAATTTTTATTACGAAAATACTAGAAGTATCGATACCCATACCGATATTAGATTATAATCATAATACCAGTACACCAATATATTCAGAATCGAATATCGATATTATTAAATCAATCTTTTGGGAATCAATCTTTTGTTGCCGATTTTTTCTGGATCTATCTTGTTATATCCGATGTTGAATCGATTCAAAATATCGATTTATTTTATTTTTGAGGCATCCCAACATCAACTACAAAAGCGGGACTAGAGAGGCAAGCGGGAAACAACACGCCGTAACACACGTCGCACAGTGCTTCGTCCAATGGACAAAAATCGAAAAAAAAGTTAAAATTTACTAATATCTGAATATGTAATTTTATACTTATAGCAATGTTGAACCATCCTGTATATTATTTTTCATAAACACCGTTTTTTTGTTAGCAAATATTTTTACTAAAAATAAATTTTGCGATCATTATCTTATATCAATGAAAAGAATAACATTCATAGTAGTTCTGTATATGGAGTTAAACGTAAACGAGTTAGTACGTACTTAATTGAAAGCCACTATGGATATTGTTAAACAAGGTATGTACTTTAAATTTATTTCTAAACAAGTTCGTTATTGTTTAGTTTTATTTATTTTTTTAAGATGATTCTTAAATGGGTCCTAAAAATTTTACGTTTTCAAACTTCAAAAGTCATTAAAAAAAACATATCAAAACATATCGTATTTATTGAATATTTTTTGTTGCCATATTCATACACTTTTAATTTTTGTATAGTTCACCTGCGTCCGCTTTGCGACGAACTTTATTTTTTAATATTTTTCAGATGGAGTAAAATTGATAAGCAATGCCGATCTGGTTAATACTTGGCTTAATCATAGGACAAAATTATTTATATTTCAAAAAATGTGTTCTTTATTAGTTATTGATGAACTTTCCAGTCCAATTTAATAACCACTTGTGCCCTGAGCCCACTATATTTGGAGCAGAAATATGGCATAAAAATGTTTCCATCTTTTCTATTTATTATAAAACCCTCATACCCAAAGAAACAGAAAAAATAATATGGATATATGGTCTATTAAAGGGGGTAACTATTAACATCAGAACCCCTCCATACCAACAAAAGAACCAGTAACAACATGAAAAAGTAACATAATATTAGAAAATTATGTACAGAAATATCATATATGTGAGGATGTTTTATCTAGGACGGGACAGATGGGCAGTGTACAGATGGGTTTGGATGGTAGAGCAGGGGCAGTATTCCCTAAGAAATTAAATTTATAGTATCTTAAGTTTTTTTAATTAAATATATCATTAATGTTTCTTTTTCATTAAAGAGAAACATTTTTATCTTATATTAGGTTTATATTGTAGGAATCATGTTCTAATGTTATTCGAATTCCTTTTTATCATAGGGATTTATTTAATACTTACACCGTTTTCATACTATAAATTATTATTTCCTTAGATGGAACACAGCTAATTTTCCAACATTTTTATTATTTATAAGATTTTTTTTCATAAACGTGGGACTAAGAACATCATCATTTAGTACAATGAGAGTACTCATCATTTGTGTCAAATAAACCTAGTTTGAATAAATTGCCTACAATAAAAGAGAAGTTTTGCATTTTTGTCCTCTAGAGCCATATGTTCGAAGCACTGTGCGACGTGGGAATGGGTGTACACATTAGGTAACACGTCTTAACACACGAATTTTTATTACGAAAATACTAGAAGTATCGATACCCATACCGATATTAGATTATAATCATAATACCAGTACACCAATATATTCAGAATCGAATATCGATATTATTAAATCAATCTTTTGTTGCCGATTTTTTCTGGATCTATCTTGTTATATCCGATGTCGAATCGATTCAAAATATCGATTTATTTTATTTTTGAGGCATCCCAACATCATCTACAAAAGTAGATAGCTGCGGGACTAGAGAGGCAAGCGGGAAACAACACGCCGTAACACACGTCGGTGAGATCTGGGACCGACGAATCGACCATCACACGTGTCATAGCGTGTTATAGCGTCGGATGGCGTGGCGTGTTGCCTAGTGTGTACGCAATACATGTAATTAAATGGAAAAACATACGCACTGATCCACACGACGTGGGGTAGCATGGCATCGCGTGTTGGTATAATGGGGTCCGGGCATGAATTAATTTCGGGAGACGATAATGCAATTTTATCGTCGTGTATAAAACAATATTTTTTCCATAGCGATTGCATTTTAAAAAATATTCAGAAATTATTATTTCAAAGAATTTATTATGAGTAGAGAAAAAAATGAGTAAAAAAAAACAAGAAAAATTGTGCTGGGTTGGCGTTGGTTTCTATGTAATTTGACAAATAAATAAAGCTGTGTCTTTAGTTTACAGTTTTGATAACTCACAAGATATACAGGCTGAGGCGACAAACGCCATATCCAAACTACTTCCATTTAAATCCCGAATAACTTATGAGAAGGAATACAAAAAATTTCAAAAATGGAAGCAATTAAAAAACGTGCGAGAAGAAATAAAGTTTTTAACCTATCCTCGCTGTTAAAGTACCTATTATTTAATGTACCCTTGCGGTTAAAGTACTACCTATTTTATCTACTCTTTTTGATAGATATAAGGCAATTTTAACAGTTGCTATGGGAAAAAATAATATACAGGGTTGTTCACCACACACGACACGGAGTATTGTAGCTAAACGATTACATTTTTACAAATTTCAAGTTTTGGGTTCGATGAAGGACTATTAGAGGTACAATTTAAAAATAATTTTACAAGATACAGAGTGTTCTAAATAAGTAAAAAATATCAAAGTTATCAAATAAATAATCTCCTGGAATACAGTTCGAACCACCCTGTATATTTGAAAAACTGTTAAGTTACTTGAAAGTAACTTACGAGTTTCTTATTCTTCTCTAAAGTAATTACTATGATATAAATGTAATTGGCTGTTATTTGAGACATGTTTAAGTAAAATTTTAAATTATTATGGAAACTATTCACCAATTTTGATCGTTAATACTCGTATACAGGGTTGTTCACCACATACGACACGGAGTATTGTAGCTAAACGATGAGATCTTTACAAATTGTAAGTTTTGGGTTCGATGAAGGACTATTAGAGGTACAATTTAAAAATAATTTTACATGATACAGAGTGTCCCAAATAAGTAAAAAATATCTAAGTTGTATTTTTTAACACCCTGTATATTTTTACATTTTTAGTTTTTACGATTAAAATAAAGGTAAATTTGATTAAGGTTTATTATGCTTAAACCTTACCGTTTTTGAAATATTTTCAATTTTGTGAAATTGCAGTAAAAATGTTAAGGCTTTATTTCTCCAAGGGTATCAAAGTTTTTAATACTAAATATTTACTGAAGTTTATTTATTGATCAGTTATTGTGTTGCAATAATAAAAAATTACCTCATACAGAGTGTCTAAAAATTTATTTTAAATAATTTCTAGCTTTAAACACCAATAACTTCTTTAATTTAAATGGAACGCCCTGTATATTTTAGGAGAATCAGATGCACACTTTAATTGTCTATCAAATTGTATTATACCATTTTTCACCTATCCCTTCAAGTTTTTGAAGAAAATGCATTTTCTTATAATTTAGACCTCATTTATCAATATACCCATGGAATATTGACATTTTAGATTGTTTTTAAAGCAACAAATGTACAAAATGTACAGGCACAAGTAATATTATCGTTTTTAGCAAAACGATAATATTACTAGCTCATTTGTAAGCAAAAAGAAAACTATTTAAATCCTTATAAAAGAGTATACCATTAATTAAATATAGCACCATTATTTCCGCCCATATACTAATTAATTACATACTTAATTGTGTTCGTTAATAAATTATTCTAAATAAATGTGGATTTGAGTCAGGAATCAATATAATAATAAGTTATCAAAATGAACGTCTCTGTTGTTATAAATAACCATTTATTAAAAAATGAAATATCATTTTAAGGTGTTACTTTTCACCACACTGTCTAATACACATACAAAACTCAGTTTTTTAGGTATTTGTAGCAATTATTATTAATCAACGCAAACAGTCAGTTAATGTAGTTTGAATACTGGAATCATATTAATTGGTCCCCTTTAATAAATATTTAAACAGTTTTTTATTTTTTAATAAAATAAACAAATTATATCGACAATATTAGTATCTGTACCCTTTAAAAATTTGGTATATCTTTAAAAATAATCTAAAATGTCAATATTCCATGGGTATATTGATAAATAAGTTCTAAATTACAAGAAAATGCATTTTCTATGGAAACTTAAAGAGATAGGTAAAAAATGGTCTAATACAATTTGATAGAAAATCAAATTGAGCATCTGATTCTCGTAAAATATACAGGGTGTTCCATTTAAATTAAACACGTTATTGCCGTTTGAAGCTGATAATTATTTAAAATAAATTTTTAGACACTCTGTATAAGGTAGTATTATTTTTATTATCGCAACACAATAACTGATCAATAAATAAACTTCAGTAAATATTTAGTATTAAAAACTTTAATACCCTTGGAGAAATGAAGCCTTAAATTTTTTACTGCAATTTCACAAAATTGAAAATATTTCAAAAACGGTAAGGTTTAAGTATAATAAACCCTAATCAGATTTACCTTTATTTTCATCGTAGAAACTAAAAATATTATAATATACAGGGTGTTCCGTTTAAAAAAATACAACTTTGATATTTTTTACTTGTTTGGGACACTCTAATACTCTAATAGTCCTTCATCGAACCCAAAACTTACAATTTGTAAAAATCTCATCGTTTAGCTACAATACTCCGTGTCGTATGTAGTGAACAGCCCTGTATTTTGATTATTTTTAAGAACATTTTTGGTAAACCGTTTTTCTTTAAATTTGGTACTCTGACACATTTTAATGCCAAAGCAATAGCGATGGTAATTGTATAAAATTCCGTAACAGCCCTGAACAGGTACTTTCTATTAGTAATTTAATTAGTAGGTAGGGAGACTGGTGGTACTTCTTTTATCTTTATAGATACAGTTATTTCAATAAACGAGAATTAAAGCTAGGACTCTTTATGTAAAAAAGGTGCTCTTCATTCAGTTCGAAACGGTGAACGGTTTTGCGTTTAAAGGTTCCGATGCATCGATTTTAGCATTAGCGAAATCAGGAGATTATTTATTTAAAATTTCTTTACATTTTATCATTTTACTAATACTAAAATCGACGCATCGTAATCTTTAAACGCAAATATCTTGAAAACCGTTTACCTTTTCGAACTAAATAAAGTATATAAAAAAACGGACAAGTACGAGTCTGGCATAAAAATAATTAAAAATCTAAAAATAATATTTTTACCTAATTTGGGTGGTCCGTTCATCCACTTGGTCAGAATATGGGGTATTTCCTTGGCATCGCACACTGCTTGGACGGCGTGAATGTTGGACAAGGAGCTTGGTCCAAACACTCCTATAATAGATTGCTTGGTGAGAGTGCAAGTAGTGTTCATTGCTACAAAAGGATTCTGACTGGGAATGATCACGTTGAACATGGACAAGGCATATTCTTCTTTTCTGTTAGTATTGGCGGTGGCAATGGCCACTTCGAATGCTTTTGCGTTTGCTTCGTTGTCATTTTCTTCAAAAAAGCCAGCTAAAATAGAAGTATAGTATATACAGTGTGTCCCAGAAATAAGTGCAAGTATTATATATCGTGGGCGTACAAGGAAAACCATGTAAGTCCAAAAACTAAAAAGGTGAGAAAAAGTGATTTTAATGTTTGAAGTGATATGTAAAATCCAATTTTATTTTTTGACTGCACTAAAAGAAATAGATTGACATTAGGGTTATCTAGGGCTAATTTAGGCTAAACAAATAAAGCACTATTTGGCAGTTCGGGCGCCAGATAGGATATCTGGGAGATAAGTTTAATTTATCTAATAGATACTGTTATCTATAGGTGAAGATACGCGTTTTTCTGCTATCCGTCAAATAAAATATATCTGGCAGATTATAACACGCTATCCGTACCTGAAAACACCGGGGGTTAAATGAATAGAACAATGCATACTATCCGTTCCGTTTCCCTTCGGTTCCATATCATTTCCTTCCATACATTTTTTTGGCGGGCAGACTCAAGCATATCGACAATAGCGTTCTTACATTTGTACCAGCTCTGTTAACATTATTCTGATATTTATTTATTCTTTCGTCTCTTAATTAAATCTATTACCTTTTTCAAAAGATGCAAAGTTTTAAAATAAAACTTTCGTAATGATATAAATTGTACAATGAAAAGTATGGAACTGATACGGAACGGAAGCTTACGTATAGCGTCAATACAATAAAAAATACGGAACGGATATGGAATGGAAAAGGAAGGTAGAGTGAGAGTCAACTTTTAAGCAGGTGTTACTTATTAGTTTAGATTTTTTTAATTGAGTGTTAAGTTTATTTGACTAATAAAAAAAAAATCTATGTATAATTTCTATCCTTCTGTTCTCATCTTTATTTCAGCATTTAATATAAACAATAGCAGAACTTTTAAACATTCATTTTGTGACTACCTCATGTCTCATGAGATACCTATCTCTAAATATGAGACAGCACTCTTTTCTACATACTGACTTTTTTAATGGTACCTTTGGTATAGTTTTTAGTTTTCTTGCAATAGTTTTCTTACCATCAAATATCTCTTATAGAAGAAATACTTTTGTATTTAAATGGTTGTAACTAAGAAAAAACTAAAAGTTTTGAAAAATGTCTTATAAATATAAGTAAGTCGACTGTACTTACCTATATTATATCCCTGACATCGAATTAGTTGAAAACACACACAAAACAACGTTAATCTAATCAACATTTTCTCGAAACTGACTGCTAGAAAGCAGCCAGTGTGTTGTGAAAGAAACTTTGATCTAATTTGGGACTGTATAAATATAACTTCTAGATACAGGCGCGGGGACAACATTCAAGTTCTAAATTAACACAAATAATTTTTCCAGAATAAACACAACTTGCTGTGTATTACCCGAATTAGGCACATTTTTTTATATTTATGGTATTTATTTTTCCACACCTAGCTGTTTTTTTTAGGGGAAACTACTAGGTACAATTTTAAATATCCGCAACATTGAAATATTGTTATATTATTTTTTATACTGCTTAATATATTTTTTTTTGTTAGATTTAATAGATTCTATTAAATTAATTTTTAGATACATTGTTACTAAATCTGTTAATTGGGAAGTTTTAGTGTGTATGTCTATCACATAATATGACATAAATCAGGATTGATTGATGTATTCAATTAGGTTTGGTCACTTCCTGTTTCACCGGAAGTGACGACTTTTGGTTTTTAAATAGTACCCTAACCCGGATGCGTCTAAAAAGTGGCTTACCCGTATAATTTTTTTATTTTTCTAGATAAAAAATCGAGATTTCGTATGTTAGTATATGACATAATGTTAGTATATGACATAAATTAGGATTGATTGGCCTCGTGATTGACTTATTCAATTGTTTTCGGTCACTTCTTTTGTCACCGGAAATGACTACAATTTTTGATTTTTAAATGGCACTTTTGTTTTAAACGAAAATGTCAAAAGTTGACATATTATGATATGTAATTCTATTCACAGTGTCATTTTCTATCGAATAAAGTAAAAAAATACCGAGGGTGCCATTTAAAAATCAAAAGTTGTAGTCATTTCCGGTAAAAGAGGAAGTGGTCGAAAAGGATTGAATACGTCAATCAATCCTAATTTATGTCATATACTAACATACCAAATCTTGTTTTTTATCTTTAAAGATAAAAAAGTTACAGGGGTGAGCCACTTTTGAGACGCACCCATAGTATCCTCGGTATGTGTACTTCTATTTTATTTAATAGAAAATGACGTTCTGCCTAGAATGACATATCACAATGTCATATGTCAACTTTTGACATCTGCGCTTAAAAAATAGAATGTATTTTAAATTTTGATATACAGGGTTGTTCACCACATACGACACGGAGTATTGTGGCTAAACGATGATATTTTTACAAATTGTAAGTTTGGGGTTCGTTGAAGGACTATTAGAGCTACAATTTAAAAATATTTTTACAAGATACAGAGTGTCCCAAATAAATAAAAAATGTCAAAGTTGTATTTTTTTAAATGGAACACCCTGTATATTATTACATTTTTAGTTTCTACGATTAAAATAAAGGTAAATTTGATTAAGGTTTATTATACTTAAACCTTTCCGTTTTTGAAATATTTTCAATTTTGTGAAATTGCAGTAAAAATTTTAAAGCTTCACTTCTCCAAGGGTATCAATGTTTTTAATACTTAATATTTAATGAAGTTTATTTATTGATCAGTTATTGTGTTGCAATAGTAAAAATAATACTACCTTATACAGAGTGTCTAAAAATTTATTTTAAATAATTATTAGCTTCAAACGGCAATAACTTCTTTAATTTAAATGGAATGCCCTGTATATTTTAGGAGAATCAGATGCACAATTAAATTGTCTATCAAATTGTATTATACCATTTTTTACCTATCCCTTCAAGTTTTCGTAGAAAATGCATTTTCTTTTAATTTAGACCTGATTTATCAATATACCCATGGAATATTGACATTTTAGATTGTTTTTAAAGCAACAAATGTACAAAATGTACAGACTAGTAATATTATCGTTTTTAGCAAAACGATAATATTACTAAGCCCATTTGTATGCAAAAGAAAACTATTTAAATCTTTATAAAAGAGTATACCATTAATTAAATATAACACCATTATTTTCGCCCATATACTAATTAATTACATACTTAATTGTGTTCGTTAATAAATTATTATAAATAAATGTGGATTTGAGTCAGAAATCAATATAATAATAAGTTATCAAATTAAAGTCTTTGTTGTTATAAATAAGCATTTATTAAAAAATGAAATATCAATTTTAAGGGGTTACTTTTATCACACTGTCTAATGCCCATACAAAATTCAGTTTTTTAGTATTTGGAGCAATTATTATTAATCAACGCAAACAGTCAGTTAATGTAGTTTGAATACTGGAATCATATTAATTGATCCTCTTTAACAAATATTTAAACACTTTTTTTTTATTTTTCAATGAAATAAACGAATTATATCGACAATATTACTATCTGTACTCTTTAAAAATTTGGTACATCTTTAAAAATAATCTAAAATGTCAATAGTCCATGGGTATATTGATAAATAAGTTCTAAATTACAAGAAAATGCATTTTCTACGGAAACTTAAACAGATAGGTAAAAAATGGTATAATATAATTTGATAGACAATTAAATTGTGCATCTGATTCTCGTAAAATATACAGTCTATTTAAATTAAACAAGTTATTACCGTTTGAAGCTAATAATTATTTAAAATAAATTTTTAGACACTCTGTATAAGGTAGTATTATTTTTATTATTGCAACACAATAACTGATCAGTAAATAAACCAGTAAATATTTAGTATTAAAAACTTTGATACCCTTGGAGAAATGAAGCCTTAAAATTTTTACTGCAATTTCACAAAATTGAAAATATTTCAAAAACGGTAAGGTTTAAGTATAATAAACCTTAATCAAATTTACCTTTATTTTAATCGTAGAAACTAAAAATGTAATAATATACAGGGTGTTCCATTTAAAAAAATACAACTTTGATATTTTTTACTTATTTGGGACACTCTGTAAAAATTATTTTTAAATTGTACCTCTAATAGTCCTTTATCGAACCCAAAACTTACAATTTGTAAAAATCTCATCGTTTAGCTACAATACTCCGTGTCGTATGTGGTGAACAACCCTGTAGAGTATCATGGCTGTGATAAAACCACTAATTTTTAATCAAGAAGCCTTGGAAAAGATTTGATTGTCTAATATTTTTCGTGACTTTTCCTGGCCGTTTAAAAGATGCCCAAATCGTATTTTTAATCATAACTCAATTTTTTCAAATGGTTCATTGGCATATTTAGAAAAAAACATTTTTAGGAATAGTTTTGTACTACATACTTGCTGTTTAGTGTCAAATTTTCGTTATGAACACAGCCATGACACTCTAGATTGAAAATTAAAACAGGTACTATTTTTTTTAAGCGAAAATGTCAAATGTTGACATAATTATGAGATGTGATTCTATTCAGAACGGGGTTTTTACTATCGAATAAAGTAAAAAAAATATCTAGGGTGCCATTTAAGAATCAACAGTTGTAGTCAGTTGAGGTGAAACAGGATCATCATATAATATAAACTTCTAAAATATATTTTTTATTTTTTTAGATTTCTTTTAGTAACTAGGTATATATTGTTTTTTAAGCACACTTATACAGGGTTGTTCACTACATACGACACGGAGTATTGTAGCTAAACGATTAGATTTTTACAAATTGTAAGTTTTGGGTTCGTTGAAGGACTATTAGAGCTACAATTTAAAAATATTTTTGCAAGATACAGAGTGTCCCAAATAAGTAAAAAATATCAAAGTTTTATCTTTTTAAATGGAACACCCTGTATATTATTACATTTTTGGTTTTACGATAAAATAAAGGTAAATTTGATAAAGGTTTATTACACACTTAAACCTTACCGTTTTTGAAATATTTTCAATTTTGTGAAATTGCAGTCAAAATTTTAAGGCTTCATTTCTCCGAGGGTATCAAAGTTTTAATACTAAATATTTACAGAAGTTTATTTTTATTGATTGTGTTACAATAATAAAATTATACTTATACAGAGTGTCTAAAATTTTATTTTCAATAATTACTAGCTTTAAACGGCAATAACTTGTTTAATTTAAATGGAACACCCTGTATATTTTATAAGAATCAGATGCATAATTTAATTGTCTATCAAATTGTATTATACCATTTTTTACCTATAGCTTCAAGTTTCCGTAGAAAATGCATTTTCTTGTAATTTTAAATTCATTTATCAATATACCCATGGAATAGTGACATTTTAGATTATTTTTAAAGATGTACCAAATTTTTAAAGAGTACAGATACTAATATTGTCGATATAGTTTGTTTATTTCATTAAAAAATAAAAAAAACTGTTTAAATATTTGTTAAAGAGGACCAATTAATATATTTCCAGTATTCAAACTACATTAATTGACTGTTTGCATTGATTAATAATAATTATTGCTCCAAAAACTAAAAAACTGAATTTTTTATGTGTATTAGACAGTGCGGTAAAAAGTAACACCTTAAAAATGATATTTCATTTTTTGACAAATGCTTATTTGTAACAAAAGAGACATTCATTTTCATAACTAATTATTATATTGATTTCTGATTCAAATCCACATTTATTTAGAATAATTTATTCACGAACATAATTAAGTATGTAATTAATTAGTATTTGGACGGAAATAATGGTGGTATATTTAATTAATGGTATACTCTTTTATAAATATTTAAATAGTTTTCTTTTTGCATACAAATGGGATAGTAATATTATTTATTAAAAACGATAATATTACTAGCCTGTACATTTTGTACATTTGTTGCTTTAAAAACAATCTAAAATGTCATTATTCCATGGGTATATTGATAAATGAGGTCTAAATTATAAGAAAATGCATTTTCTACCAAAACTTGAAGGGATAGGTAAAAAGTGATATAATACATTTTGATAGACAATTAAATTGTGCATCTGATTCTCCTAAAATATACAGGGCGTTCCATTTAAATTAAACAAGTTATTGCCGTTTAAAGCTAATAATTATTTAAAATAAAATTTTAGACACCCTGTATAAGGTAGTATAATTTTTGTTCTTCCAACACAATAACTGATCAATAAATAAACTTCAGTAAATATTTAGTATTAAAAACTTTGATACTCTTGGAGAAATGAAGCCTTAAAATTTTTACTGCAATTTCACAAAATTGAAAATATTTCAAAAACGGCAAGGTTTAAGTGTGATAAACCTTAATAAAATTTATCTTTATTTCAATCGTAGAATCTAAAATAGAATAATATACAGGGTGTTCCATTTAAAAAAATATAACTATAGCATTTTTTACTTATTTGGGACACTCTGTATCTTGTAGAATTATTTCTAAATTGTAGCTCTAATAGTCCTTCAACAAACCCAAAACTTAAAATTTGTAAAAATCTAATCGTTTAGCTACAATACTCCGTGTCGTATGTGGTGAACAACCCTGTATTTAGTATTGGACATATTAAACACACAATACCCAATATCCGAGTTTACTGGTAATCTGTTTAATACTCTAAAAGACTGGTAAATAAAACTCATTATGTACTAATGGTTCTTCTTTTTATTATTAAGGTTTACAATTATGTAGTATAAAAGAAAATATAAATCTAAACTATACCACAATTATACAAATCAACTAACTTGGCCACTGAAAATTTACAACGACATGATCTAAGTTTATTTCGGTGTATAAAACATAAACATACATAACTATTGAATCTCATCTAAGTTGAGGATTTTTTTTTCAAATATACTGGATAAAATCATTTGTAAATATCCAAAAGAATGATAAAGAAGTGGTAAATAAGGCACTACATTGAATATAAATAAATATGTTCTTTATACTATTTACATAAATGCATCGCAGTACAGTTAAGTTATTATCGTTGTTACATTTACAATAGTAGAAATAGTCAATTGGAATTAAAATAAATTATTTTAAGTTTCAGTGAAATAAACAAATAGAAATACCATTGAAATAGCAAGAAGTACGTTTAGGAAAAGCTTGACATTTTAGAGCAGTATTAATGTCGATTAGAAAAATACAACTGTTACACCTGGTAGGCACATACCAGAACTGATCTAACTAAGTTTAAGAGCTAGCAACATTTTCGAAAAAATATTTTAAGACGTCTGGCTCTTTGATATAGCTTTTACTATGCTCTCTGGAACAGCATGCAGCCCGTATGGCTGCCGATACTCGTTGCGTTCACTACTGCGCATCGGAAGAAGATCCTATATTTTTTATTAATTTAGTAAGTATTTACCTATATTCTGATGTAAAGTATTAAATAATTCTGGCGATTCAAAAAAAAACAAATATTGAATACTTTAGAATATAAACAGAATATAAACGAAAATAAAATTAAAAAGTCTTTGTCCTGACCCGGATTCGAACTCTGAATCATCGGTTCGTGGTCGGAAACGCTACGCACTGCGCTATGGAGACATGTTCGGTTTATATTCAATAGAATATAATATATAGAATATAATATATATATTCAATAGAATATAATATATATATTCAATAGAATATAATAATACTAGAATTTAAAGGACTAATAAAAATATAGGATCTTCTTTCAATGCGCAGTAGAGAACGCAACGTTTACCGGCCGCCAGACGGGCCGCATGCTGTTCTAGAGAGAATAGTAAAAGATATATCAAAGAGCCAGACGTCTTAAAATACTTGTTTTTCCGACGTTGCTAGCTCTCCTACTAGAACAGTACAGAGTTTATGCCCAAGCAGCATTTGGACGTCGGGACAACGTTGTGTCACGCGACCAAACGTTGGGGCGCAACGTCGGCACAACCTCGTGCCAACCCTAGTCTGCACTAGTTTGGAGAATAATTTTTGGGTCGAAACGACGTTGGATACCGACGTTGGCTAGAAGCCTAATTTAGTACAAACTGCAACGTTGTTTAAAATCCTAATTCACAGAAATACAAACTAATATGGCGTCTAAGTCGCGTTTTATCCTAAATTGGGATAATTATAGTAAAAATATTATATTTATAATTTAGTTAGAGACATATGTCAGATGGCAGTGAAGGAAAACAAAACAAAAGTATTTAAGTGTGGAGGATGTTTGAAGATCATAATTATTGAAACACTTTAACCGACTCTGTAACTCGTTACCCAAGGTAAAAAGTTAAACGCAAACAACTTTATTGATAAATGTATTGTTTCTACTTTAAAAAATACTAATGGGCCTTGAAATTAAAGAAGTTTTAAAAATTTTCTTGAATTTTTTTTTTAGTAAAATGAGAATAATTTATTCGCATTCGAAAAAATTGTTTCCGCGTATTTTTTAGGGTCAAATATTTCAAGTTAATGTATTCAAAAAGCAGGAATTGCTATTTTAAGAACGAAACATTTTCTTATTTAACAACATGGCGGCTTTAACTTTGTTGTTTTGGAGATTAAGATGGAGTAGTTCGAGTAGTCGCATACTGGACTAATAAAGTCGCAGTTCGGCCTTAACAGGTAGTATACTAGTCGCAAGATTGCCTAATTTAGTCATTCTAGAGTCTAGCTTGTGCCGCCCTCTATAATCTAAATAAACGAGGAAGTGTCGGTAATATATGTCGATGTATATTTAAATTTAGTTTTATATGTACCTTTCTTATGTCCCATTTTAATTAAGTTTTTTTTTTATAAAAACAAAAACAGCACTGAACTGTCTGACTGAACAGAACAATGAATTGAAAATTTAAGATTTAAGGTTATGGTTCAATACAGTTGCAAAAAGGTAGTGACTCTACGTCCTACCAACGTAAGAATAAGGAAATCTAAACAACGTTGGAATTAGTAAAACAGACGACGTTTGCATAACGTTGGAATAGGTCCTGAAACTGACGTCGGAAAACTCTATATTATCCAACGTTGTAACTACGTTGTCCAAATCACCTAAAGATCACTTAAGCAAAAAAGGTTACAAGACAACGTTTATTCGACGTCGCAGAAGCTTCTACTTTGCTGTAGTACTAGTCCAACGTCGGCCCAACGTTATAAAAACGTTTAAATTTATTTTAATACCCAAGGTAGAGAGCTAACTATTTTTTGTAACTAATCCAACGTTGTGTACAAGACAACGTTTATTCGACGTCGCAGAAGCTTCTACTTTGCTGTAGTACTAGTCCAACGTCGGCACAACGTTATAAAAACGTTTAAATTTATTTTAATACCTAAGGTAGGGAGCTAACTATTTTTTGTAACTAATCCAACGTTGTGTTTAGTAAACATGTGGTCGCAAGTCGTGAAAATACTACTTGGGCTGTATAATGATATTTCCATGTATTTATTTTACTGAAGTTTATCCAGTATATTCATACTTATTTAGGTATTACCATCGCTGTGAAAAATTGAATATGGCAGATTTATACTTAATAATTCGTAATATTGGTATCTCTTTATAGCAACATTCCAGTAAATCACACTGACGAAAAAAGCAATAGATGCCTTTTTATAATATTTGTCTTAATATAAGCTGGAGAAGGCTAAAATATAATAATATACCGACCAAAACATCAAAATTCTATATAACTTTAGGTGAAAATATTTGGCATTCTTTAAATTTTTAACCTATCATAAAAAAATATCAACATTTCTTGGTAAAGTTGGTTATTTGCCAATATTCAAGTTTTCGCAGTCATTATAAGTAAACATATAATAAACTATAGACAAATAATATGTATTGTGATAGAAGAATAATATAATAATATTGAGATCAATTTAAAAAAAAAAGTATTGTAGGAACATCTACATTTCTTCATTTGGGTACAAGTGATAAAATTCGTGATATTTTTTTTACCAAGGAAGTGTAACTGTGTGAGTTTGTAAAGTTCATCCAGTTATAAATATAAGGTTTCCAATATAACTTCAGAGCTACCAATTTATGTAAACCAAATACCCTGTTGCATAAGAAATTACAAATATTTTTTTTTGTAATCGTTTTTTTTTCATTTCATCTTGGAAAATCGTTTGTTGGAATTTTATTCTTGTTCACTAATTTTATTTTTGGATTAGATCAGGCTACCTCTCAATTTTAAAAATTAGGTCCTTAAAAAAGTAGTTTGTACAACGGTAATTTCTGAACACCAGAAATTCGTTAAAATTGAAAATGATGGATTTTTTTTACAAAAGTTGGTAGCTATTTCTGCCCTAGTATCATTTAATCAAGGTGACTTTCTCTTTAATTGAATATTTCACGGTACAAAAAATGTTTTAGACTTCAATGCTTCAAAAATGTGTCATAAAGCTTATATTATAAATTACTCTTGAACGGAGTGTTTTACCATTGTACAGGGCGAGTCAACAATAGAGTAAAGTCCATTATCTCATTTGTTTCGAGATTTACAAAAAAATGTTAAATATAAAAGTTATAGGGAAGATTAAGATACACATTTTAAAATTATTATAGAGTATACAGGGTGCTTCAAAAAGTGTGGCGGATATAACATATGTTTTTTTAAAGGCAATGCCCTATTTTTTATTTCATTTTTAGATTCTGCGTAAAATTCTATAACTTTTTTATATATAACGTTATATACCTAAAATTAATAGTTTTTGTTATATTTAAATTTGTTCATACAAATGTTAAATTGCAGTGTGGTAAAAAATTGTCAGTGGTACCATTGTTTCTGAAGTTGGAATACCAAAATTTGGTATGAGAGTTCTATAGAGATTAAAAAGAAGATAATTGTTAATATATTTTATTTAAATGCTACAGGGTGTTCAAAATATATTTCTAAATTTCAACTACTTAAAATTAAAAAATCTAAAATTTTTTAAATGGCACAGCCTATATATTTTGATTTTTTCTGATAGATTTTGCAAAGCTCTTCAACTTTTATTAAGTATGTCATATACCTATTCTTAATAATTTGCGATTTATTCCAATTTTTTCTATTTTTACCCATATCTTTAATACAGTTACGCTATAACATCATAGTTGCCATGATAAAAAATAATAATAATTTTAGCGTAGTTAAAAATTAGGGTAAAAATGAAAAAATTTAAATAAATCGCAAACTATTAAAAATAGGTATATGACATACTTAATAAAAGTTGAAGAGCTTTGCAAAATCTATCAGAAAAAATCAAAATATATAGGGTGTACAATTTAAAAAATTTGAGATTTTTTAATTTTAAGTAGTTGAAATTCATAAATATATTTTGAACACCCTGTAGCATTTAACTAAAATATCTTAACATATATCTTCTTTTTAATCTCTATAGAACTCTCATACCAAAGTTTGGTATTCCAACTTCAGAAACAATGGTACAACTGACAATTTTTTACCACACTGCAATTTAACATTTGTATAAACAAATTTAAATATTACAAAAACTATTAATTTTACGTATATAACGTTATATATAAGAAAGTTATAGAATTTTACGCAGAATCTAAAAATAAAATAAAAAATAGGATGTTGCATTTAAAAAAACATATGTTATATCCGCCACACATTTTTGAAGGACCCTGTATACTCTATAATAATTTTAAAATGTGTATCTTAACCTTCCCTATAACTTTTGTATTTAACATTTTTATGTAAACCTCGAAACAAATGAGATAATGGACTTTACTCTATCGTTGACTCACCCTGTACATTTTTTTTTCAAACGTCACAAAAGTATTAATTTTTGCGACGTGATTGACAATATAAAAGTCATTTTAAAGCCTATGCATAAAAGTAAAGCAATTTTACGCTTAAGCGCAAAAGTACGAAAATATATTATTAAACTGACATAAATTGTCAAATTCAACGTGTTAAAATACTTGCACTTATTTCTGGGACACCCTGTATAATTATATGCAAGGTATTACTTTTAAATATTTTTATATTATTTGGAACGTTTTAAATTGTTTAAAAAATTATTTGTGGCGTTTGAAACAAAATAGCATGTTCTATTCGGAGTAAAAGTGACTTTTTGTGGATCGACTGTCAAACGTACAGTCTCACCACAAGGAGTGTCATTTTTACTCCTTATAAAACAATATAAAGAAAACGCTACGAATGTTTGGGAGTGATTCATCGGTCGCTACCATGTGAACTAATCTGTTCAAGGTCACATAAAACTTAATTCCAGTGCCGTGGTGTTTCAAGTTATATAATAATCAATATATAATCTGTTGTAATTTGTTGTTTTAACTGTCAAAGTCTTGTCAAAACATATATTTGGTTATAAATATAAAATGGAATGCCCCATTGGTCGCACTGCAAGTACACCAATGGACTGACGCACAAAAACGAATCAATCAAAGAAACGCGATATAGTATCGTCTTTGTCAATCACGCTAACCAAACATTCGTGGCGTTTACTATACTATTTTTAATGGGCCTAATTTGAAACAGCAAAATAAAACACTAAATCGCCACAATACACCAAAACACTTTTACTTTTACACTGTATGCGCATTTCGCTAACCATGTTAGCATCATCAGCAGATGCTTAAACTAAACTACAATCTACAATTTGAAGGCCTAATTTTGCAAATAATTTTAAAATGATTTAGCAGAAAAGTCTTAAAATTGATAGATAGCCTGATGTAATCCAGTACTTAATATATGTACTAAAAAGTGCCATTAAAAATGTATTCAAAAATCAATAGGAAACCCAATAAACACCCTAAAAATTAACATGGGATTTTCTATGTGTCCTGAGCCGATGCATAACTCGGTATGTTCAATAATTATAACTATAAAATATATTATAATGTAGGTATAGTAGGTATATAATTATAGTTTTATTATAATTTTTTTATGTATGCAAAATAAATATTATAACTGGATTAACATTTTTACAATAATTTAATTTGAAATCGTTATTTTCAGATAAATGTGACAACAAATATCAGTTTTATCTATCGGAAATATATAAATGTATTATTACTAGTGACAGATTTATATGTACGACACGCTATAGACATAAACGTACTTCATTTGCACATCGAATAATTTTTCTAGAAAGTCTTATAATCACTTTTAGTATAAAACAGATATGATAATATTTTTTATTATTATTAAAATTTAGTATCTCCATTTACGCAAGATTCATTCCAGCATTAAGACTAACCAACAACAAATGTGTATAAAAAATATACCAAAAACAAATTTTTATAATTGTCTAAAAATGAACCTCTAACAAGAATTAAAGTAAACTTGGGATTGATTAACGTTGATAATACAGGGTTTTTCAAAAAATATGTTCCATCTCACGTAAAAATAAGATTTATTTTTTATACCAACAAAGGTCCGATTCTGGGTTTTATAGCTACAGGGCGTCAAAGTCTTATTTTTTTTAATTAATTATTATAATTTTCTTCCAAGTGATTTTACTAGAAGTGCGGCATATTTTAATGCTGAAAAAGTGTCGACATATTCACCAGGGACGTGCATATGGGTTATCACTGGAATATTTTAATAAAAAGATATGTGCACCACTGACTTTTTTTTCTCTTGTTAGAAAAATGGTCTAGACCGTTTAATGCCGATTAAAAGTTGTCTCTTGATATTTTGTCGACATTGCGTTGATCTCATCAAGGAGATCGAAATCGACAAAATATCAAACACAACTTTTAATCCGCATTAAATATCCTATAATATGTCAACCCTTTTTTAGCATTAAAATATATAGCAATTATAGTAACTTTTACCCTCAAAATTTAATTCGAATAACTAAAAGCTCTTGAAACCAAATTATAATAAACGGAAAAAATACTTTAACTCCCTGTAGCTACGAAAGACAGCACAATGACCTATAATGATATAAAAAAATCTTATTTTCACGTGAGGTATCTCCCAACGGGATCATATCAACACTCTGTATATTATATAAAGTATGTCCAACGTAAGAAAAGTAGGACAGTGACAGTTATTCTCTGTCATTTTAATTTAAAGGCAGGTGGTATTTTCTGACAATATTTAGATGACATCTCTTAAAATCTTAATTTCTTCACTTGGACAGACTTTAGTTATACATCACTGATATCACTGTAAATCAACCCTTAGTTATAGTATGGCAACATTTAGCTTATTTCGAAAGAATATACATTTTTTATTGTAGTCTATTGCAAGGTGACGCCCATACAGTTCTATAAGTTTCAGACAAAGACAACTATATGAAAATTTGCAAAATATAATCAGTACAGTCAATATAGTCTTTGAATAAAAATATTAAGAAAGAAGTATAATTCTATTCATGTATTCATGCATTAAAGATGGAATCATTAAGCCTATTTGTGACAGTTCTGTTTGACGTTAAAATAAATGATTGAGTTTGCCCTATATTATGTTTTTACACGTTTTCAATAAAATTAGAAGGGCCCTGATAAACTGAAATTTAAGTCAACTACATCAATCCCTTCTACATCAATCCTTCCTTAATCGTTTTATTTAGTGATGGGAAAATTCGAATTAAATAATACGACTAATTCGATAGTAAATTAAAACTAACTAATTCGATTATCTTTTTCGATATAATCGAGATAAAAATTAGTAGTATTTTATATTATATCTGTGGTAACCGAATTACAACCTCTTAATGGACGAATATTAGTAATTAGTACTATTAGTAGTATTCTTTCCTTCTGAACGAATTAAAAATTTTCACTTAAACTGATTTATAAAGGGAATCGACAAAGAAAGGAACGATCCGATATAGAAAAATCCAGAAATCATTGTTATTTCCTATACCACCTAGGAATGAATCAGTTTAAGTGAAAATTTTCATTTCGTTCAGAACGAAAGAATACTACTATTATTTGGTTCATTTCAATCTCACCCAAATTTCACCGAACACCTGCCGAACACTAAAATTAATTTTCCTCTTTTATCTAAATAATTATTGATTGCAACTGATAAAATAAAAAGAAATACGAACCGCACGTAAACAAGGACATACTTATATCGTTTTAGAAGAAGCTTTTATTTTAGATATGAGGTTTTCAATAGGAATTGAAATGTTTATAAAAGGCCATAACAATAACAATCATAAACTCGGCACTTTTATATTTAAAACTCTAAATTATGGTTTAATTTATTAAACGGCTTCGGCACAGTTAATAGAACACATTGAATAAAGAATATTTTTTTATTCTTTATTCAGTGATAGAATATAGGTATGGCAATGGTTCAGATTTGTTTAAAATAGCCCCTAGACGAGCACTAGCTGAGACGAATTTATTTTTAGGTTAAATTTATAATTCTACTAAATAATTCGAATTATTAATTCGATTGTCAAATATGGATTATTACTGATTATTCGATGGTGAAAATAATTTGATTATTCCCATCACTAGTTTTATTCAAAGGTTATCTATAAGTATGAGAGTGACAGGTGTGTCTGTCATTGTAATTAAGGTAAATTTCCTGTCATTTTTTCAATGTCTTCTGTCGAAATCTTCACTGACTTGTTGGATAGACTATACTATAAAGTTTGTAGTATGTATTGTATTGCACTTTAATCTTGATGATTTTATAATTTATCTACTAAAAACTTTTGGCACAATTGAATTATGATGTCTATCTCTTATAGAACTGTACTGCACTGCTATTTTAAACATAGACCAATCTACATGGTATGGTGACATTGGAATTATTTGTTTTCAGGCCATTAAAAGTAAAATCGTATTTGTCAGGCGTTATGCAAAGGTCAATAAACTAAATACATCCAGATATTAGTCTAACAATACGCAACTAAAAAGACAACACTTAATGTTTCTATACCTAATGGAATTTGGTAAAATCTATACCTATTTACACTTAAAGCTTTATTAATCAGACCCACGTATAGATGGCGTTTAGAACAGGATCGATGTGTGAATCAGCCCTTATATTGTGTAGTTTTAACAGAGATATAGGGGTAAAGAGAATGAGCATCAACGTGCGCAGAAATTCTAATCACTGTTACCTCCATGTTCTCGCTTAAGTCTATAGGGGAAGGTCAGAAAGTAATAGTGACTATAATTTCCTTGACGGTCATGTTTAGTTAGTTTTAAAAATAACACGTAACAATAATTAGGCTACTATATATTTCAGGTGCCCGGTGGCGTAGAGGTACGGGCTCTCGTCTACCAATCTCAAAGTGTGGGTTCGATTCCCACACCCGGCATTTCATCAACCGACTATTTTTATTAAAATAAAAATAGTTTGGTACCTAAGTCGACTCAGCCTTAAATGAGTACTTGGAATTCACAATCCTGAGGTAATAATAGGCGGTTGGAGCGTAGTGCTAGCCACATTACCTTCCTTGTATACCGAACGGCTCTAGTATGGCAAGCTGTACTTTGCTACTCCCAAGCAGGGTTCGGAAAACTACATGTTACTTTTAAAAACTACATAAACTACATTACATGTAGTTAATGTAGTTTACGTAGAGGGTGTAGTTTATGTAACCTATGTATGTGACTTTCAAATGTCAAAGGTTTGAGGTGAAGTTATAATAAGTTGAAGCTTTAAAAACATATAATGTATTTAAGAAAACAGGAGAAATATGGCTTTAAATATAATATTTACATCATATTATCTCTATTACACCTCATACAAAGGAAAATTATTCATAATATCAATACATAGTTTATTAACGTAGTTTTCATGTAGTTAATGAACGGGAAAAGACGTAGTTTTTGAAGAAAAACTACACGTAGTTAATCAGGTAAATTACGTCTTAATTAACTACTTCCGAACCCTGCTCCCAAGGCGTTAAACGCTATATACGGAAGCTATTATTATTATTATTATTATGTACCCTGTAGATCTAAGCTAGGCATGGCGGCCATTAAAACATTTATGGATACGTTAAAACTAAATCTGCCTACCTCTATATCTCTGCTTTACAAAACCATTGTAATCCACGCTTACAACACTCACAAAAATGTCATAAATTTCATTCTATTTTCTTTATTGAGAGGGTGAAAATAGTTGTATATTCAGAATAACCTTCGTATAACATGATTACTCCACATCAATCTTACGTTTAAAAATTCTGCTAAATCCTTAACAAAAATAGTACGTGTCAAAAATATGGACGCCCGTTCTTCAAAGAAATAAGTAAACATAGACGCTCTTGAACATACCATCATGGACAGTTCATCTCCGTGGTCTGTATTTTAATGCATGCGACAGAGATAAATATAAATGACCGGTTGACAGACAGAGAGACAAAATAAAAAGCGGCATACAGCGTTGCCGGTTTTTTCGTGTGTAGGACAATGTGAAAAAAAATAAACTATTTTAAAACTTTCATGTATACTACTGAAATGAAGATAATCTATGTATATCTAAGCTAAATATAATATATTACAGCTGTATTAAAATGAGTAACTATTTGTGAAAAATAAAGTTCCAACCCTAGAGGCAATACATTTTTCGTAAAAGCCTATTTGTGCGGTTTGAAATTTTGATGCAAAATCCGGCAATACCGCATTGATGAAATGGATCAACCCAACTTTTCTCTTCAACTCTCTTTTTAATGCATTTGATTTGTCATTAAGCTGTCTACATCGCTTTCTTACGCGTTAAAATCCGGACCACGCAGTTTCAATGGCCAGATCGGTATAAATAAATAATTGGTTTACAGTCAGTTACAACAAATCTATCGTATGAGCTAGAAAGATGACGTTAAGTTATTTTCATAAGTTCATTATATAATTCTACGTATAAAATGACGACGATCTCCATTTGTAAGCCAGTTCTGAAGCCTTTAGTTTATTTTAATCTGTTATTCCTATGAAATCTGACAACATTTTAAGATGAACAGGAATGAAATCAAGGTGACCTTTCTTTGCGATTAAGCTGCTTTAAAGAGGCAAACATTGACATTGTTTCATAACTTTTGGGGCTTTTGATGAAAACATATAGATCTTTCAGTTTGTTTTAGCTGCGTTCAATATCAATTTAAGGACCGTGAATAGAATACCAAAAAAAGTGAACCAATTTACAGCTAGCCAATTAGAACTTTACATTTCTCTGTTTGTGTAGACAAAGTAATAATATAGATATAAAAAAATATATGTATTGTTTCTAAAATTGAAATAAAATTTGACACTTGTCAAACATCAAAGTAAAAAAGTAGCCATGACAATATTGTGACGTGAATTTGTGAAATATTTGGATGAAGTGTCAACTTTTACTGATTTTCTTATAGAATATCTACTAGGTTTACTGATTTCTCCAAGGGCGTCACATAATATCAATGTTTTCATTACGGTGTATTATAAAATAAAAACGAACTAATCTAATTCATATATAGCATCACACTATCATCCATTGTGGCTCTATCACACCATATTTAACATTGTATATAATAAGATTTAATTTAACTTCCCTCATTTCGTCTTCATATGTTTAATGTATTAATTAAAAGGTACAACAAAATCTACCACCGCTTTATATACTCTCTCCACTTGATTTCCTCACTGGAGAACCTATATATCTTCTATTACAAATTAGTATTATACATTTATTTGGAATGCTTCTCTAGTTAATTTCGAGATCCCTCTAGGTTTATGATCCTTTTCGTAGTCGTTATCGGTGAAATCCCGCATTGATACGTCAGAAAATCTGTCAAAAGAAATAAAGAGTTAGAAAATCATCACAGAATTAGTAGGTTTTTACAAAAAAGATCAAAACTAGTGAATAGTTATCATGTTAATTTATAATTAGTCAAACATATCTGAGATTACAGACAACTAGATGTCCATTATAGTACTTTACAGGAGAACTTGCGAGTTTTCCCAGCAATTATACTGACTGACAAAAAAAAGAGAACACCATATATTTTATATTTTTTAGTTTATCAAAATTTGATATTTTTTTCTGAAGTAGCTTTTTATATTATTTTTTAATAGATGGAGAATTAAAAAATGGACATTTTTTGTATTTAGAATATTTCAAAATTTTTAACTGTTTCGCAGATATTCGCGGTTTAATTTTCATATACTAAGGGCTGGCAAAGGTTAGTCTTGGGTCGATATTTTCGTATGTAAGAATGTACCCTTCTTGTGTTTCTAATGTACTGAACAAAGAGAGGACAGTAAACACTTTGCTAAACATATGAAATTATGAAATAAACCGAGAAACTATGCACATTGCTAAGAGACGTGGAAGGGGATATAGCAGATTTTTCGCAGTCGACCGGTCGACCCAATGACTACCTCTGTCAGTACTTAGAGTTCTAGGGAGAGGTATACATCATGCGTTCAGCTTCACGATTTAATTACATCTCGTGATACTTTATCTGTTTATTTATTAACGAGTCGTTGTAATTTTTCCTATAAATTACATTTTTTTAAGCGCTAGTCGAAACACTTGCATTTTTGGTAAAAATAAGTGGAATTGAGTTGGTGTTCAACAGTGGTCGCGCTATTAGAACTCTGAACTCAAAAATCGATATCTCGAAATCTATTAGAAATAATTGATTGTAGTTTTTTCTAAAACTTTCTTAACATTTCTGCTATATTTTCTTCGCAGACAGTATGTGAAAATCTTTATAAATAAAAAAGTTACACGATTGCTGAAAATTGTAATGCACTAAAAGTAAATGGATTGGTTGTTTAAAATTTTTGAATGAAAAAAAAAACAATCTTATCGAATTTTTCTTATTTAAACATATTGTAAAAGATCCGATCTTTTAAATAAAAAAAAAGTTTCAATATCTAAAGCCGTTCTTAAGTTATGGCGTGTTATGTGTTAAAAAGTTGAGATTTTAAATTATCGCGATTACTAACGTTTTCTCGTTATAAAAAAATGGATACCCTAACGATATCCTTATAATTCCATTTCAGATGCTCAGAAACATATCTAATGATTTTATCTAGTTATATTTTCGAAAAAAAGTCTTTTAAAAATAAGCGGTTTGCGATCGTGATTTTACTTTACTTGATACGGAAAGGCGTACCGGCAACGCTGCTACAGTACACCGTCGCATTTCTCTCACTCCGACTTAATAAGATCCCTATGCGATTTACTTCCACACATGTAAATACCGACCCAAAAGTAACAGTTGCAACACGGTATGGCATTTCGCACAGCAAACGTTTATCAAAGCCATCCAATGATTTTTCTCTCGTATTTTATCTTTGAAATAATACCGCGAGTATCTACGCAACCGTTAAAATTTTTAAAATACTCTAAATACACAAAACCGTTAATTTTTTAATTCTCCATTTAATAAAAAATAATATACAGGGTGTTAGCATTTAGAAAAAAACGAAGAAAAATTATTTTATGTTTAAAAAGTTTTGCGTATAATTTTGAACACTCTGTATGATTTAAGATTACGATATTTCTAGCAAAGTAAGTATAGACCATCTAAAGTAAATACCTAATATAGTTTTGATTTCAGGACAGTTTCTGTATTTGTAATAATTTTTTTAAGAAAGGGTGAACATATTTATTTTTTACTAGTTAAAGCCTGGCGCATCCGCCACGACATCAGGGAAAAAATACTTCTATTTTTTTTAATTAAATGAAAAACTAAAAATCCGGCGACAGTTTTTAGCAGAGCCAATTAGCTATCTTTTAGTAAAAAAAGCAACTTTCTAGAGCAAGTCATTACTTCAGTAGAGACGACACACAGATAAACATTAGCATTTTATATATGCAATTTTTTTATTATCTCTAAAACTATCTCGAAATATATTTACTCATATCTTAGGATTATGTAAAGTGATCTGGAAAGTAAGCCAAAAATGCAGTAATATACGGGGTATTCTATTTAAAAAAAATCATCCCGATCCACTCATACTTTTTGGAGCCCTCTTGTAGAAGTTAAAATATTTTCAAGATATAGATACTAGTATATACTTTAGGTTTGCACTTAAACAAATTTTCCATTTTTTTTATTCTAGCAGCTACAGATACCGGACCCTGTATACTAAGGGCTGGCAAAGGTTAGTCTTGGGTCGAGATTTCCGTATGCAAGAAAAGTACAATGCGTTTATAATGTACTGAACAAAGAGAGGACAGTAAACACGTTGCCAAACGTATGAAATAAACCGAGAAACTGCACATCGCTAAGAGACGTGGAAGGGGATATAGCAGATTTGTCGCAGTTGACTGGTCGACCCAATCAATACCTCTGTCAGTACTTAAGTTTTAGGGGAAGGTGTACGTCATGCGTTCAGCTTTACGATTTAATTACGTCTCGTGATACTTGATTTGTTTATTTATTAACGAGTCGTTGTAATTTTCCCTATAGCTTGAATTTTTTTAAGCGCAAGCTAGAAACACTTGCATTTTTGGTAAAAATAAGTGGAATTGAGTGGGTGTTCGATTCGGTTTTCTCGTTATAAAAAAATGACACCCTAACGATATCCTTATAATTCCATTTCAGATGCTCAGAAACATATCTAGTGATTTTATCTAGTTATCTCTTGATAAAAAAAAGTCTTTTAAAAATAAGCGGTTTGCGATCGTGATTTTACTTTACTTGATAGGGAAAGGCGCATCGACAACGCCGCAACAGCACACCGCACAGTGCTTTGAACATATGGCTCTAGAGGACAAAAATCCAAAACTTCTCTTTTATTGTAAGCAATTTATTCAAACTAGGTTTATTTAACAAAAATGATGAGTACTCTCATTGTACTAAATGATGATGTTCTTAGTCCCACGTTTATGAAAAAAAAAATCTTATAAATATTAATAATGTTCGAGCTGTGTTCCATCTAAGCAAATAATAAGTTATAGTATGAAAACGGTGTAAGTATTAAATAAATTCCTGTGATAAAAAAGAATTGAAATAACATTAGAACATGATTCCTACAATATAAGCCTAATATAAGATAAAAATGTTTTTCTTTAATGAAAAAGAAACATTAATGTTATATTCAATTAAAAAAAAACTTAAGATACTATAAATTTACATTAGGACAACAAAATGCATAGATCGTAACTACTCTGATTCAGGAGAATCACTGCTGACAGAATCTTCCAAATTTATAGTATCCAAATCACAGGTAGATAAAGTATCCTCACATATAAGATATTTCTGTACATCATTTTCTAATATGTTACTTTTTCGCGTTGTTACTGTTCATTTTGTCGGTATGAGGGGTTCGGATGTTAATAGTTACCTCTTTAATAGACCATATCCATATATTATTTTTTCCTTTTCTTGGGTATGAGATTTTATAATAAATTGAAAGATGGACACTTTTTTATGCGACGTTTCGCTCCAACATAGTGGACTTTTTCAGGCACAAGTGGTGTCTCGTTTGACTGGAAGGTTCACCAATATCTAATAAGAACATATTTTTTGAAATACAAATAATTTTGAGTTCTTTTCCTTATGATCAAGCCAAGTATTAGCCAGATCGGCATTGCTTATCAATTTTACTCCATCTGAAAAGTATTATAAAATAAAGTTCGTCGCAAGCAGACGCAGGTGAACTATACAAAAATTAAAAGTGTATAAATATGGCAACAAAAATATTCAATAAATACGATATGTTTTGATATGTTTTTTTTAAATGCCTTTTTGAAGTTTGAAAACGTAAAATTTTTATACCCATTTAAGAATCATCTTAAAAAATAAATAAAAACTAAACAATCACGAACTTGTTTAGAAATAAATTTAAAGGACATACCTTGTTTAACAATATCCATAGTGGCTTTCAATTAAGTACGTACCCGTTTAACTCCATAATATACAGAACTACTATGAATGTTATTCTTTTCACTGATGAGATAATGATCGCAAAATTTATTTTTAGTGAAAATATTTGCTAACAAAAACGCTGTTTATGAAAAATAATATACAGGATGGTTGAACATTGCTATAAGTATAAAATTATATATTCAGATATTAGTAAATTTTAACTTATTTTTTGATTTTTGTCCATGGGACGAAGCGCACCGTCCGCGTCGCGCGTCGCGTCGGTCGCTCGCATTTCTCTCACTCCAACTTAATAAGATCCCTATGCGATTTACTTCCACACATGTAAATGCCGACCCAAAAGTAACAGTTGCCAGCACATAGGTGTTTCACTTCTTTTTTGTCACTCACAATATCTCTACTACTAAACGGAAATCCCTATAAAAGACTCAAAAACGGGACACCCGGTACAAACAAGAGCATACCTTGTAGGTGGATGTATTCTATCGCTGAAACTTGCAGCGTGCGATATACTAAACGTGGTCTCTTCGTTGTGGCTGGAATAGCCGCTAGATGAGCGCACGTGCCTAAGGCCCTTACCACTAGCCTTTCCCTTGCCCTTGGCCATGTTGTAGGGTTTGCGACCTACACTGCCCGAAGGAGGCGACTCGGAGGAAGACGAGGATCCTTCAGCGCCACCTGTACGAACAAGTTTACCTAGCGGTTAAAGAAATCGTGATTGATTATGATGTAAGAACAGATTATGTGATAAATGAACCTATTTCTTCTACTATACACTGTGTCAATTTTAAAACTCTCACCCTTAATATCTTTCTTGCAGTTAAAAACATGAAAAATCGGAAAGATATGTCAATTTTATTTGTAAGGGGACACTTTAATTTAATATTTTTAGCATTTTTCTTTCAACGTCCTAGGAGGGGTAGATGTCACCCTTACAATCTTAAATGGTAATGGGGGTCAAATGGCACATCGTTTTAAAAGGCGTTTAATTCTCTTTTCAGTGGTATCGTTGCTTTTTGTCCAGAGGTTTCCGAATATTCGTATTTCAAAGTTGCAGGAACAATTAAACATGCCTGCATTGAGATTTTGGTTTTCAGGCTAGTGTTTACACAAAAATTATTGCAATGGGTCTCCTTGTGGTAGAAATGATTAGAAGATTAGGTGGCAACATAGACGTAACCATTACGTAGCGTATTATGTATTTTTCTAGGGGAGTATATATTCAGATACTTCAAGAACTCTATGACGATGATTTTGATAAAAAATAGGGTTTTGTGAAATTGTGCTAACGCCAACCCAAACATTCTGCCGAATATCTGTTTTTGCGATAAATGTCCATTTTTTCTAAATGGAAATATTAGCAAACAAAATAATAAAATTGTCGATATCGGAATGTCGAAAACCCGGATATTTTCGAGAAGAAAGATACACAATATCCCCAACAACAACAACAAATAACGCTTTATTGTGCAAAAAGCAAAAATAGCTTCATCGACAAAGCATTTACAAAACAAACAAAAGCACAAAAAAAATATACAATACAAATCATACAATTCAAAAAAAAATTAAGTCATTAAAGTTACAAATATAACATACATGAACAATTGCAGAACACAAAAAAGGCGTATCAATAAAAGTTTACAATAGGAAGATTGTAAATAGATATAATTTAAAGAGTTATAATTTAGGAGTTATAAAAATATTAAATACTTGACCTTTGACCAGTACGTGAGATGATCAAAATTTTAAAATTCAAAATTGTTCATGATTAAACATCAACAAAAAAGTCGTTTACCACATATATAGGGCTCTCTCCAGTAACTATGATTTCAGAGCTTTGCGAAATGCGGGAAAGAATGAAAGCGACTTGATATTCAAAGGCAGATGATTGTACATTTTATTGGCATTGTACAGTATTGAACTTTTACTAGTTCTGAGCTCGGGGTTGGCAGATAAAGATCGTGCTCCGTATTCCTAAGAGGATAGTTATGAGATGGCCTTTCAGGAATAGCAGATATGGGCTTGCGGATTAAGCAAACGCCTAACCTAACCAAAAACTTAATGTTTGGGCTGGTATTCATTGAAGGAAACTTGACAGGTGATCTGTATCTTAATATGCTTCAAGAGACTATTGATCCTCTTATCACCCAAGAGCTAGAAACTCAAATTGATGCAGAGGGTAATCCAGTTTTACAATAAGATTTGTAAAACATTCCAGCAGGACGGTGCTCCATCTTTCGGTCCGACAGTGGTTAAACGAGAGATTTCCGGGAACATGGATTGGCAGAAGGGGATAAATTGAAGATCCGCGGTCACCGGATTTAACACTCTTAGACTTCTTTCTTTGGGGGACATCTTACATCCATTATTTACCAAACACAACCTACTAATATTCATCTTGAAAGGTGAATTACAGCAGAATGCCGGTCAATTCCCGGTGAAGTTTTCCGAAATGTTAGGGAGGAGTTTGAAAACAGACTTTATTATTGTTTACAGGAAAATGGACAACATTTTGAACAACTTATAAGATAGGGCGTTAGTGGTGTAACCTAATCTAATCATATGTACTACAAGGAGATCCATTGCAATAATTTTTGCCAATACTAGCCTGAAAACAAAAATCTCAATGCAGGCATGTTTAATTGTTTCTGCAACTTTGAAACGCGATTATTCGGAAACCTCTGGACAAAAAGCAACAAAGTAGGATACCACTGGAAAGAGAAGTAAACCCCTTTAAAACGATGTGCCATTTGACCCCCATTCCCATTTAAGATTGTAAAGGTAAAATCTACCTCTCCTAGGGGAATCAAAGAAAAGGACTACACATATTCATTTAAAATGTCCCCAATAAAAAAATAAAATTGACGTGTCTTTCCGACTTTTCATATTTTTAGCTGCAAGAAAGATATTAAGGGTAGGAAGTTTTAAAATTGGCACAGTGTGTATAAAGTACATAGCAGAATGTGTATTTGTAAAATTATTTCCTATTATTATATTCTGATGATTCTGAAAAACATCTTTTTATATCGGAATAAAATTGACCATGAGCAATTAAATTAATTATTGTCAATAAATAAAATTGATCAGGAATAATAGTTGGAACAGAATATCCGCCCATATAAATTTTCATTACCTCTCATCCGACGACCGAATGACATGAGATCCTGGCTGGCTGCGCGCGCATCCCCCTCAGAATCCGAGCCCAGCGTGTCGTACTCTGAAATGGGAAGGTGTAGCGTCAGAATTTTCTTTACTTCCGAGTCGGTACTTCCCAAATTATCCGATTCTAAGATAGAAAAACTGGTAAAGGCGCGCTTTATACAATTGCGTGTTGATTTTTAAAAAAGAAAGTGATGTTAAAAAAATAGTAGAACTTTACCTTGACTTTCCGAATGGGGATCTCTTAACCTGCCGCCTTTTCTCCGAACTTTTGTGTATTCTGGTTCTTTATTCTATAAAGAAAAAAATATTAATTTTAAGAATTTAGAGTTATAAATAAATAATAAATAAATATATATACATGTATATGTTACAGTGAAAGTTGGAAATCCAGTAAATGTTAACATCACTAGAAAATGCTAAGAATTAATCACTGGACCAGTGATTGTCGTAGTTTAAAGGAATTTGTCGACTTTTACTAGTAATTGTTAGCCGTCGCTAGTGACAGTAAGAAAAGTTGCCAGTAAAAGTCATTCTATTGTACAGGGTGGACCATTTTGGTTGTTTCTATAGGGTATCTAGAAAACCGTAAGAAATATTCAAATTTTGATTTTTTTTTAGAATTTAGAATGAGTGGGAGGGGGGTTAATCACTTCGACCTTACAGATCCATTGTGTCCCCCTTTCTTGAATCATAACTCATCATACAGTCCCAGGGCTTTGACAAAAGCCAGTATCTGGGACGGTTTTATAGAGGGTAGTTCTCCATCTCCAATATCAGTCGTACCAAAATTCATGGCACGAATGGTTGTCGTCTCGGCGCACTCAGTGATGAGGTGTACTGGTGTTTCACCATCTTCCCCACAGAATCTGCATTCGCCGTTTCTTCTTAGTTTCAATCTACTGAGGTGTTCATTGAGGAGACAGTGTCCTGTTAAAAACCCCTGACAATCCGAAGATTGTTCTTACTCAGACCTAGGAAGATCTGTGATTTTTATTGATCATAAGCCCTCAGAAACTTCTTCGAGTGTCCTAGACCATTGCAAGATTTCCATTCCAGGTTGCGGATGGAATCTTCCAAGTTCTTGAGTTCCTCCTTGAGTTGGTTACCACTTGGAAAGCAGAACGGTTCTGGTCCAGTTAGTGGAGTGTTCGCTCCTTTTCTACCTAGATTATTTGCTTTTTCATTGCCTTTTATCCCTTGGTGAGCAGGCACCCAGTGTAGGAGGACTTTGTTTTCTTTGCCTAATTTATTCAGCTTCTCTATGTATTCTTTGACCAATTTCGAATTGATTGAGACTGAGTTGATCGCCTTTAACGCTGCTTGACTATCAGATAAGATGGCTATTTCTTGTTTCCGATAGTTCCTATCTAAGATAAGTTGTACGCATCTCTCGATAGCGTAGATTTCTGCCTGTAGGATACTAGGGTAAGTGCCCATTGGTTCGGAGTAATTAGCTCTCGGCCCAAACACTCCGATCCCTGTTCCCGTATTGGTTTAGGAAGCATCAGTATACCAAGTTATGGTATGGTCTTTTAACTGCTGGGCAAGCGTTTTGCTCTTCCAATCCTTTTTATTGCCCAATACTACATTGAGATGTTTCTCAAAGTTGTAGGTTCTTGGCATATCGTCCACTGGGAGTTGCAGGAGTGGTATTTCCTTTATGAGGGTGTTCCAAGCCCCTGATCTGACAATTCTCCCAGTACTAATTCCGTTAGTGACCATTCTAATCATTGTCGCATTGGCATATATGCAATGACAATGTGCAGTGGTGTTAGATCTAGAATGACCTCCATTGCTGCTGTTGGACAGGTTCTCATGGCTCCTGTGATGCAAACGCATGCTAGTCTCTGGACTTTGCATATGTTTAGCCTTGCCGTCCGTTGCTCTAGTTTTGTGTACCAGGCAACTGCTCCATAAGTAATCATGGGTCTTACTATCATGGTATACATTCAGCGCAAAATGTTAGGGGAGCAGCCCCATCTATTTCCGGCCAGTCTTCTGCATATCATGAGAGCCTTTATGTCTTTGCTGGTAGTGTTCTTAATATGCCTGTTCCACAGGAGTTTACTGTCCAGGGTTATTCCCAGGTATTTAAATTCCTGTGTTGGCAGTATTTCCTTTCCATCTAGTTGGATTCTTTTCAAGTTTTTCAGACTTCGCCTTCTGGTGAATGGCACTATCGTGGTTTTGTCAGCCCGACAGTCCTACAGCCCGGCTGACTATCGCGGATACTCAGCCCGACAGTCCTACACCATCTCTCAGTGATACGGAGTCCTCTTTGGATAATATCACACAAGGTGCCTTCATGTTTCCCCCGAGCGATCATGACTATGTCATCTGCATACCCAATGCAGTGTATTCCCGCTAGAGTTAATTCATCTAGTAGTTCATCCACCACCAAGCTCCACAGCAAAGGGGATGTTACTCCACCTTGTGGAGTTCCTTGCGTTGTTTTAACAGCTACAGTTTTGATGCCCAATTTTTGATACTGCGGTCTCTCTTTTTTTGAAAAAATTACAATGGCGCAAACGGATCGTGGCTAACTTGATCGGTTTCGAAGCTACAGGGGGATTCTCAAGTATTGTACTTTTTAAAGATGTTCGATAGTTTGTTTATTTCAGCAACCACGGAAAAATTAATTATTCATTCTAAAGGCACTTTTCTGTGTAGAATGCAGTGGCGTAGTCAGACTTTTATCGAAAAAAATATTTTTTGAGATATTAACTATACTTATGTTTTTTTTAAATAGAACCCCCTGTATATTTTTAAATTTTATATTTCGGCTTGGCATGGGCTTCTCGAAAATATATAACACTCTATATTAATTTTCACTATTAACCTCAACATTTCAAATTTTTCTTAAAATATCCACTTAGTAGATAGTAGGCCGCGCCGAGTAACAAAGTAAACGATTGTCATGATGATCGGGACATACCTTTGATGGATACGTGACATTTCATTTCAACAGATTAAAGTGTGTGTATTTTAAATAATAAAAAAATTAGTAAATTTGAAAATTTTGAGAAATATAATGTTAGGATGTTATATTGAATCTAACAAACATAAGCAAATGGCAGCTGATGTATATTTTGAGCGGTATCCAGAGCGCGAGCAACCAAACCCAGCCATTTTTAAAAGGTTAAAAGATGGTTTAATCAATTTTGGATCTTTTCAAAAACCGCGTCCGAAAAATTATCAGAAAGAAGATGAAGAAAATCAATATGTTAATGTCCTCGGAGCCGAATACATGAATTAGCAATTAAATAAAATTGAACAATACGAAGCAAATAAAAAATAAGTGTGACAGAAACAAAAGAACAGAAGAAAGAAAATAAAAACACAAAGACTATATTAAATGTTCAGACTGCGGCGTTGTCCCTTATTATCTAGACAGACTTGGTACCGTCTCCGGATCTAGTGTTACGGCTCCGAGGACATTAATGTATTGATTTTATTCATCTTCTTTCTGATAATTTTTCAGACGGGGTTTTTGAAAAGATCCAAAATTGATTAAACTATCTTCTAACCTTTTAAACATGGCTGGGTTTGGTTGCTCGCGCTCTGGATACCGCTCAAAATATAAATCAGCTGCCATTTGCTTATGTTTGTTAGACTCAATATAACATCCTAACATTATATTTCTTAAAATTTTCAAATTTACTCATTTTTTTATTATTTAAAATACACACACTTCAATCTGTTGAGATGAAATGTCACGCATCCATCAAAGGTATGTCCCGATCACCATGATAACCGATTACTTTGTTACTCGGCGCGGCCTACTATGAGGTTAATAGTGAAAATAAATATAGAGTGTTATATATTTTCGAGAAGCCCATGCCAAGCTGAATTAGAAAATTAAAAAATATACAGGGGGTTCTATTTAAAAAAAAAACAGAAGTATATTAATATCTCAAAAAATATTTTTTTCGAAAAAAGTCTGACTACGCCACTGCATTCTATACAGAAAAGTGCCTTTAGAATGTATAATTCATTTTTCCGTGGTTGCTGAAATAAACAAACTATCGAACATCTTCAAAAAGTACAAAATTTGAGAATCCCCCTGTAGCTTCGAAACCGACCAAGATAGCCACGATCCGTTTGCGCCATTGTAATTTTTTGGTTTTAATACAAGTTTGATTGTTTTGACTGTATTGATTTTTAATGTCCGATTGTAATTTCAGGATAATAAATTACCAGCAGCTGCTAGAAGATAGTCAAAGAGCACATCAAATTCTATTGCTAGCATTCACTAGTAAGTTCCAATGAACGCTATCATTTACTAGTAAAAGTTTGTTTCAAAATTTGTTATTGAACTTTTACTGGCGTAGTGTTAGCAAATCAGTGAATGTCAGCTTTACTAGTAATTGTGAAAATTTACTGATTGCTGGCCTTTACTGTAACATGTACATCTCTGCAGGTTTCAAGTTCATTGCAAAAGTGTGTAAACACAACAGGTGAATCCTATATCTCAAGATTGTGCATTTTCTTAATTTATTAGATACTGAAGTATAATGAAGAATAACCAACTAATTTTATAAGTTTCCATTATAAAAATTTAATTATTAAGTAAAATAAAGTTAATAATCATAATAATAATATAATTTACTCTAATAGCAAATATAGTGAACATTAGATATACTCATAATGACTAAAATGTATGGGCTGGAATGTAGAATTTACTGATGAAATGGTTTGTGGTGAAAATATATTTAAATGCCAACAAAAAGAAAATATGACATAAATCCCGAAAAAATAATTATGAAACAGATGATTTAACTGTTTTTTTTGCCTAGATAAAGACATTAGAAATTTATTTCTACAAATGAGAGATGCAAAAACGGAAAACCTTAAAATGCGGATTAATCTTAATATAATAATTATTAATATAACATTTATTAGCGAAAACATGTAAAACTGTATTTTAGATGGTTGCATGCTCCGATCTTTTTTATCAAATAGTAAATAATTCCAATTGAAATAAAAAATGGTCTAATAGGTATATTTTGTATGAAATTAATGCAAAATTATGCATCGCGCAACCCTATTAAATATATAATTATATCGGAAATAAGTTCAATTTTTAATGCGCTTGCGTAAAGATCATCAGACAGGACAAATCTATTGAACACGTCATAAATGCAATAAAGATGGTATTATAAATATGGCATTTCGTGATGTTAGAATTTTCTAATGTAAATTTTATGGAATTGATATATCCATGTAGGTTAGGTTGCTGGGGTACGGGATCCTGTTTGATCCCTCACTCGGAGGCCCATTTCGATATCCCTGTATACCAAACCTTCCCCTCATTATTTCTTTGCGTTAAGCACTTTCAGCTCTTCGCAAAGTTCCTGACGTCGCTAATGTTGGCTTCTGCTGCTTCCTCTAGTCCCTCCCAAAAAACGTGCCATAAAATTTTAAAACGTCGGTATTTCAGTGCCGGACAGCGGCACAGCACGAGGTTTACCCCCATGGGGCAGTTTTCAGTGATGACACATACAATTATTTGTACTAGGTTCTTTTTGTAGTCTAGTAGTTGTTTTGTGTCTTGAGAGCTTGAGTCTTCGAGCTGTAGCGCAGTCCCCACGGTGTTAACACGTCTCTTGCTGCTTAGCCTTGACGGTAGTTCCTATAGTTTCCTTCAGTGTCGTCACAAGTGGTGGGTCATGTGGCCTGGCAATGTAGTGAGCATTCCACGGGATATATCCACGTAAGTACATTTGATCTAGGATTCTAATATAGGACACCGAGCATATGATGGATATAAACTACAATTTTATTAAGTTTCTCTTGGTGAAGATTGATTACTCAGTAGGAGCGTTGATATTATCGCATGTTCAACCACCTAAAACGACGTAAAGTTTTACCAAATCAAACATGTCCAACTCACCGAGGAACTATTTATTATTTTATTAACTATTTCCTCCAAACGATTTAAATACACAACTTAAAAACTCATGATCGTGTACGAGTGCGAAACAGAACCAAAACGACGATGAAACTTACATGGCCCAACTTAAACTTATCGCTAGGTGGCGGTTTAACGTCATGATAAACAAAAGAACCGCGTACCGAGTGGTACGGCCCGCTGTACACGTTGCCGCTGTACGAGCTCTCGCTGTACGTCGGCTTGGACAGCTGGAACGTGGCGTAGGGACAGATGTCCTCGATATAGTCGGACGATTCCGGTTTGTACGTGTCGTCGATGTCCAGAGGCTGGGGTCCACGGCCGGCGCGTACCGCCAGGTACTGCTGGTCGCGGTTCTGCTTGTTCTGGATCTGGGCGATGGAGGGTGATTCGTGCAGGGATTGGTCGTGGGAGTTGCGCTCTTGGACTATTCCTGGAACAGAACATGATTGTTACAATTAATATCTGTACCCTATCTGAATAAAAAGACTTAAGGAAGGATTATTCGAATACTATTCTAATATAGTAATGAGCGATATAATATAAAACCTCATTGTAGTATTGAACAACAAAAAGAATTGGAGGAGAGAAACGTTTGCTCAGCAGTTAAAACACAATACCATAACGTAGTATACCGATGCTTCCAAAATAAAGTATTTGGGTCAAAAACCAAAAACTGTGAACCAATGGGCACCTACCCCAGTATCCTTCAGGCGATAAATCTACGCTATCTAAAGATGCGTACAACTTATCTTAGATAGGAACTATCGGAAACAAGAAATATCCATCTTATCTGGTAGTCAAGGAGCCTTAAGAGTAATCAACTCAGTATCCATCAACTCGAAGTTGGTCAAAAAATGCAAAGAGAATCTGTATATATTAGGCAAAAAAGTCCTCCAAGAAGCAGACACCCCCACTGCCTGGACCAGAACCGTTTTGCTTCCCAAATGGAAACCAACTTAAAGGAATACCTGGAAAACTCCATCTGTAAATTGGAATGGGAAACCTCCAACGGTTGTAAGTCCTGAGAAATTTCTTCGGGTGTCTCTCTCTCTCGAGAGATTCTCAAAGATTATCTTTGATTTAAGGAAGAACAATCTTCAGATTATAACGGGGTTTTTACAACCTCTCAACGAACAGCTCAGTAGATTGAACCTAAGAAACAACACCAATGCAGATTATGTGGGGAAAATGGGGAAACTAACAACTGTAAAGTCGTCCCATATACTGGCTTTTGTCAAAATCATGATGATGAGTTATAAGTCAAGAAAGGAATAAAAAATAGATCTATAAAACTTCCCCCTCCCATATAATCTACAATAAATGTTTACTTACTTCTTCGCCAAAATAGAGCTACTATGAGGAGTACTAATACGAGTATCGAGATCAACATGGGCAGCAATACTTTCATGTTGAAGTAGAATGACTGGTCCCCAGAATGTGAAACCGGTGGAGATAGTTCAGGCACTACTAAAATTCAGAATAGTATCAATTCATTTGCATTACTATTATATTCTCCAGAATATTAATATAAACATAAAGGCCTTTTTACTACATTTATTTACTTACTTCCTGCAAAGGTTAATGTAGTAAAATTATAAACCATTTCTGTATCTCCGGCGTTATTGTGAGCTGAAACTCTGAGTCGGTATTCAGTGGCGGGCACTAGATCTGTGATGCTGTAGATGCGTTCTGTTGGCTTGATATGGTTGGAGGCTGTTATCCACGCATTATGATGTGCAGCTCTACAATAATAAATAGGTATGTGTTTAATTTAGAATTTTTGTACTTATACCATGTACTTGTGCCTTAAAATGTCCATTATAATAATCCATAATGTCATGTAAAGGCTAATTTACAGCATCCAGTAGCTGGCGCCAGAATCACTGATCACCTGCACCGTTCGTGGTAGTGATTGGTACGGAAAAATGTTTACACATTTTTAGTTACTCGATACGGGTAAATTAACCTTTACTGCAAATTCTTGATTCATTTAAATCGCAAGTTTTATCTTTTATTTTTAACTAATAATTTTATTAGATTCTATTTTTTAATATACTCTGTCCAACAAGAAGATATTATATGATAGCGATAATTGTGTCATTTTAATGCACAGTTAAATTGTATTTTCTGTCGTTTTTTTTTGGGCGTCCTCTGGCGAAATTCTCCCTGAGCTGTTGGATAGAATTTACAATAAAAAAGTAAAATACCATTAATCCTAAGACCTTAAAGTACCTGTACAAAATTGAGAAATAAAGTATGCCACAACCACCATCTCCCCATGAGTCTAACCAAACCGTTGCTACTGTTGCGTTTGTAGTTAACATCTGCGATTGCTTGGGCTGAACAGGCACTAAAATAAATACACAGCTAAATTATTGGTCCAATTTTGAATATGAATATTTTCTTTGATAATCTTGAGTATAAAATTAGTAATTTTAGTAAAGATACAATTTCTCCAGATTCCAATGCTGAACTGTCTTAGGCTATTATAATAACAATAGTATAACAATCATTATTAATAAATATTAAGATTTACTAATAATTGAAAGACAGCTATTAATTAAAAAATGCTTGCCTACTACTGATAGAGACAATTAGTACATGTTCAATTTAAATATTAAATTAGCTTGAAACTTACCTGTACCCTTTGTATGAGTAGTTACAATATCACTAGGCAAACCTGTGCCTATCCTATTAAAAGCTGTGATATATAGTAGATACCTAAGACAAAAAATCATCAAAATTATACAATCAAATTAATGTTATAACATTTAGAGGTATACCTGCTACCACACCAAAGATTTCTCAACATATGCTCGTCCGTTCTGGCGGGTATTTGAAGCTCTTCCCAGTCTCCGTGATCTCTTTTATAGTTAATAACATAACCTAGAATAGGCGAACCTCCATTTCCCTTGTCAGACCATCTAAATTCATTACAAAGAAACGATTTAAAATTTATTCAATAATATAACATGTGATTTTATGTTTTATAACTTTTTTATTCGTTTTTCATGATTTTCTTTTCGATTTATTTTATTTTATATTATTTTTTTTTGTTATTTTTATTTATTTTTATTTCTTACTAACTGATCCGGCTAACTTTGTATCACCTAACAGTGGATTGAAGTGAAGTGAGAGTTTTCTTGTCAATCTTGTGACACTAGTGACTGATTGACCGAATGATCCGTAATGATTGAGATCAATCGATTTGACAGTTATTGTCACTTGTTCTCTATATTTTTGTTTACATTTATATTCAAAGGTTTTCTACATACATATTTCAATATCTTTCTAAATTTTAATATTCTACTTTCCCACTTTTTTTCGTTGAATTTCTATTCTATGTCTAGTATGTCGCTGATTTGCAGTGGACATCAATTATTACAAATAAAAAATTACAATTTTTGAATATAATGTGCCTACCTCAACTGCAAACTATCAGTAAAAGCGTCCACCACATTGAGTATTGGTGGATCTGGTGGTACTATCACCCTCAAGGTATAAGTTATCTCGTCCCTTCCATACTGATTCTCTACAGTACACGTATAATTTGCCTGATCCACGCTCTGAATATCTTTGATTAACTGAAAATTATATTAATAAATCCCAAACTTATACAGGGCATCCCAATATTTCACGGATATAGGACTTGGCATTTTCTTACCAGTGTCCCGTTGGATAAAATGAATCTTCGACCTCCAACTTCTAAAGATTTTTCGTTCATTTTCCAACTGATCGAAGGCAATGGTATGCCGACTTTCTTGCAGTGCAGGAAAATATCCTGTTTCCAGGCACTGACCATTTCTCGGCCGAAAGAAGCGACTTTTGCAGGAACATTTTTGGACGGGGTGACGGTTATAATTTTAGTGCTTTCACCCTCTCCAATCTGTAAAAACATTTAAAAAGTTTTAAAAATAAATTTATTAACTTTAAATAAAAAAAATACACCTGAATTAAAAACAAAGAGTTCTGCCAGACTACACTAAGTGGGGAAGACTGGATAAAACTACACTGGATAAAGCTATAAGTCACTCACCCTCGTTGATGCGGTAACCCAGAATTGCAACGTTGCCGTATCGTGTGCTCTAACCACTTCGTGCATTTCCGTCCCAGGTCCCAGTACTCTCTTGTGAGTACCTTCTTCCTGTCCGTCCTCCACTACGCTCATATAAAATGTATAACCGGTTAGAGGTCCGTTACTAAATTTAGGCGGTAACCATGACACCAAAATTTTGTTGGGAGCACTGAGAACGGCTTTGATATCCGATGGTGCGGATGGAACTAAAAATAAACAAGCAATGTCAATCAAAGCAATATCTTTACTTTTGTGTTGGGATTATTAGTGTGGTCATAGTTTATTTAGTATCAAAGAAGCGCTTCCTATATACAGACGATGACAGAAGAAAAGCAGATGACGTTCCATACCAATCTATTTATTTTACTCAAAAAAGTTTCTATTATTTTTTAAGTTAACTATAGATCGTTTTAAATATAAATCCGTCATGTATCGTCTCTTGTTGTTTTAAACCAGTTTTATTGGTTTATTTCAAAAATGACAGATCATATTTCAATTTTATTAGTTTGAGGGAACGATGAACGAAAAACGGACGCCGACGCGTATGAACTCGCCTTTAGATTTTTGAGGCTTGTCAAAGTCTTGCCAAATTATAGGTTGTAATGTTGTGTCAACTTATGTCAAATATCTGCGTTTTGGAAGAAGATGCATTTTGATTAGTGCTATTACGTACGTTTTGTGTCTTTTGAAGTCAAGTGGAGGAAAAATCGAAGGAAAATTAACTGTAGACCCAGAGCACAGTTTATAGTTAATAATCGCTGCCCAGGCAGAAAATCTTATACACCAATAAAGTTACCATCAATGAAGTTTGTATACCATCTCGTCGTAGATAAGTGCATCTCGTATATGCTACACAAGGATCGTACTAAACATACTACTGGAGTAGCTGTAAAATATCGACATCACATGATCATCGCTAATGGATTTTAGTACTGCAGAAAAATAATGTCAAAAGGTACTGGTTTAAAAAATTACGATTAAAGTTAATTAATCAACCTTTAAGGTATAAAATTTGGTAACTGTTATAATTAATAAAATAGTCTGTTTTATTTCTTCTTCTTCCTGTGCCTTGTGCTTAGCCGCACGTTGGCGATTGTCTGTACTCTTCATACAATGTGTAGACTGCCGTTTTCGACTCTTCGAAATATGGTGGCTGCGTCGCTGATGTTACACCAATCCCGTATGTTTCTTAGCCAGGAATGTTGTTTTCTTCCTGGGCCTCGCCGTCCCTCTATTTTTCCTTGTAGAATCAGCTTAGGAATGTAATATTTGTCTCCTCTAAGGATATGGCCGAGGTATGAGACTTTCCTTTCTTTAACTATGTTAAGCATTTCTCGTCATAGCCGGCAGTTCTTAAAACTTCTTCGTTGGTGGCATGTGCGGTCCGTGGCACACGTAAGAGTCTCCGAAGAGCCCACATTTCGAAAGCCTCGATGCGGTTCAGGGTTCTAGCTTTGAGAGACCAGGTTTCTGCGCCGTATAGTAAGATAGGTCATATGTAGCATTTTACTACCCGTAGTCTAAGTGTTAGCGGGAGACTGCGTGCTAATAGGAAGTTTTTAAGTTTAAAAAATGTTGACATTGCATAATTCCTTCTAAGTTTAACTTCCTCATCGCAGTCCCATCGTTCATTCATCATGGCACCCAGATATTTAAATCGTGGAACTGCTCTATAATATTTCCATCCACGGTCAATGCGGTGTTGATTGTAGACTGGCGTCCTATTACCATAAGTTTGGTCTTGGCAGCGTTGATTTTAAGACCGAAACGATTTCCCATGTCCCCTATCTTATTTATTATTTTCTGGAGATCCTCTAAAGTTGGTGCTAGTATTGCCGTATCATCTGCATATCTTTCTATTGTTAATTGGAACTCCGTTAATCTTAATTCCTCCACTTTCTCCTTCCAGGGGCATTTGAAATATCTTTTCAACGTATATATTAAAAAGTATTGGTGACAGTATACAGCCCTGGCGGACTTGACACACATTGAAGGTGTCTGTGGATACATTTTTGTTAACTCTTATCTCCGCGGTTTGGTTCCAATATAGTTCCTGTATGATTCTAATGTCTTTGGCGTCTATTCCTATCTCGAGCAGTCTGTTTAGGGGAATATCGTGTTTAACGTTGTCGAAAGCCTTCTGATAATCTATAAAGCATACAAAAACATCTTGGCGTTGATCATAACATTTCTGGATTAGTAGCTTGATTGAAAACAAAACCTCTCTGGTACACAGCCCCTTGATGAAGCCGAACTGTGTCTCTCCGCTTTTTTCTTCACATTTCGAGTATATACGAGCATGCATGACTCGAAGAAAAAGTTTCAGAGCATGACTCATTAGGCTTATAAGTCTGTAGTCACTACAGCCTTTTTGGGAATTGTTATAAAATTTGATTTTAGCCAGTCGTTTGGAATTTTACCCGTATCGTATATTCGATTGAATAGATATGTGAGATGCTTTGAGTCAAATATTTTAAGAACTTCTGCATGCACGTTGTCATGACTGGGGCTTTTTCGATTTTTCAATAAATGCTGGAAGTTTCTTGAAGCTTGAAAGTAAGAAATAGTTCTTTTTTATATTTTTTTGGGATGTGGTGTTTTGTTCTTGTTTGTTTTGTATTAACATTATACCGTTTTTTTAAACAAAATAACCCGATTACATTTTTTCAGTTTTATACAGTTTTTTTTTCACAATATTTTGAAGTAATCACTTATCAGTCAAATTTTAAATATATTAATTTCCTGCTATGCGTTCCAGTTGTACCAACTTATTTCTTTGTAAAATAAAATAAACTACTTTGAAATTAAAATGACAGACACATCTATCACTGTCAAGGATCTTGTCGTTGGACAGACTATAAAACAGTTTCTGTTAAAAAATTTTGGATTTTTTTTTAGTTTTAGTTAAAAACATAATTTCCTGATAATATGGCAACATAGGTGAATAACCCTATATAAATAAGACGAAAAAACGCTTCACACCTAACCAAACCAAACTCGAAAAAATCGCTTTCTGTTTAGCCGTGGGCTTATTCAGTCCAAATCTGTGACAGCTATTTTTTGTAAAAAAAATTGTATGAAAAAGTTCCATGTCAATAATAGTAAAAACAATAAAGTTGTGTTTGAGATATTTACCATCTTCCTCAGTTTGACAGTAGACAGGAGACGATCGTACTCCATCACCGCTTCCGGTATAGGCCAGTACTGTGATACTATAGTTAGTAAATTTTCTCAGGCCAGATATGGTGGTTCTCAATTGGTTGATGATTTTGGTCTGCTGATCATCATTATCTGTGGTAAAAAAAATAGAGTTATATGACTATGCTATGTTAATTGATGAAAAAGTATTTAAAGTAAATTATTTTTAAAACAGTTAAATAAAAAAAATATTTATCTAGAAGAAGTCCCCATATACTTACCATACCATTCTCCTACTGAGTGGTAAGTAACTTTATATCCTTGGACTATACCATTCCTTCCTTCAAAAGCAGGTGGTTCCCAAGATATATGAAGGCTCTGAGCATTCAAAACAGAGCATTGGGGGTTTTCTGGAGGCAAAGATGGAGCATCTTCTAACGTTCTTGCAGTTACTGGATCACTCGCTGGTCCAGAACCCCTACTGTTGTAAGCCTAGGCAATGTCATTTTGGTGTAGAAATAAATAGGTATTAAGATAATTTTGTTTGTATTTGAAGATGAAGAATGTTTGAAAGAGTTGTGTAAAAAGAGATTTAAAAAAGGATTTTTTGCAAATAGTTCATTAAAAGTTTTTTTAAGATTTTATTGAAAACTACCTTGTTAACTATAGTCAGTTACAGAACTACAAAACTCTTTGAATCATTCCTTATTAGTGTGGCTTCAAAAACAAAATATAGTAAACGCCACGAATGTTTGGGAGTGATTCATCGCTTGATGAAGTTAGAATCGACACGCGCGCTATCATTTTTACATTAAAAACGTAAATTTTTACCGCAGACGTAGGTTTTTATAGGCCCGATCTAATCATCTGCCTGCTCTCCTCCTGCTTATTCTAAAATGTTAGCGTGATTAACAAAGACGACAATGTATCGCGTTTCTTTGATTGATTCGTTTTTGTGCGTCAGTCCATTGGTGTGCTTGCAGTGCGACCAATGGGGCATTCCAGTTTATATTTATAACCAAATATATGTTTAGACAAGACTTTGACAGTTTGCTGGAATGCTCCATATTATTGATTATTTTATTTTTGTGTTTTAGTATAAATTTAGATATTTTTAAACTGTTTTGTTAGTGAAACCATCGGTAAGTACGAGATTTGAGCTAAGGGGTAAATTAACAGATAAATTTAGTGTGTAAGATGGTCTTACCCCTTGGTGCTTTTGTTTGTAGTTGAAATTTTATCGATGGCCCTTTGCTCCCTGTTACACGAGTCCAGGAGGTACTATTGCATAATTTATTAAAAAAGGCAGGGTCCCAAATAATTACAAAAACATAAACAGATTATATATTGATTATTATATGACTTGAAACACCACGGCACTGGAATTAAGTTTTATGTGACCACGAACAGATTAGTTTGATTTGGTTTGGTTTGGTACATGGTAGCGACCGATGAATCACTCCCAAACATTCGTGGCGTTTACTATATATCTATACCTGTACAATAATGCTATACGTAGTATATTTCGAAAGACCCTGTAAAATGGCCTCTCCACCATAATGTAATCTAACCTCTACGCTCTTGAACACATAGCTCAGAGATATGCTTTTGTTTTCTTCGTCCATGGCTTGATAGCCTACGTGGTACCCTAACAAGTTACCGTTCCAAGTCTCCCTGGGGGGTGGTTCCCACGTTACCACCAATTCGGTTGAAGTTTTTGCTTCAGCTCTAATATCAACAGGAGCACTGCTAGGAACTGAAATAGATTACGTCTAATTTTTTACACTTGATGTAAAAAACACTAGTCTGCATGAAAATCAGTTCTGACACAATAATTCTTGCGGTTCTTATGTAAAACTAGTTTTTTACCGCTATTTCGTCCGCATAAAATTCGATTTTTTTTTTCATACATTCATTACATTTTCTGTGAACAGAACTATTATTCGCTGGTTTTGGGAAATGCTGTCAACACGAACAGCAGAGGCTCAGATGGGCACCAAAACTGTAGCTGTTAAAACAACGCAAGGAACTCCACAAGGTGGAGTAACCTCCCCTTTGCTGTGGAGCTTGGTGGTGGATGAACTACTAGATGAATTAACTCTAGCGGGAATACACTGCATTGGGTATGCAGATGACATAGTCATGATCGCTCGGGGAAACATGAAGGCACCTTGTGTGATATTATCCAAAGAGGACTCCGTATCACTGAGAGATGGTGTAGGACTGTCGGGCTGAGTATCAACTCAGAAAAAACCGCGATAGTGCCATTCACCAGAAGGCGAAGTCTGAAAACCTTGAAAAGAATCCAACTAGATGGAAAGGAAATACTGCCAACACAGGAAGTTAAATACCTGGGAATAACCCTGGACAGTAAACTCCTGTGGAACAGGCATATTAAGAACACTACCAGCAAAGCCATAAAGGCTCTCATGATATGCAGAAGACTGGCGGGAAATAGATGGGGCTGCTCCCCTAACATTTTGCGCTGGATGTATACCATGATAGTAAGACCCATGATTACTTATGGAGCAGTTGCCTGGTACACAAAACTAGAGCAACGGACGGCAAGGCTAAACCTATGCAAAGTCCAGAGACTCAGACTCCAGAGACTCTGTGTTTGCATCACAGGAGCCATGAGAACCTGTCCAACAGCAGCAATGGAGGTTATTCTAGATCTAACACCACTGCACATTGTCATTGGTAGATTGCCAATGCGACAATGATTAGAATGGTCACTAACGGAATGAGTACTGGGAGAATTGTCAGATCAGGGGCTTGGAACACCCTAAAAAGGAAATACCACTCCTGCAACTCCCAGTGGACGACATGCCAAGAACGTACAACTTTGAGAAACATCTCAATGTAGTATTGAGCAATAAAAAGGATTGGAAGAGCGAAACGCTTGCCCAGCAGTTAAAAGACCATACCATAACTTGGTATACTGATGCTTCCAAAACCAATACGGGAACATGGATCGGAGTGTTTGGGCCAAGAGCTAAATACTCCGAACCAATGGGCACTTACCCTAATATCCTACAGGCAGAAATCTACGCTATCGAAAGATGCGTACAACTTATCTTAGATATGAACTATCGGAAACAAGAAATGGCCGTCTTGTCTGATAGTCAAGCAGCGTTAAAGGCGATCAACTCAGTATCAATCAATTCGAAATTGGTCAAAGAATGCATAGAGAAGCTGAATAAATTAGGCAAAGAAAACAAAGTCCTCCTACACTGGGTGCCTGCTCACCAAGGGATAGAAGGCAATGAAAAAGCAAATAATCTAGCTAGGAAAGCAGCGAACACTCCACTAACTGAACCAGAACCGTTCTGCTTTCCAAGTGGTAACCAACTCAAGGCGGAACTCAAGAACTTGGAAGATTCCATCCGCAACCTGGAATGGAAATTTTCCAATGGTCTAAGACACTCGAAGAAGTTTCTGAGGGCTTATGATGAAGAAAAATCACAGATCTTCCTGGGTCTGAGTAAGAACAATCTTCGGATTGTCACGGGGTTTCTAACAGGACACTGTCTCCTCAACGAACACCTCAGTAGATTGAAACTAAGAAGAAACGGCGAATGCAGATTCTGTGGGGAAGATGGTGAAACACCAGTACACCTCATCACTGAGTGCGCCGAGACGACAACCATTCGTGCCATGAATTTTGGTACGACTGATATTGGAGATGGAGAACTACCCTCTATAAAACCGTCCCAGATACTGACTTTTGTCAAAGCCCTGGGACTGTATGATGAGTTATGATTCAACTTATGATCTGTAACGTCGAAGTGATTAACCCCCCTCCCACTCATTCTAAATTCTAAATTCTAATTCTACATTTTCTACATTCCTTTTATAGCTCGAACCAACAAAAAAAAAACATGTTCATCCCTAATTTGACCTCCGAAATGAATAAAGTTTATAGTGATCATTATTGCTTCATAGTGCTTAATTAAGTTACTTAAGAAACGTCTGTGTAAAATTTCATACCTACTTCTAAAACCGATTTTAACAAAATCTTATACCAACTGTTACCCCTTATCACTTAGGAGACGATTTCCCATAAAACCGCTTCTACTGTTTGACCAGCGGATCTGAAGCTACGGAAGGAATGCGAGAAAAAAAATCTATACTGCCACGGTTATCTATAAAATTGCAAAATTGCCAGACATGAACTATAAATTTAATATATTTTTATTATATATAATGTGTTCAGCATAAATTCTGACGTATATTACTAAGAAATTTTCATTAAGTAAGTATTCATTTTCTTCACTTAAAGCTTCCTTAAGTGAAGTAATTGAATACAAAATTTCATAATCCTAGAACTAATTTAAAAAAAAATCACACAAAATTGCACTCTCTTACAGATGGATTTCTGGAAATCGTTTCCAACCCCAATTACGCTACAGAAGGAACCTCAGTACAAAATTTCATACCTCTAGAATAGATTTTAACAAATTTTGATGTAATATTCCATCCCTAATTTTATCACCTTTAGAAGCAATCTCGGATGAACACGGGGAATGGTTCCATCAAGGCGTCGCTAAGCTAGACAGAATATTTTCAAGGAAGTAGAATGCAAGCATGTTGGCGGTGTACGGCTGGTTTTTGGAACGAAGGGTATAAATGGCAAGCAAGCACCAAATAAATGTAGGGTTCTTTGTATTTGTTATTTTTTACAACCAAAATAATTCTTTTCACCTCTCCAAATTAAATTCATGTCCATAATTTTTTTTTCATAGCAACTGTTAAAATTGCCTTATATACTTTGAATAAGAAGACTAAGGAAGGAGCATAATGCTATCCATGTATTCATGCATGGTGGGCGGAAAAGCCACCATAAAAGCTCTCTAGGGTGGGGATCCTTGACAGTTCTGTTTGACGATTCATTTGACACATTTGAATTTGATTTGAAATTTTGTGGATTTGTCAGTCTTTACGGAGCTTATTTTATGTTATTTATTATTTATTCTACTACTGATAGTTGTATAAAGGTAGTAAATCTAGATGGAAATTGTGGCAGAACTTAAATTAACAGTGACACTATCGCGATTTATCGAAAAAGACTCTAAAATAGTTGGTTGTGTAGCGTGCGGTAGATCTCGGCAAAAATTGAGTGAAATAATGGAACAACTTTTCGGTAGTAAGTGACATAATCGCTTTTCGCTAGTAAGTGATATAATATACATACGTGTAGTAAACCGATCATTTATGAAATTCATTTAAATTAACTAAATTATATATTTTTCTTGCATTTTAGCTTTTATTTATTACTTGTCAAAGATTAGATGTCAAAGAATTTAATGCGGGTTCTCACTTGTCAGTTTCGCTGACGCAGTCTGACTGATTCAGTGATACTGAACAAACAATGAACGTCAGAACACATTTTCATGTTAAATGATCAGTAGTACATTCGTACTTTCAGTTAAAGTGAAAACCAGTTCTACTTTTTTTCATTTTGACTGATCATTATCGAATAATGAATAGAAACTGAAGCGTGAGAACTACATTTTCGTGATTTGTGCAGTTTACAAGTTAAGTTAATTAATTCTTTTAATATAGTTTCACTAGCACCCCGTTTATTTCTTCGCAATATCTAGGACCTGATCACCTACGACGTTTTTTTTTTCTTTTCTGATTCACTAGGTAGATTCACTGGTTCTCACTTGTCAGTTTCGCTGACGCAGTCTGACTGATTCATTATCAATGAAAAATAAAAATCAACGATTGTATTCACACGTTTCATGTTTTGCTACATTCAGTATTCAGTTGGTCCAAACATTTTAACGTGGTGATTTCGCAGACATAAAAATGGTTAAAACAAAATTGAAACCAGGTGTTCGCGAAGTTTGTTTACAATTAGCAAATGAATTACAGAATATTCTGGTGAATCAGAAAAGAAGAAAACGTTTTTTTTTAAAGCAGATACGTCTACAAGAAACCGTTGACGTTCTATTTTAACAGAACGTCAACGGTTTCTTGTAGACGTATCTGCTTTAAAAAAAGCGTGTTCTCATAATAGTTTGAATTTAAATATTTTAAATAGTTTTTTTTCTTTATTCTTTGAATTTTTTTTGCTTCCGACGATAGATTTTCCGAAACGTTAAGCATTTTTTTCTTTGTTAAGCCAATTTGTATAACTGTAAACATAACTTCTTATAAGCAGTGTCCGTTTAGGTTTAACGCCAGAAGTGTTTACAAAAAATAACTATTTTATTTTGTAGATTTTCTTGCAGTGCAGTGGCGAAATACCCATAAAGGAGTTTTTTGGAGATATACATTAAAATAATTAATTAACTTTAACTTGTAAACTGAACAAATCACGAAAATGTAGTTCTCATGCTTCAGTTTCTATTCATTATTCGATAATGATCAGTCAAAAATGAAAAAAGTAGAACTGGTTTTCACTTTAACTGAAAGTACGAATTTACTGATCATTTAACATGAAAATGTGTTCTGACGTTCATTATTTGTTCAGTATCACTGAATCAGTCAGACTGCGTCAGCGAAACTGACAAGTGAGAACCCGCCTTTTTTTTAGATACGTTAATTTGACTTACCTGCTTCAGTAGCGTATCGGATGTTCGTGTTAATAAATACTTATTATAACTTATCTATTTTTATTAGAATTATATATTTTTATAACAATTTTAATAACTACCAACGTTTATTCACAACGTAAAATAAAACAACAAATTATTGAGTCTACCCCACGTCTACCCTACATCATAGTTTTACATTTTTTAAATAAAATTAGAACGACACTGATAAACCGGAATTTAAGTCGGCCATATTTGAGGCCCATCGCGGTGTACCTAAGATTTTTGATATGCTCCTTCCTTAGTCTTCTTATTCAAAGCTTATATATCAAAAATAGTAGATAAATTGGTACTTTAACCGCAAGAGTAGTTTAAATGATACTTTAACAGCGAGGATAGATTAAAAACTTTATTTCTTCTCGCACGTTTTTTAATTGCTTCCATTTTTGAAAATTTTTGTATTCCTTTTCATAAGTTATTCGGGATTTAAATGCAAGTAGTTTAGATATGGCGTTTGTCTCCTCAGCCTGAGAATATCTGTTGGTAATTTACCTATTTCATTTAGAGCCATTTCTCGCTCCATTCAATCAGCAATCGACACGAAAGAGAATTAAAAAAAATTGACTCAAAACTGACAACTAAAGAGACAGCTTTATTTATTTGTCAAATTACATAGAAACCAACGCCAACCAACACAATAATTTTTCTACTCCTAATAAATTCATTAATTAATCAATTAATCTTTTCGGTCGAAGATAAAATACCATTTTATCGTCTTGTATAAAAAAATAACTATTATTATCAAAAAGTGATAAAAATATGATAAAAATAGAGAGATGGGTGGTTTGAATAAAACGGGAGCTATAATTCGACTTTCAACAGATATAACTCATTTTACATAAGAATCAGCAGGAATGGTCTCAGGATTAAGTAGAAGACAAAAAATGTTTTTTTTAATCTAATTCTCTAATAATGTAAAGAATACCTTCTTCCAGTGTGCTGACTTGAACAGTTTGGCTTGGTTCACTCAAACCCAATCGGTTTTCTGCCAATATGCGAAGGTGGTATACTTGAGCTGGTCGCAGATTTGACAGGTTTGCTGTGGTTTGCGAACCTGTGACTGTAACTTTAGCTGGTTGATTTGGCCATGCCTCTGTAAATTGTGATGATGTTTTTTTTTATTGGAATATAAATAGTTGCCATTATATGTTAAGATGAAATGGAAAAAAAATCAGAAAAGTACTTTAAACTACAGAACAATCAACAATGATTCAAATAGTTGGATATTCTGATTTTGCTCATTTGGTTGGTAATAAATTTAAGTAATTGGAATATTTATCAGCTGTTATCATGCTGCCATAATATGATTATTTTTTAACGATTATCAAATTAGTTTTTCATAGTAATGAGACTAATTAAAACGAGATGAGAAATATATTAAAACTTTAGAGCCCTCAAAATTAGTGGTAGTAACTTTCAATTAGTAGAAAAAGTTAACAAATGTTTAACGTTCTCCAATAATTATACTTCAAAATTTGTAACATGTATATTTTATCATTTTCGCCCTTACCCCCGGTGTTTTCAGGTACGGATAGCGTGTTATAATCTGCCAGATAGATTTTATTTGATGGATAGCAGAAAAACGCGTATCTTCACCTATAGATAACAGTATCTATTAGATAAATTAAACTTATCTCCCAGATATCCTATCTAGCGCCCGAACTGCCAAATAGTGCTTTATTTGTCAGATAAAAATTTGACGCATGAGCAACGGCATGAGGAGATATTATTTTATTTGATATTTGACAAAATTGCTTAACATAACCAAGACATTGTTATTACTGAAGATTTCGTTTATTCCAATAAATTCGATTTTAGATTATTTGGAAAAGACTTACCTATTCTGACTATGTAGGCTATAATCATTTTAGAACGTATGGGGTATAAACACCAATAAACACATTGAAATGGTGCAAAAAACTATTGTTGCTAGTGCCGGACTTTATAAGGACTGTTACAAAATAAAGAGAGTCTCTGTTCTGTTAGAGCATCAGAACGAAGAGAATGCATTAAGTTAGGATAATAGTGATAAAACAGTAATTTATAAATTATTTTATTTAAATCCTTTCAATTATAAACCATAACTACATATTATATAAAATGCTAATGTTTATCTGTGTGTCGTCTCTACTGAAGTAACGACTTGCTCTAGAAAGTTGCTTTTTTTACTAAAAGATAGCTAAATGGCTCTTCTAAAAACTGTCGTGGCCGGATTTTTTGTTTTTTATTTAATTAAAAAAAAAGTATTTCTTTTTCCTGATCTCGTGGCGGATGCGCCAGGCTTCAACTAGTTTTTAATAAAGCTCTAATGTAGGTAAAAAATAAATAAAACTTTTTAAATCACACTATTTATTTCATTTTTAATTCGCATATCTTAATTCATTAATATTATAACAGGAACCTTATAAAACCTGTTATTCAATTCACATTTGCTTTTATTTCTTTTGTGTTACAATTTTAGTTTAATTTCTTGCACTATGTACCTTATACCGTATGATCGAAAAAAAAACGGCGTCCAGTTGGCTGGGAAATGATGTTCGATGATATTTCCCATATAAATTTACATATGAAATGACAGCAATCTTTATTTCATAGCCATTGCTGACGCCGAATTTTTTTCGATCATACGGTACATCTCTTCTCCATGCTGTTTTTTAAGTAACTCTCTAGCTAAACCTTGCTAAAACATCTGTATTGTGGTCCTTTGAATTCCAGTTAATTCAACTTTGTTTAGACAAGATTTTTCCTTTATTTTTTCTTTTTTTTCTGAAGTTCCATCACTTTGAGTTCTTAAAAATAAAAGTAATATGACAAAATTGTTTTTATTTAATTTTTTTTATTAAATAATTTGTACATATAATGTGTAAATGTAGCAATTATTATAGGTACTATTCATTTATTATTATTAAGACAAAAGTATAAGTGCATTTATCTATTTTATAAAATAAAAACTCAACTTAATTACTATCATTGATGCTATCCTACCTATTTCTTTACTATGAGAAGCCCTAGAACAACATATTTGTTATTACTAACAGTCTTATGCTATTTTTAATTTTCAATATTAATAACTTACCAGATGGTGGTTTTAGGATTGGTTTATAAATCTCTGCTTGCACTTCACCAGCTTCTTCCATATTTTCAATTATCAATTGTACTAAAATGTTAATATAATAAATATAACAGTAATATTATGTAATTAAACTATAAATTACTTACAGATTATTTTTTCTTGTTTTAATTTCTTATAAATCGCATTCCATCAATAGATCTATTGCACCACCACCACTGCTAAAATTGAATTATCTTTCCCTTTTTCCATAAAGGTAAATTTAAATAGCCTATACCATAATAGGACTAGTTGGAGTTAAACACAAAATATATTTTAGTTGAATTTTATTGTTTTTAATTTCATTTTGACGATCTTTTGACAACTGAACAATAACCTCACTTTTTAATCTAACGATTTGAAATTCCGAGTTTCTGTCTCTGTCTGTTGTATCGACTTTTCATATATAACCATCTCAATTTCAGATATCTTATATTGGCAACACTTTCTCTACGGAGTGTCTACCGGTCCGTAGGCGGCCGTCCTCCAAATTGTTATCTGTTGGATTATTTTGTATGAAAATACCCAAATCCTATAGATATCAGACTCTAGATTGTTTATCTTTTAGATGGTTATTTGTTAGATAAAAGTTATTTATTTATAACTGAAGAGACCGCGCCTTATTATTATATTATTATCCTTCAACTTCAAGAGAAATTGTGGTTAGAGATAAAAAAAATCTATTGTTCTATAATAAGCTATGGATACAACTGACTACCGCAAGCTGTTGCTAGGATATTCTATTAGTTTTAATTGTATTTTTAGACATTGTGAATACCGTAAATTTTCCAGTATAGTCTGAAGGTTTTCCTATTAAATTTTTGATTAAATATCTCAAAATAAATAAAAAGAATATAGGTTAGATTACGTGCTCGTTATAATTTTGATAATAAAATTCATATTAAGGGGTCACAGCTTATTCAGTGACAGCTAATGAATCTTATAAATACTATTGATCTTGAATTGTCACCTTTAGCACAGATTATACAGATTATAATCTTTGTTTTTCGTGGTTCCAATTTTCGGAATCGGGCACTAGTTAGGTTACTAGTTTGCGCACATAGCACACCCATTTATGGCCTCTAAAATTGTGCACAGCGCCTGACCGGCACAGTTATTAGAGAGATATCGGAAATATACCGAATAGCGTCATCCAGTATTTACGCGTACCTTATCATGGTTACGATATGCGCGAGTCAATTTTTAACGCAACACCCGCTAATAACGTTACCGCCTGACGTAATTTGCGGATCAATTACACCAAGCGCTCTTTCTAAATAACCTCTGATAACGTTTAAAAATTGCTTAAATGGGCATGTGTTGCGGGTATTTGACAACCGGAGCCGGCCGGCGAGATCTTTTATTTTAAGTTATGTTTGAATTGTTTTGAATTATTGCTTTAGTTTTATTAGGTAATTTGATATTTAAGTAGCTGGAATTAGTTTTAATTAAATAAATATGGCCCAAAATATGTAGATTCCACCTCTTCCAATACTAAAGAACCTATAAAGAGTCTTAGGTTTACAGCAGATGACGACTTAGTCCTTCTAAGAGAATTTGTTGCCTGTTGCCCTAAACCCACTGGCAGACGTTGAACAATAAAGCACTGGAAATAAGCACTTTAGCCCTTTAGTTTTAAAATACCTATTAAACAAAACAATTTCAAAGTTTCAAATTCAAGGTTAGGTTAAGTTTAAATAGCGGACGCGACGCGATCAGAATTCTTTCCGATCCGATAACTATAAATGAAGAGAGTTAATACCACCTCACGTAAAGGAAATAACACCTGGCCTTGTTAACGTCCATGCACGCTATTCGGTTTAGCGATATCTCTCTATTACGCTGTTTATTGTTATTTTACGCGAGTTTATTTTTGCGCACAGGAAATTTGACTCGTTTGCACATCGTCATAAAAAACAATTTTCGTACCACGAATTAGGGACAAGATTTTTATCTGTATACTTATAGGATACCTAATCTGTGCCTTTAGTGTAATGGACTATATATTTTTATTAAATTTATAAACACTAACCTGCTCCTAGCTTGTATTGAACCACATAATTCGTTATGGGACTATTTCCAGCATACGGATACGTCCAAGATATGCCAATAGATCTGGACTGCTGATCGATAACCCTAACATTTCGAGGTGGTTCTGGAATTTCCTGAACTATCAGCTGGATATTCATATCGTCGCTTCCATACAAATTTGAAGCAGAACAGGTAAAAATACCTGTGTCTTGTCTGATTGTATGTTCTATACCTGTAAGATTTGAGAAGATTTCCCAACTTTAATGTCCCTTCTTATGAAAAAATACTTTTTAAATAAAGGTACCATCAGAAATTCAAAATATGAAAGACGCAACTTTTAAGTTCAAATATTAACAGTATATATAAAAAAATATGTTGCTGGACAGTTAATGTAAAGTATTTTTAATACCCATTTAGAATAACACCATCCTTATTTATTATTAATAAATCAGTTGAAACAAAAAATTACCAACAAAAATGAACGTCGATTACTAATAATTTGTTAGATGTCACGTTTTTGAAGTTACGTTTCATGTTAATGTCATAACGCAAAATAAGATATAAAAATGCGATATTCTGATGAATCCAAAAAACTTATGCTTAATGTAGTAAACTATTTTCAAAACGATTTAGGATCTCGATTTAAGGCAATTCAAAAAGCATCCGAAGCACTAAAAGTCCCAGAATGCACATTATATAATCTAGAAAAACCAAACAGAGCTACAGATTTCGAATTTAGAAGAAATATGTCTGCAAGCGTTTCCCGGAGCAAAATCCGAATTACTAAGAATACCCTACATTGTTTGAGGGAAGTAATTTACAAAATGTATGCGCGAAAGGATAAAATCACAGTAGAAACTATTTTCCTGCAATTTATCGAAGAGTCTCCAGAAACTAAGATTTCCAAAAGTTCGTTATATTTGGGAATTAAAAAAATGGGTTTTCATTTCAAAAAACGGGATGGAAGAAAACAGTTATTGGAAATGCCTAAAAAGAATATTATTTTTGAACAAATACCATGCTGCTAAAAGCGAAAAGCTTTTTACACCTGTTTTTCTGGATGAGACATGGATTTTTAGTAAAAGCGGGGATAGAAGAATGTGGCAAGATGGTACTAAACACAGTGATTTTAAAAAAACTGGAAGTGGGACGCGATATGTAATTGTTCATGCCGGTAATAAAAATGGTTTTGTGGCAAATGCATCGCTAATTTTTAAATGCAATAAAAAAACAGGTGATTACCATGACAACATGAACACCGAAAATTTTGAAAACTGGTTTAAAAAGCAACTAATTGTAAACTTGGAAGAACCATCGTTAATTATAATGGATAACGCAACGTACCACAGTCGCCTGGATGAAGAAATCCCAAGAAAAAGTTGGAGCAAAACACGCATGTTAGAATGGCCCAAAAAGAAAAATATTCCTTTTCCAGATCACATTTTAAAGGATGCTGTTTGGAATATAATTGAAAAGCAAGTTTTTCCGGAAAAAAATTATCATTTAGACAAACACGCTGCCGAGCATTGTCATTGTGTTCTCAGGCTACCACCCTACCATTGCCATTTTAATGCCATCGAAATGGTATGGTCTGAAACTAAAAGGCATTATGGACCAAGCTATTATGAAAACTGCAGGGTCACCTACTGAAGTCTTAAAAATATGGAATGACGTTATAAATAATGTACCGGAGCAACACTGGCAGAATTACATAAAACATACAGAGAAAATTATTTCTGAAGCATGGGAAGTAGAAAACAAACTGGATCTACTAAACATCGAACCTATGGTGATCTCTGTATCCAATGAATCCGATGATGAACTATCACTTTCCGAAAGTTATTCTGATTTAGAAAATAATTAAACTTAGCCTTTAAGATCACGTTGTAATTTTTTTTAAATCTAGAATTTGTACTTAAACGAGCCCTTAAATAAATATTATTACTGCTTGCTCGACTTCTTGTTATATATTTATTATACTTTTAGTACTTCAGACGCTTTTTGAATTGCCTTAAATCGAGATCCTAAATCGTTTTGAATATAGTTTACTACATTAAGCATAAGTATAAGCCTTAAATCGAGATCTTAAATAATATAGGTATTTTTTTAAGAAAACTCGGTATCTAGTTAATAAAACAATATTTTTAAAATTAGTGCGCTTCTTTTATATTTTTTTTATTACGTCAACATCTTTAGAATTTCATAAAATTAATTTTTCTTATTATAAACCGCCACTGATAATATGAAATTTCAAGTCACTCCGCCAATGCAATAAGAAATATGTCAAGCATTTGACATGATAAAGGTCATAACCTAATTTTTTTCATGCGGGTTTAGATGGTGCAAGAAGCCGCATACGTTAAGTTACTAAAACAGCTGGTACCTCTAAATAGGTATTAAAAATACTATACAACAGACACTGCGCAAGATAGGATGGCAGGATTTTACGAAAGGTGCGGGGAGTGGTCGGGTGAGCACTTTCTAGAAAGCGAGGCTTTCTGTCATAAAATTGTCTCCTTTATGGAATTTATTTTCTTCTGAATATCATTTTTGTTCTTATATAATTAACTTTAAGTATAATTAACTTATATAATTAACTTTTGATTGTCTACGTGGTTCAGTAAAGTAGTTAGCCTGCGCCATACTTTAATATGTCATTTAATGCATGTTTATAGTTACCGTACTAAAGTTATATTGTGATTATTATTAATAATAATATTTACTAAACAAATATCTACCTAGCTCGGAAACCATTCCATCTACAAGCGTTTGTTCACGGACTGAGTATCTTTGATCATCTAAAAACAATTCTGTTTTAATTAAGATTGTTTCTTAAATTAAATTAGAGACTTACCATCTTTTATAATATGTTGACCTCCAACTTTCCAAGAGATTTGCATGGGTGTATCGCCATTAGCGGCGCATTGCAAGTGTGCTTGGTCGCCTTTTACTACTTGAACTTGTTTGGATTTTTGTACAAAATGAGCAGGAGCTAAGAAAGATATGTAATGATTAATACATTAAATCAAATCAAAGTTTCTGATTTATATACCGGGTGCGTTTCAAAAGTGGCTCACTCATATAACTTTTTTATTTTTTCAGATAGAAAAACGAGATTTGGTACGTTAGTATATAACATAAATTAGAATTGATTCACGTATTCAATTGTTGTTGGTCACTTCCTGTTTCACCCGAAATGACTACAACTTTTGATTTTTAAATGGCACCCTCGGTATTTTTTTTACTTTATTCGATAGAAAATTTCACTCTGTATAGAACGACATATCATATGCCAACTTTGACATTTTCACATATGGTTTGTTTGAAATTATAACATGCGGTTCATAACGAGAATTTGACTCGAAATACCAAGTGTGTGGTATCAAATTATTCGTAAAAAAATGATTTTTCCAAATATCTTAATGAGCCACTCTTGTTCTATTTGAAAAAATTGAGATATGATTAAAAATACGATTTGGGCATCTTTTAACCGGCCAGGACAAGACACTAAAAACATCAGACGATTAAATCTATTTTTTCCAAGGTCCCTTGTTTAAAAATTAGTGTTTTTAACATAGCCACGGCACTCTAGTTTGAAATTTAAAATACGATTTTTTATTAAGCGACCCTGTCAAAAGTTGACATATGATATGTCAGTCTGTTCAGAATGTCATTTTCTATCGAATAAAGTTAAAAATACAGAGGGTGCCATTTAAAAATAAAAAGTTGTAGTAATTTCCGGTGAAACAAAAAGTAACCAAAAACTATTGAATACGTTAATCAATCCTAATTTAGGTCATATACTACCATACCAAGTCTCGTTTTTTTTTATCTGAAAAAAATAAAAAATTATAGAGGTGAGCCACTTTTGAGACGCACCCGGTATATGAATACTAACCGTTAACTCTTAGAAATATCACTTTGCTAACTCCAGCACCGATATTATTCTTTGCCTCACATAAATATTGACCTTCACTTTCTTTTGATATGTGAGTAAAACCCAAAGAACCATTTTGGTACTGTTGAACGTTGGGTTCGTAATGGAAGTCCTTATATTCTCCTGGCTGTTTTCCTAAAATAATAAAAATATATACGATACGTTAGGTATTATATTAACAAGTACTTAATAATTTAATTAACTTAAAAAATGGTTTGGTGTGATTGAAATTAAGTTAATTTTTGGTGTAAAAAACTCTGATATCAATTTATACCGTACCAACAGCTTTTTTCCAAGTGATTACAGGTTTTGGGTATCCATCAGCCTGACAATGGATTATAGCTTCTTCACCAGCTGCAACACTTGTATCCAGGGGTTCTGTAGTCCATCTAGGTGGCACTAAAAATATTCAGTAAATGAAAATATCGTCGACTTCTTTGTTTATTGACCCAAAATTATTGGGCAATTATGAAGTATAATTATCTTCAAATTTTCTAAAAGAAATACTGTACAAATATACAGTAATAATAATGGTTAAGTATACAACAAAATTTAGCTTACCATTAACAGTTAAAGGTACTATGTATTTTTCCGACCCAGCTACGTTACTGGCAATGCAAGTATAGTTTCCAGTATGTTTCGAACTGACTTGATCAATAATTAGAGATGAAGAAAATTCATCGATTCTTCTTATTACTGTACCTAGAGCGGCGTTATTAACTACTGCCTAAAATTAGAACACAATTTTTAAATTGAGAAAACAATCAAAATATCAACAACAAAACATAAATTTACCATACAATCGAAAAAAAGGCGTTGACAATCGATGGTAATTTTGGCGAGGTCAAGCCCTAGATGTCATTACTTGCCCTGTACTATCCGAGAGCGAAGAAAGAACGTTTCCAGATATATAGTGGATAAACTTACCTCTCCATTTCTTTCCCATCGAAAATGAATAGGCAGATCGCCTTCCATAATTTGACAGGATACGGCAGCCCGCATTCCTTCCCTGAATAAGTCAGTCATCGGGTTAATGGGCAGAATTTTTGGAGGCACTGCAAGAACATTATGATCAACGATATAACAGAATAAAAAATAAACATCTAATATACAGAAAGGTCCACAGACTTCGAGACATAGGAAAAATCAAGTCCCATTTAGCGTGTGTTGCAATTTTCACACCTTAAAAAATTAGTTTTTTATAGCTATAGCAACTGCAGCGACTATGAAAAAAGCTGTGTGGTTTTCATAGAAAATAAGGGCACCTGTAATTCATTTGAGAATGTTATAAATCGCTAAAAGATGTTTCAAATCTCTTGGATTTCTATTAATATTAAATAAATTTTATTAAAAATTGAACTAACCAAAATTGTTAGTATCATTAAAAAGAATTCAAATTCAAAAATTGTATCAGTCAAATTCCCTCATTTAAGGTGAATATTAAAGTAAATATAAATACAGCTCATTCTAAGCTCTACTTATCTTTAAGAAAAATTTAAATCATTGGTGCAAATGAATAATAGTATTAATAATGTACATTATAATAATAATAAATTTTATATCATAGTGTGTATTAAAACTACTAAAACACTTTTAAATTGATATTATATTATATTTTTTTAACAACTTTTGTTTTTTTAATCCAAAAAAAATAAAAGTAACAAATTTCTCAATCAAAATATTTGTGGTTCTGAAAAGGACTTTTGTTTTCCCATTTCGTCAAGATAGGTTATGAGTAAACAGTAAAAAAACAGGATAATGAAATTTAAAAAATTACAAAAATTGTTCAAAAATGCCTCCCTCTTGCATTAAACAATAACCCAAACGATCATAAAATCCCCTCTCTCCTCACATTGGATAACATATCAGGGGTGACAGTGTCAAAGGCATTAAATATTTTCTGCCTTAACTGCTTCAAGTTTTGAATTTCTTCACGGCCGTAAATTTTAGATTTTATGTACCCCCATAAAAAAGAAATCATTCACCGAGAGGTCAGGTGAAATTAAACGTCAGACTAAACAAAACTGTCATTTTTGAAAATTTGTCAAAATTTGGACACACGCTAAATGGACATGATTTTCCTATGTCTCGAAGTCTGTGGACTTTTCTGTATGTATAAGTTTTAGTAAAACATGTAAAAACCAAAAAAAAAACATTTTTTAACAAATATAATATCGTTTGTATACTAAACAAGTGACGTATTTCCTTGAACCATTTTAAACATTCTTACCGATAATCTGAACTTCAACATCTCTTCTTGCCGAATTTCTTTGGCGATTTTGAGCTTGACAGGTGTATGTACCAGCATCTTCTCTTCGTTGAGCTTGTTCAACAACTAGTGTACCATTAAGATAAACGCGTTGCCTCCTGAAATTTCAAACCGACGTGAAAGTAACTTGGTAGTTTCAACCGCCTAAAGGGGTAGCAGAGGGCGGAGGTTAACTTGAGCCATGAACTGTAAAGGTGCGTCTAGACTTGAGCATTATAGCCCGAAAGGAAAGAACGAACCGAACGCGCAGGGCCCGAATTCTGTAACACCGAAAACGCTAAGCGCTTTTAGACGCTCAGCGTATATGACGTTAATTTTCGCTGAGCGCGCACTTAACTACCGATTTGGGTATCCTCATCTGACGCGCTTGGCGTCTTTACTGATTGCGCTAAGCGCTTTGAAAACGGTCGCCTTAAAGCTTTGAATAAGAAGACTAAGGAAGGAGCATAATGCTATCCATGTATTCATGCATGGTGGGCGGAAAAAGCGCCATAAAAGCACTCTAGGGTGGGGATCCTTGACAGTTCTGTTTGACGATTCATTTGACACATTTGAATTTGATTTGAAATTTTGTGGATTTGTCAGTCTTTACGGAGCTTATTTTATGTTATTTATTATTTATTCTGCTACTGATAGTTGTATAAAGGTAGTAAATCTAGATGGAAATTGTGGCAGAACTTAAATTAACAGTGACACTATCGCGATTTATCGAAAAAGCTCTAAAATAGTTGGTTGTGTAGCGTGCGGTAGATCTCGGCAAAAATTGAGTGAAATAATGGAACAACTTTTCGCTAGTGAGTGACTATATAATATACATACGTGTAGTAAACCGATCATTTATGAAATTCACTTAAATTAACTAAATTATATATTTTTCTTGCATTTTAGCTTTTATTTATTACTTGTCAAAGATTAGATGTCAAAGAATTTAGATACGTTAATTTGACTTACCTGCTTCCGTAGCGTATCGGATGTTTGTGGTAATAAATACTTATTATAACTTATCTATTTTTATTAGAATTATATATTTTTATAACAATTTTAATAACTACCAACATTTATTCACAACGTAAAATAAAACAACAAATTATTGAGTCTACCCCACGTCTACCCTACATCATAGTTTTACATTTTTTAAATAAAATTAGAACGACACTGATAAACCGGAATTTAAGTCGGCCAAATTTGAGGCCCATCGCGGTGTACCTAAGATTTTTGATATGCTCCTTCCTTAGTCTTCTTATTCAAAGCCTTAAAGGATCGTTTTGCTTGTCGAACTGTCAGTGAAAATCGAAAAAATTGTGATTTTGTGCGTTATCTTGCTCTTTAATGAAAATTACTACTTCTTCTCTAAATTCCTCAATAATTAATTGATAATTTACGACTTGGTAGCTATAAATATTGTTCAAAACATCGAAAATGCTGAGAAGCGTTTTCAACATTACCTACCCTTGTATAATAAGAATAATGACATCTATGACATATCCATAGAAAAATAGGTTGACATAGCTCAACAATAGGTTATGAAATTCACGTAACATTCAAATCGTAACATTGACATTTTTCATTGTTTTATTCACATTTGACTATTAGATACCTGCGAAATTGCGATGCTGTCAATATGTGCTCAACGCGTATCCAGAAAACGATTCGCACGGCAATGAGAATACCAAAATCGACTGCTTTGTGTTCCGCTAATCGCATACTTTCGCTCGCCGCTTTGAAAGTGTAACGTTTTTATGTCAAAGTTACAGAATTCGGGCCCAGGGCTCGTATTCTGTAACTTTGAAAACGCTAAGCGCTTTTAGGCGCTCAGCGTATATGACGTTAATTTTCGCTGACCGCGCACTTAATTAACAATTTCGGTATTCTCGTCTGAAGCGCTTAGCGTCTTTACTGATTGCGCTGAGCGCTTTGAAGACGGTTGCCTTAAAGGACCGTTTTGCTTGTCGAACTGTCAGTGAAAATCGAAAAAAGTGTGATTTTCTGCGTTATCTTGCTCTTTAGTGAAAATTACTACTACTTCTATAAAGTTCTCAATAAGTAATTGATAATTTACGTCTTCAACACTTCCCTCGTATAATAAGAATAATGACATATCCATAGAAAAATAGCTTGACATAACTCAACAATAGGTTATGAAATTCACGTAACATTGACATTTTTCATTGTTACATCCGTCAGTTATCAACTTTTGACTATTAGCTACATTAGAAATTGCGATGTTGCCAATATGTGCTCAACGCGTATCCAGAACACGATTCGCATGGCAACGAGAATACTAAAATCTACTGCCTTGCGTTTCGCTGATGGAATACTTGCGCTTACCGCTTTGAAAGCGTAACGTTTTTATGTCAAAGTTACAGAATACGGGCCCAGAGCAGAATTTGCTTCGTTTGGTTCGTTCTGTTCTATTCTGCGTTTTGTAAGAAAACTTTTGAGATTACTCTCATTCTGAATAGCGTGACCCTGATATAAATAATTATATTTGAGCGGTAGCCTGGATAAAGAGTACATAGATTTTTCGGTGCGCATATCTAATATTTTGTGTTGATAATTACTGAAGAATAAGAGGATAGTTGATGGCAATGCACTCAAGGCTCGTATAATTCCCGAAAGAGTTAGATCCAACCATAGATTTAGGAAGAACAGATATCACATTTTGCATTTTAACCCGATCAAACAATCGGAGGTTGACTACGTACTGTAAAAACCATCTGAGATAGAGAAGGCGACATTGCCACATCTCAAATTTGCGCCTATCTACTTAGTTTGATTTGCAGAAAAGGTGACATTTAAAACCTTCACCGGATATCAATAAATCTCAATTTCTTAATTAAATTAATAGTTTATTTTTAAAGAAGCATACGTAATAATATGCTATTAACAAGAGGATATATGCGTTACTATTAAAGGACATGTTTACTGTTTAATGTGCTGAAACGTCTAGAACTATTGGCAACGTCGCTGCTAGTCTTCCAGAATGAAATGAGCCGTCCGTCCCACCTCCCCCCGCGACGGTCCTTGGTCCGTTATAGCGTACTACGTTTAGCTTACGGTGTGTTTGAAGTCGGAATCAAGTCCGAAGTGAACTTTTCAGTGTTTTTCAGTAGTTTTTGCTTTTGTTTAACGTACTTTTGAATCTGCGAATTTTCAATATGGTACGACAGTGTCAAATATGTGGAAAAATAAGCTCAAATTACCCGAATTTGTCTTTTCACAGGTAGGTATTGTTTCCGCCGCCCCGTAATTGCCGTACATAGGCGTCCCACAAGGGAGCCTCTCACAATTAAAATAATTTCTAATTATATTTGTTGAATTTTGAGCTATTAAAACAAGAACGTAGTAGCCGGTAATTGAATTATAATTCGTCTCAATTACTACTTAACTGTTGTAGATCATTACAAATTTGAATATAAACGTTGCATTTGAAACTTTATTATAAGCCAGAAAGTGACATTTTTTTCTTAAAATTGCGTCATATTTTGGTCATTATATACGATATTCTAAAGGAATTTTGCTCAACAAATAAACAAAGGTGTTTACCCGCCCTTTTTTACATTTTATTGCATTATTATATCTGCCCCTTCGGCCTCGTTTAAACAATTTTTTACCACCGTACAAATACCTCTTCCTAGAGTTATTTGTACGGTGTGTTTACCTTTTTTTTTAGAATGGGACGAACTGTAAATAATTCTTAGGCTACTAGTTTTATACATACCTATATACAGAGTGACCCAGGCCTCCAAAAAAGCTTTTTACCTATTACGTTTTAGGTTTGCAATTTTTATTTCAATTTTTTACATAAGATGGGGGCCATTGTAACGCACATTTTCAAAATATTTTTGTCAACATACAGGGTGATTCTCGGAGTGATTTAAACCGCAATACATATGCTTAATACAGTTCATGAAGATTGGGACATTTAACTAAAATTTGATTGTTTGATGAAGCTACCTTTAAAAGTAATGGATTTGTAAATAAACGTAATATTCATTATTATGCGACAGAAATCCCATACTGTAGCACACAGATTTGATACTTTTAATGATAAATGCCTTCTATTGAGAGACTAAAACGTAATTGCCTCGTATCAGAGCCATCATAGTACAAGAAGAAGACCGAAAGAGAGAGTCAAATCTTGTCTTATATTTTCAAAAAAACACAATTTTCTCATTAAATATTGATTTTAGGTATAGGAAGTTATTAATAATACAAGATTAAACAACTATTACATAGTACTTTACAGGAAGCTATCGATTGCGAACTAACTAAATCGTTACTAATTACTAATTTTAAAAGTTCTTTTTAAGATCAAAAAAGTAAAACTAAAACCTAAATTATCATTTGAGATTAAATGTTGCCTATTCTAAACAAGAAAAATTTATTTATAAGTTTTATAACATCTCTAATTAAATTTGGACGAAAATAATATTTCTGTTTGCTGTAGGTAATTTTCTCAGGGAAAATACGTAAATAAAAATGACTTTTTAAGTCAAAAAAAGTCAAAAGGACAAGTTATTCCAAAAAAGGACTGTCCTTTAAAAAAAAGACAGTCCTTTTTTAAAAAAAAAGGACAGTCCCAGTAGGTATTTCTGGAATGGAAATTTAATGGCAAATCTACAACTTTAGTTTGAAAATATGTTCCGGCCCCACCTATGTTTACAAAAATGTCTAAAATGTGCTTTACCATTGCCTCCATATTCTGAAAAAAAAATTGAAAGAAAAGTCACCAACCACAAACCTAATATAGAACTGTTTCGGAAGCCTGAGTCACCCTGTAAATATTCAAAAGTAACTGAAAATTTATATAGAATTAACTGAAAGTTTAAATTGAAAATCGACGTTGGAGCGATTTTCGAAAACTACCTACTAACGTTTCAACATAAGTATACGTGGGATATTAATTATATTATTATATTAGACCTTATAACAAAACTCATCTGACGAAAAAGTGTTAATGTAGTATATTAGTATGGAGTAAACATTTTACTAATTACTTTACATTTTACTAATTACTTTACTTTTACTTTACTAATTAAATTCGTTCCAAAAAACGATACGCCACTGGCCATTAGAACAATCCAAATGCGCCTAATTGCCGGGGTCGGAAATTTTAGACTTCTCTGTCTCTTCTGTCCTTGTTTGACACATTGGAATGTTTGATACACTACCAACGAGTATTTATGAATGAGATGTTCGGTCTATATTTATAATGTCTTTGGATCCAACTCTACTTAAACGCACCTTATCTGCGCCCAAATCTGCATATTCCCGATATCGATGATCTTATGTATATTTTTTAAGTATTTTTAAAGTCAATCTCCGCCTTAAACCTAGTAGTTTTTGTAATAACTCATTTTATTAAAACTTCCATTACCTGTTTATAGGCAATATTTGCCCATCCCTTTCCCAAGTAACCGTCTCTATAGGATAACCAGCTACAGGGCATTTAATAATAAGCGATGATCCAGCTATGCCCGTAATTTTAGGCATGACTCTGATATAGGGCAGTCCGTAGACGTTGACTCTGGCACTGTGAGTAACCTTTCCCACGCTATTGTGAGCTATACAAGAATATTCACCACCGTCTTCCGCTTTGATGTTGGTGATGTTCACGTGAGAAATGACGTCGTCTTGGATTGTGACGTACTGTCCTAAAGAGTTAATAATGTGTTGTGACGATACAGAATGAAATAAATATACAGGGTGGTCCGAACTGTAGATATTCCGGAAACTTCAGCAGCATATTCTGCAGATAAAAGCCGGCTTAATATTCTCAGCAAATGCTGGTTGTATTAAAAATAAGTAAAAAAGTTCGTATAAAGGTATGTTCTAAACTGCTTAGTTTTGGAGATACAGGGTGTAGAAGTTTAATTTTTATTTCGTTTTTTTTCAAATAATTTCTGAAGTAACGTCAATATTTGGATGAAAATTCCTCACCTGTAATTTTTAACCAATCAAAACGTGTTTTTTTGACAAATCACCATGGCAACGGATAAATTTTAGTGAAAATTTTTTCCTTGTGGGCACCCAACAGCGAATTATACTGGAAATTTTTTGACGTTTTTGACGTTTAGAATGACAGAATATATTTTTGAGAGTCTGGTTTTTATTTGTTTACATGATAATGTTGATACATTTCAATTACAAAGCTGAGATGAAAGTTTGTAAACTGCTTCCATACGCTTGACTTCGATTTCCTAGTATTCGCGGGTGTCAACTGCTTAATCTCCTGGCGAATATTTTCTTTGCTTTCATGACCGAAGCGAAATATTTTTTTAAGCCGTGCCGCTTGACAGCTTCAAAACTGAAATAGTTTTTAAGTTTGGGTGTCTCTTAGTTGTCATAGTAACTAAATAATCAATTCGACCAAAAAGCGAAAAACACATTTTAATTATTTGATTTTCAAACACAATTTGGTGTGGAATTTTCTTACCGAATACAACACGAGGTCAAATTAAATCCGGACATTTTTTCTCGCTCATGAATATTTTTAGAAAATTATATATATATAATTTTCAAAATATTCATGGGCTCGAAAAAATTTCCGGAAATAATTTGACCTCTAGTGGTATTACTAGTGAAAATTGGTGTCTGGAAGTTTTTTGACATGAGAAATTTGATTTTGATGTCAATATGACTCCTACTTGTAGAGGGCGCCACCTACTTATTTTTTAACTGGTTTGAAGAGTATTAACTTTTTGTCCGTACCTGTATAAAACTACTAAGTAAAAAAATATATATTTACGCTTTTTTTACGAAAAAAAGGTCTCTTGGTGAAAATCGCTACGAGTAATGGTCCTTGAGATATTTGGAATCGAAATTATCAATACCTTTCATCATTAACATAAATTAAACATGTCAACTAAATAGTTATTAGACTGAAATCATAAATTTGAAAAGTTTTACTTAACTTTTGTTTATTTTTTGTCAATAATGACATGTATTGGCTATTTCTTGTTTATTCTAAATATCTTGAGAACAGTAGCAATTTTTACTAAGAGACATTTTTTACGTAAAAAGTCACGGAAATGTACATTTTTCACTCAGTAGTTTTGTACAGGTATGGACGAAAAGTTATTAGTTTTCAAAACAGTTAAAACACATGTAGCTGGCGCCCCCTACAAATAGAGGTCATATTGACAACAAAATCAAATTTCTCATGTCCAAAAACTCCCGGACACCAATTTTAATCCAAATATTGGCGTTATTTCAAAAATTATTTGGAAAAAATTGAAATAAAAATGAAACTTCTACACCCTGTATCTCCGAAACTAAGCATTTTAGGACATACATTTATACGAACTTTTTTACTTATTTTATATGCTGCCAAAGTTTCCGGAATACAGTTTGGACCACCTTGTATTTTAAATATCTAAGTTTCCTTATCATTGAGAATCTCGTAAAAGGACATCTTAAAATAAACGATTTCCTCAGCAGCAGCGTTAGATATTTTTATGCGTCCTTTATTGAAATTGCCAGATATATTTAAGCCGTACAAGGGCGCTTGGAAACTTACCAACTAGAAATCTCGGATGGTCCGGAATAGGGAAGCCGTCCAGTGTCCAGGTAAATTGAGGTGGCGGATTGCCAGACGCTACACACTTTAATGATACGGTGGGACCGGGCTGCAAGGTCTGCTCGGAAAACCTGAAATGCCATTTACATTTATTGCTGGAAAGGGTATATTTTAGATTAATGTTAACTGATATTATTGAAATAGATGTTGAGATTCCATGACATTTTTTATTTTACTAGGACGAGATTTAAAAAGAAACGAATTGTAAGCAGTAAACTGCTAGACTCATCGGTGCGATAGTCTGAGCAAAGATTATTCAATGGAACTATTCTCAAGCAACCAAAATATAAAATATTATCTGACAAACCAATCTACAAAAGCGAAAATTATGAGGGAAAAATTCGAGATTGACAAGTTTAACACTACCAAACCAAAATTGCTCGATACTCCCTATAAATGTAATATATTTTTAAATCATTCCTGCATACCTACATAATTACACATATACAGAATACTACCACAGATTAGGTATCCTATAAGTATACAGATAAAAATCTTGTCCCTAATTCGTGGTACGAAAATTGTTTTTTATGACGATGTGCAAACGAGTCAAATTTCCTATGCGCAAAAATAAACTCGCGTAAAATAACAATAAACAGCGTAATAGAGAGATATCGCTAAACCGAATAGCGTGTATGGACGTTAATAAGGCCAGGTGTTATTTCCTTTACGTGAGGTGGTATTAACTCTCTTCATTTATAGTTATCGGATCGGAAAGAATTCTGTTCGCGTCGCGTCCGCTATTTAAACTTAACCTAACTTTGAAATTGTTTTGTTTACTAGGTATTTTAAAACTAAAGGGCTAAAGTGCTTATTTCCAGTGCTTTATTGTTCAACGTCTGCCAGTGGGTTTAGAGCAACAAGCAACAAATTCTCTTAAGGTGCGTATTCATTATCCGCACGAACGAACGAACGAACGAACGTACGCTAGTGGTATGGACGGGGACCGCACGATAGGACCGCACGAGAAGACCGCACGCATTTCTTCATTCGCGCGCCAGTTCAAATCGTCAAGATATTGTTATAAACCTGTTTTTTTTTGTTTATATACCGTCATTGAATTATCGATAAGCAAGTTACTATGGAGCAGTGCATATAAGGTCGGGCTAGGAATCGAGAGACCGGAGTTCGAATCTCGGCCGGAACATCACTTTTTATTTTTTTTAAATACTGTTGTATTCTATAGTTTATTTTTGTAGTATAAGAAAAAGAACTATTTATTCTGTTATTTTTTAATCTCCGTTATTAATATAAATTGATTGTTAGTACAATACCTCATTCAATATAAAATAATATTCTACTTTTTGAAATGTATCGGGCCCTAATTGTACCTAAAAGTAATATATTTATAGTGATTTATATATTATATTTTTAGTGATATACCATATTGTAAACTATTTAATATTTCAGTCGCTTAAAAAGTTAATTTGCATTGAATAATTGCCTACCATTAAAGGAAATTTGAGCTATATAACCCTTGATGGGCATATTCTGGGTATGCAAATACTTCCTTTAAATTTTGGGTGTGGTTCAACCGATTTATTCTCAAAACCAGAAACATCTACATATAAAAAGAAGCACAGGTCACTAATTATAATACTTCAACTTCACCCTTGGTATTACTTCCACTAATTATAATAAACTTCACCCTTGGAATTACTTCTATCACAATTACAATACGTTCATCTGCATTGGCATTTTCTACTTTTCGATGGGAAACAATAAACTTCCCAACATTTTTAAATGATGTAACAATTCCTCTTGTGGTTACTTTTCCATAGATATCCTCATCTCTGTTCTCATGTGAATTCAGAGGCAATAAAAATGAAAATTATTTACCATAAACATCGCAAACTAAAAACCTAATTAACAATTTTATACCGAATATAGAAATAAATTTAGTATTTTTACCTATTATCGTCCAAATCCATGTTAATAGATAATTATTATTTTTAAATATATTTTTGGAACTGCTGGTTTTAGTAATTATTAAATTAAACGAACTAAAAGTCTTAAAAATAAACAATTCTTAACCATAACCTCAAAAATGCAGATCTCCTGTCAACTTTCTTTATTTTTATTTATTCATTATTTTCCTAGTGACGTCACAGGTGGTGGGCGCGAACTGAACGAAATTGGAGCCGCTATCGATCATACCTTGTATTCTTTGTACCATGACGTCTAAACGCCTTTGATGTACCGACTCGAAGCGGATGGTCGAGCGCACGAACGAACGAACGGCAGCATGCGTTCGGTCCCCGTCTAAATATACCGCACTTTCATTCGTTCGTTCGTTCGTTCGTTCGTTCGGTCGTTCGTTCGGATAATGAATACGCACCTTAAATCTGAAAGCGCACGCAGGCGAACGCCTTTGATGTACGGACTCGAAGCGGATGGTCGAGCGCACGACCGAACGAACGGCCGCATGCGTTCGGTCCCCGTCTAAATATACCGCACTTTCATTCGTTCGTTCGTTCGTTCGTTCGTTCGTGCGGATAATGAATACGCACCTTTAGAAGGGCTAAGTCGTCATCTGCTGTAAATCTCTTTATAGGTTCTTTAATATTGGAAGAGGTGGAATCCATATTTTGGGTCATATTTATTTAATTAAAACTAATCCCAGCTACTTAAATATCAAATTACCTAATAAAACTAAAGTAATAATTCAAAACAATTCAAACATAACTTAAAATAAAAGATCTCGCCGCTCGCCGGCCGGCCCCGGTTGTCAAATGTACCCGCACATGCCCATTTAAGCAATTTTTAAACGTTATTTAGAAATAGCGCTTGGTGTAATTGATCCGCAAATTACGTCAGGGGGTAACGTTATTAGCGGGTGTTGCGTTAAAAATTGACTCGCGCATATCGTAACCATGATAAGGTACGCGTAAATACTGGATGACGCTATTCGGTTTTCCGATATCCCTCTAATAACTGTGCCGGTCAGGCGCTGTGCACAATTTTAGAGGCCATAAGTGGGCGTGCTATGTGCGCAAACTAGTCACCTAACTAGTGCCCGATTCCGAAAATTGGAACCACGAAAAACAATAAAGAAAAAACAAAGATTATAATCTGTATAATCTGTGATACTACAAATTCGAGATACGAGTATTGGTATTTCGGTAACCGTAATAGATACAAACATGGTTAAATTCGGGCAAAGTTGCGCTTTGTGACGTTCACCGAGATACCATCAAAAAGTTTTAAAAATTTCGAGGATTGCTGAGTTTTTTGGAAAAACGGATTTTTTTGAAAATCCATTTTATTTTTTCCTGTCGTTACTTTTTAGAAAATCAAAAAACTAATTGCACATTCTCGTAGCCACTTTATTATATTTTCAAATTAGCTGATAATTTGTGAGATACAGAAGCCAACTTAATTTTTTTAAATACGGATTTTTTTTTGTTTCGGTAACTTTAACATAATTCATTTAAACTAATTTCAAGTCCGGCTCTGTTTTTTTAAATATTTAATCTATTCATCGTTACAATATTGATAAGATAAAAGAAGATCTGTTCAAACAGATATAAATAAAATTGAACGAAAAATAAATTTGTGCAAGAGGGAGGGTGGTAACCGGTAACTCTCTCGAACATGTAGAAAATTAGAAACTAGTTTGTAGAAGTTGATTTATTTATAATAACTACGATTAATATTATGCAAATTATTACATCGTTTAATGGGGGTTAAATCTTAAATGACTACAATTGTGTTCTGCAATGTCCACGTATGTTCCATTTGTGATTTTAATTACTTGAATTGTTGAATTTTTTTGAATTGTATGATATTTTTTATTATTTGTATATTTTTTCCGCTTTTGTTTGTTTTGTAAATGCTTTGTCGATGAAGCTATTTTAGCTTTTTGTACAATAAAACGTTATTTATTTATTATCGTACACTGAGTACGATAATAAGGAGTATTCGTACACTCAAATTCACAATAGAAAAAGTTAAAAATAATATCTTTAAACTGCTGAACTCGATATAACTTAATTGAATCGTTCAATTGGCTCGATTTTTCTTATTCAATGTTGATCAATATTGTTGCGATGAATATAATCAGATATGTATAAAAAAAATTGGCGCCGGGAGGCACGTATAGCCGCCCATACTAAAATATGTTAATAATCAATTATCTCAAAAACTGCGACTTCGACTGATTTTGATGTTATTACAAATTTTGTTGCGAATATTATTCCTAATCTTAAATTGAAAACCGCGTTACGATTTTTTAAAATTTTTAACCCCCTCCCATACCCCCTTACCAACCCCTCACCAAAAACTAATGGTCAGATTCTGGGGTGCCACAGTATTTTGGTGCCAAATTTGGTTAAAATCGGTTTAGCGGTTTTTGAGTTATCGTGTTACAGACGGACAGACAGACAGACACCATACCCGTTGGTATGGTGGGCTAAAAATTCTAATGGCTGTAAAAATTCATCATTGCATCTCGGATTCAAAAAATGGTTGCTGGAAATTCTCCCACGTTTGCCAGGCGGCTGGACATGCGCATAATGTTTTCCTGTTGACCAGTACTACCCCATAATTTAAGCTTAATAATACAAACTGACCAGTATATCAATTCTGGACTGGCGTCTCCCATATTGAGTTCAGCAGTTGCCTGAGCCTGATCCCAGTTGTTACTGGCAAAACACTGGTACATTCCACGATCTTCTTTGGTCAGTTCTTTGACCGTCAGTCTTGGTGGATCGTTTAGCACCTCAACTCTACTATCAGGAGCAATTGGCTTTCCTGCAATAAAGCAATAATTCCATTAATAACATTATTATCAGTACTGTGGGTTAAATTATTAGTAACTGATTTTTTAAAATTAATAATAAATATACCTAACAGTTATTACGCAGATAAAATCCTTTCAAATTTCTTAACTTTCCTTATTTATTTGATAGCTGTCAATACGAATTTCTTACCGTTGTGCATCCAATTGATTCTCGCTATTGGATAACCATTAATAATACACTGGAAGTGAGCTGTTTTTCCTACGTCTACTATTTGGACTTGGGGTTGTACGTGAACGGAAAGAGGCGAAGTGACTTCTAAGGTTACCCTGACGCTTTCTTCTCCGACGCTGTTGTTCGAGAAACAAATATAGACACCTCGATCTTCTAGGCGGATCTAAAACATAATAGCTAATTATGGAATCTGGTGAGCAAATGCAAGATCAAGACCAAGACTCCTTTGGTCTTTTGGCCTTGGTGTTACAGTTAATAAGTAGTCTTGGTCCTAGTCTTGCTGCAAGACTCTTGCAAGTCTTGCATTTTTAATAGATTTTTACTAGAGGCACATAAAAAAATATTTAAACAAATAGTATTTTAGTAATTTAATGCAAATAAACCTCTAAATGAAGAAATCATTAAAATATGTCGATTTGATAACAACATCTCCAAAATTTGTAAATTTCCAAGAGAAATAAGTAAACTCAAAAAATAGATTGAGCTAGCAACTATCGCACCTATCGATAAAGAAAATTTTAATAAAAAAAATTATATTTTTTTCTTATAATATATTTAGAGGTAGGTAATATTTTTACCCTATCCCGAGCAGTTGGGCCCTGGAGGCATCTAATCTATCCCGGCGGTATAATAAATATCACCCTTGTCACGTTTTTTTTGCTGGCGTTATTAAAATATAGATTAAGTTGTATCAACCCCTTTAAAAAATATTTAAAGTAGTCTATGTAGTTATTTCAATAATATGTGTTTTATACCGGGTGAGTCTTAAAATAAGTGTAAATATTTTTAGAGGTAGTGTATTTCGACTCCAGAAACACGATTATGAGGTTTTTTGCGCGAAAAAAATTGAAAATTGGGAATTCTTTGAAAAAATTTCAGGAATTTTTTTAGTTAAAAACCATAATTTCTTGATAATATGGCAACATAGGTAGTAGATTAAATTTACAAGAAGGAAAACCCAGAAAAAATCCAGTCTTTCTCAAAATTTAATCAAAAAACTTTTTTTGGGAAATTATCAAAGTTAAATGGCTCCTTTTGAAATGTTTCCTTTATGGAGATCTACTGAAATCCTAAAAATATTTGCACTTATTTAAGACTCACCCTGTATATTATCACACTTTATTACTAGCGTGTAACCTAACCTATATTTTTTAATACCACTTGTTCAATAATTACATTAGAAAACTTTCAGATTAAATCAATTTAATTTTCATCTCGTTTTGACTAGTCTAACATTATTAGGGAAAACGAATTTAAATACCGTCAAAAACAATGACTAAAGAATACAAGGACAAATACCACCCGAGACCAAATTGTTACCATACCACCAAACAGTGCCGTGACACATATTTTTCTTAACTTAGCTGCTTGAAGAGATATTTATATTTTTTTAAAAATGTTTTGACTACGCCTATGGTGAATGCCTCAAATCCAAGGAGGCAATAGAGAAGGAGGGATATATCCTCTATTATAGATACGGGACAACACCGGTATCAGGTCTAAGGAGAGACCAATTTAAAGAGGTGGAGAAAATGGAGACAGATCCTCCAGCCTCCACCTCACGGGTTCCTCAGCCGGAGGAAAGCTCCTCGACTGTGAAGGGCAAACTCCAACTGTGGAAGGGTGTGTACCCTTGGAGGAAGAACTGTTGTCAGAGGAGGATGGGAAATACCTTGTCCCCTCTACAACAGGGATATGATGGGTTATAGACTGTGTGATAACTCAAGGAAGGAGGGCATAATAGATCTTTAAGGTCGCAGTGATTACCCCCCCTCCCTCTTACTCATTCTACATTCTACATTCTACATGGTGAATGCGGTGGTATCATACTAATTAATTACGAAAAAAAAAACGTAGTAAAATGTTAACAAAAGGTACAAAACTAGTATCGACGTATAGCACATAATATCAGAATAATAATGATCAAATTCAATAAGAAAACTAAGAAAACGCTAAAAAGGTGGAGTGAATTGTTTATTTACCCATGAAACGTAACTCCTGGCTCTTTCTTATCGCTGCGGCTTTTACACTTAAAAGTTGAACAACTAATCACGATTGTAATAACTTTTATACAAAATTCACTACACATAGACTATTAAAAATCGCTAAAATTGTCGCTAATTGCCAGCTGTCGACTCATTCGTTACCTCCAAAAAATGGGGTTTAATATCACGAATTCAGCTGCAGCCCGTATATGGGCGTTACATGTCCTTGAATTCTTTAGTCATTGGTCAAAAATTAATCATATCATTTAACTTTGAGTTTTTTTTGAAACAAGCAAAATCAGAATAGCCATCTATTTCAATCATTGCTGTATCATAGTCATCACAAATAAAATCAATCATAATAATAACATTAGTAAAACAAACAAAAAAAAAATCAACAAGGTGTTTATCTAGCAGCATCTACCTTTGATATTCTTAATAAACCAGCACTAAGCAACGTAATCCTTTCTCCCAAGGCTACGGGAACCATTTGGCCATCTAACTCCTTTTTCCAGTAGTATCCGGGTACTGGATAGCCTTGAGCGACACAAGGCAAGGTCACGTCATCTCCCACTGATATTCTGGTAGCTTTGAATTTGTCTACGGTTACTCTTGGTTGAACGTTGCCTTTGGGCTCCGTAACAATGATACGGCCAGGGTATACTGAAGCTTTAACTTCACCTGTAAAAAATAAATTGGTATATATTTACTAGAGTCTATAATAATTTTTTACAGTACGGTCATACTTAAAATATAATAATAACATACTTAAAATTGTGTAGTAACTTCGTACTGCCCAACAGTGAAGTGAAATAAGTCAGTTTTTTGTCTATCTTGTGACCGAATAATCTAGAATGACTGAGACAAAAATTGAGACTAATCGAATTGACAGTTGTTATCAAACTTCTGTCTCCGTTCTTCTGTGTTGTCAAGGCAGAAATTGACATAAAAACTAAATTTACAGAGAAACTATACAAGGTGTCCCAGAAATAAGTGCAAATATTTTAACTGGTAGTATAGTTCAACCCGAGAAATAAACACGCCTGAGGTTTTTTCGCGAAATTTTTTTTTTTGAAAATATGGCACGGGTAGTTAGATTAAATTTACAAGAAAGAAAATCCAGAAAAGATCCAGTGGTTCTCAAAATTTAAGCAAAAAATATTTTTTTTTGGAAATTTTCAAAGTAAAATAACTCTGTTATTTTGAAAAAGAGAAAATATGTTTCTTTTATAGAGATCTATCACGCCTTAAAATACTTGTATACTTGTTATTTCTGGGGTACAATGTATATTTGCAGAAAAAACTGTAAATTTGCATTGTAATATATTTATTTACATTTTTATTCACATTTATTTACATGTAAATTTACACTTTTGTGTAAATTTACAGAAATAGTGTAAATTTACAGAAAAATTGCAACTTTACAGAATACCCGTAAACTTACTGGAAAAGTGTAAATTTAAAGAATAGTGTAAATTTACAGAAAAATTGTACATTTACAGAAAAAGTGTAAATTTATAGCAAGTGTAAACTTACAGGAAAAATGTAAATTTACAGAAAAATTGTAAGTTTAGAGAAAAAGTGTAAATTTATAGAAAAAGTGTAAATTTACAGAAAAAGTGTAAATTTACAGAGAAAGCGTAAATTTATAAAAACTGTAAATTTGTAGGAAAAGTGTAAATTTACAGAAAAAGCGTAAATTAAAGGAATAGTGTAAATTTACAGAAAAAGTGCAAATTAACAGAAAAATTGCAAATTAAAAAAAAAGTGTAAATATATAGAATAGTGTAAATTTACAAAAAAAATGTAAATTTATAGAAAAAGTGTAAATTAACAGAAAAAGTGTAATTTACAGAAAAAGTGTAAATTTAGAGAAGAAGTGTAAATTTACAGAAAAAGCGTAAATTTATAGAAAGTGTAAATTTACAAAAGTGTAAATTTGTAGGAAAAGTGTAAATTTCCAGAAAAAACGTAAATTTACAGAAAAAGCGTCAATTGAAGGAAAAGTGTAAATTTACAAAAAAATTGCAAATATACAGAAAAAGTGTAAATTAGCAGAAATATTGCAAATTTAAAGAAAAAGCGTAAATTTATAGAAAAAGTGGAAATTTATAGAAAAAGTGTAAATTTACAGAAAAAGTGCAAATTAACAGAAAAATTGTAAATTAAAGAAAAAGTGTAAATTTACAGAATACAGAAAAATTGTAAATTTATAAAAAAAGTGTAAATTTACAGAAAAAGTTTAATTTATAGAAAAAGTGTAAATTTACAGAAAAAGCGAAAATTTATAGAAAGTGTAAATTTACAAAAGTGTAAATTAGTAGGAAAAGTGTAAAATTACAGAAAAAGCGTAAATTTACAGAAAAAGCGTAAATTAAAAGAAAAGTTTAAATTTACAGAAAAATTGCAAATTTACAGAAAAAGTGTTAATTTGCAGAAATATTGTAAATTTAAAGAAAAAGTGTAAATTTATAGAAAAAGTGTAAATTTACAGAAAAAGTGTAAATTTACAGAAAAAGCGTAAATTCAAAGAAGTGTAAATTTATAGAAAAAGTGTAAATTTACAGAAAAAAGCAAATTTACAGAAAAATTGTAAATTTACAGAAAATGTGTAAATTTACAGAAAAATTGTAAATTTATAGAAAGTGTAAATTTACAAATTTCAAATTTACAGAAAAAGTGAAAATTTTGTTAAAAGTATTACATAATATTAGCATAGCTCTACACTTTCATATTATTCATTGCATTATCATTTCTATCTTCCCGTAGAATTCACCGGGGCATTCCCGTGACAATCTAGACTTTGCGCATTAATTCCAACGGTCGCAATAAGTCGGAATGACGTCGCAGATGTCATCGAACTTCCGCCAGGACACGAAATACATTTCAATTTTGGAAACTTAATTGGTCGTTAGCGGAAATCGACATCGACTCTCGCGAGCGCACTAATACAACCTAATTTAATTGGATATTTCGCTGTGGCCGTAGCACTGGAACAATAAACGAAAAGCTCCGCGAATATATAATTACGGGTAAGTTTCTGGATAAATTTTAACTAGGAATCGTTGAAGTAAAAAGGTTTTCAAGATTAACAACATTTATAGATGAAATGCCAAATAACGTTGTGCTCAATTCATTAATTATTAATTAATTCTATTCTCGGTTATTATCACATTTTCATTTTCATTAAAAAAATATTGCTATCTTTTGGGCCTCCTGAGTCGAGCGGCGGTAGAGCAATCGTGCAAACCTAGGAAACCCTTTCCCGTCAAATGAACCAATCAAATCAATCATTAGCTTTCAAACACTTTTTTTCAAGTGACCCCTCTAATTTGATTGGCCTATACAGGGTGTCTCAATATTCTGTGGAGATAGAACTACTCGAGGGGTGTCTCACTCGGGTAAAAAATGTACACGTACTGCCGGGATTCCTTCTTCTCTTGATCGTAAAACAAACGTTCCAAGAGAAGAAACTCGTGATGAATTTAGACCCCAGCATGCCATTTCTTGCACAACTAGGACACTGGATATGATGACCAAAAGGCCAAACGCCAAGATGGCGAAGGATATCATTATCCACCCTAGCCACCCTCCCTGGACTCGATGCTTATGAGTCATATTTAAAGTTGAAGTTTGAATCTTTAAGCCAAGTACGATGGATCACGATAAAGGATACTGATTAATTAATGTAGCATTTAAGAATATTTTTACGTTTATATTATATTACTAAAAAAAAACAAGAGACTGATAGAAACTAATCTATTTTTGAGTATTTTTAGGTGACATATTATTTGTTTTCTAACATTGAGCAAAAATAAGGATTAAAAAAAAAGGAAGAACAGAAATACTTTCAAGGTAAGCTGAGGTAAAGTATACTCAAACCTACTACATTTACAGCTCCTGGTGGAGGGATTAAATAGCTACGTTAGTTTTAAAGAACTGCTCGGATTATATTTGTTAGTTGATTTGTTGTTATTTTTATTCCTAGTATCAACGTCACGTGACTATTTTGGCCTAGGATGCCCATTATTTTTTAAAAAGCCGTGATTGTTTTAGAGGTACTAGTTGAATTTGATTATTTTTTTCCCGAGTCAGAAACAATACTATTTAAAATTTATGTTAGTAATAAAAAAGAAAAATAAACTGGGCGATAGTTTGGTCAATATGTATGTATGTTGTTCTGTTTGTGCTGTGTTGTTTTCTGTAGACTGTTTATTGTATATGTTTCCATGTTGACAAAACATGTTATTAGAAGCCACGCGACTTTTCCCAAACAATCTTTCACCACTTAGGACATAAAGGACATGTAATGTAGTAGGCAGAATTAAAAAGATACGTAACGATTTTTGTTTCTCAAGAAAGAATTTGATGAATTTCGCCATATATATATAATTTTTCCCCTCGTCCTAAATGAAAAGAAAATGTAAACGTTATAATAAATACTTACTCTTCTACTTTTGCTGAAGTACAAATAGTTGGAGGCTATTTTTAAATATAAATAATAATACAAAGTGCTTAGCTTGACTAATTAAATAGTAATAAGTAAAGTCATATTTTAAATCTTTATTTTTTTTATAAATATAAGGAACTTCAGCAAATAATTAGAACTATATATATTTTTTTTGAGCAAATGCATATTCAAAAAATATTTAAGACAAACATAAACTGTACATATTTCATAGGGAATTAATAAGAATAGTTGATAACGTAAATGTTATTCTGTTTTAGATATTAGAGATGTGAATTAAATATCGTACTTACTCTTTAATCCTTCATGAATCTTTGTATCACACCTGCCGATGCCACAATCAACACTAAGAAGTCGGAGGAAGAAATGAGTTGCTGTCTGGAAACACGTTCCAACCACACCAGTAAGATGAAACTTTCCAGCATCACAAGCTCTGTTCAGTTGAGTAAATGTTAAACACGCCGCTCGCCTTTTTGCCTCGAATTCTAATGGATTGGAGATGTATGGAAATTTTGGATACGGATATGGAAGCAATAACCAGCCTGGAGAAAAAACTAATTTGGATGGTTGAAGTAACAAGCCACTGAACCCATAATACCGCAGAGAAGCCAGAAAACCAAGAAATATTAACAAGTAAATTTTGTTTGGCTCGAATGAAAACAGTACACTAATGAAGAAAAGAAAAAAATAATTGTCCAGTATTCCGCTGATTCCAGCAATTTCAAAAGGCCGTCGCCCGTTTGACACTGAAACAAAGCGCGCGGACGGAGAGAAGTATACGATGGATAAGAAGGCAACCAGACAAACAAAGGCGAAGGCAGTGTTGGCGTGTGCATTACTTAACTGATATGAGCTACGGTTAAAGTCTATGGTTGAAATGGACGCAACAGGACGCAACGTACAAGGACGACGCACTTCTTCAATACGGGTGGTATCGAGTAGGACCCTTATTATTGTACAGGACTAAAGAGTGAACGATAAAAATATATTTTTTTTATTTTATTTTCATGACTTTCAGGATCACTGTAGCATTGTAATTAACTTTTATTTTGTATTTGTAAAGAATTTATTGTGTGTTTCCTATTTAAGTCTTTATAGAATATTTTTTTTATCGCTGGGGACCAGCTCTCCAAGCCCGGGGGATATGTCAAGACTTAAATAGATGTCAACTTGGGTTTAGATCAAATTGGGGAAAAAACACAAATAATATAATCCTAGTAAATAAAATATAATTCGAGTAAACCAATTTGATATAGGCCCAAGAGATCGGTTACCTGCATGACATCGACCCAGATATGTTTTTAAATAACATTGATAATTAAACAATTAAAATACAACAATCTCGGGTCGATAGTCAAACGCAGGCTACCAAAGTTCGATTTCCTCATGGTCATAGCCAGGTGAATGTAATTAGACGAAAACAGATTGAACGACGTAACCGGCGATGACCACGAGGGATAGAAAATATAAAAATGTATGCTAAAGAGAGTCGAGGAAGTTAGTCCGTCGATGTGAGTCGCATTATTACGGTCAGTAATTCGCGTTATCAGTCCGTTAGCAGAAGACAGCGCAGAGTGAAGATGTTCCTGTAAGTACTTCTTTAAGTAAACCGTAAAATCTTGGCATTCCCCAAAATTGTATTATACTGTGAACTTTATATTAAATAAATGCACATTTTGTTCAATGGTTGTTTTGATTGAGAGAGAGAACCTGGTATAGCGACCCTAGCAAACAACCCCCAGCTAGGTCGCGACAATATCCTTCCACTGCTAAGCGACTGCCAATGACTATGAAGAAGACTGCCTATGACTGCCATGTAATTATTATAGGCGACTGTCATGAGACTGCCAATGACTGCCAGCGACTGTCAAGAAAATGTACAGGTAATTCCAATAGTGAGACACCCCTCGGAACTACTACATATTTTTGGAATAAAAATAAGTTCATTGAACAGAACTTACCTCTATCAAAGAATATTATAGTTTTCCTCTATACAAATGTTCTTAATTTGTAAAAAAAAACACATTTTTTTAGATATTTTAAGAACCGTTATTCCGATTTGAGTGAGATTTTGAGTGTTTATATTTTGCTAAGTGCTTTAACATTTGACTTTCACAAAAAAAAAACAAGAAAAAATGCGGGAAGAATGAAAACTAACTCCAGCTTTCCATAAATTTTAGTATAAATACTTTCCAACTCATAATATATAATAAGCAACAAAATAAAAATAAAAATAACTTAGGTTAACTTTACCTGTTAATCGATGCAGCGTGCGACAGGCGTAGTTCTTGTACCCGTCCCCCGGGCCGGCGTTGCTTATGTACAGGTCTCCGTTGCCCAACACTACGTACTTGCCCCCGATATCCGTATTCGGGTAAATATTGATGTTCTCGTCCTGGATCCAGGACGTTACCATAACGTAGTCCGAAACGTAATTCGGCACTTTGCATTTGAGCACGGCCGTGTTGCCGGCGATCACGTACTCGTCGTGAACCTGAATGTCGTACTTCTGTTTAATCACTGAAACAGAAACACATCAACTATAATATACAGGGCGATACGATGTGTTGAATAAGTTAAAGTATTAAGCTTCATTCAAAACCTCGAAATCAGTGGAATAAATTAGTAGTTTCAATTAGTCGTAGAAGTTTGTTCACCTAATTTTAATGTAAGCAAAACTTAAGCGACAGTATCAATTTTTACCTCTCTAGCGCAGTTTAACAGCTAATGAAACTCGTCAGGCTCTCTTTCCTGTTCAAAATAATAGAGTAGAGACGAGACAAGTTGCTACATTTTGACTATTTAGTGGATTTGACTTTTATTGCAATAAAGATCCCAATTTGCACTAAACAAAATGCAGATTTAATTTCAAATTAGTCAAAAAAATATCAGAATAATATTGAAAATGACAAATATCAGATTTGCAAAGAAACATCTCATGACAACCGGCAATATTTGCCATAGGCACGACGTAATATTATGATAATGATACAAAGGGCTTTAATGATAATGAGAAAATACATGACAGAAAAAAACGACGCCAGCGATAGCTATACAATGAAGATCCCTGTCATTTAATCTGTAAAATTATATGGGGATTGTCATCGATCATAATTTCCAGACCAATTGGACGCCGTTTTTTTTTCGATCGTACAGTACTTTCTTAAATTATTATTATCGACTAGTTTGTGTCTATAAATAGTCCATAGAAATGTAATCATTTGGATAAAATTCAAAATGGAATAGTAGACAATATCTATCTAGCTAAATTGAAAAGTTAAAAACTAAATGTGTTTAAAAGGACTTTTGCTTCTTTTATTCAAACTGGCATTAGAATAACAAAGAGAACGGAACAAAACAACCTTTTAGCTCTGCAAGTTTAAAACAGTTTTCTGCCTTACTTATAGAATAGAATAATATATTAAACGTTAATAGGTTTTCTTACGGAATACTAAAGTTTTTAAATTAATTCACAGTTGTTATACAGTTCATACAAAAATAAACTTTTAGTCACTTGATTGAGCTTGACCGGCACAGAGTTGTCCACTTTTATATATTTTCTTTTAATCAAAATATTTCAGGAAACAAAAGTAAATGAATTATAAATATATAACAGTTATTATTTATACCAACAAAACTCACCTTCTTAACAGCACTTAAAGGACATAAAGAGCCATTACTACCGCTATCCCGTTCAAAATATTCTAATAAAGTTGCGATGAGTTTTTTACGGCTATTAAGCTATCTTGTACACTTCACACTAAAAGAGGTTTCTAAAAAGAACAATGTTCGACTGCAAGGTCTGCTGGTAAACATTTTCAAGCTTAAAGTTTCATAACACTATTTATTTATACCAAAAACTCGTAATACAACACTAAAGTGTCAAAACGAATGACAATGTCAGAAAATAATAATAAATAAATGCGGCAAATTGACATTTTTTACAACAGAGTTACCACCTGAATCCCCAGCGCGAAAATTAAATTTCAGTTAATCAGCTCGGGCCGAATATGTCAATGGTTGGCAACAATGAATTTAAAAATCGCGCCTTCGATTACGTAGAATGTAGAATGTTTAGGAGGGGAGTTAATCACCGCGACCTTATAGATCTCTATTGTGTGTGCCCCTTTCTTGAGTTATAACGAGTTATAACTCATCATACAGTCTCAGGGCTTTAACAAAAGCCAGTATCTGAGCCGGCTCCACAGAGTCCAGCTCTCCATCCTCGACATCAGACGTACCAAGGTTCATGGCACGAATGGTCGTCGTCTCGGCGCACTCAGTGATAAGGTGTTCTGGTGTTTCCCCATTTTCCCCACAAAATCTGCATTCGCCGTTGTTTCTCAGTTTCAGTTTACTGAGGTGTTCGTTGAGGAGACAGTGTCCTGTTAGAAACCCCGTGACAATCCTTCGATTACGTAATTATTTACGATTAATTATTGATATGAAATATAGAAAATGTGGTGTGTGAATTAAAATAGTCTACAAGTTCAAATATTTGGGGTCCTGGATAGCTAACACCTTGAACAACGACGTGGAAATAAAAACCAGAATAGAACAAGCCAGAAATGCATTTTTAAAAATGAAGAACGTTTTCCAGAACCCCAGATTGGACCTTGAGCTGAGAACTAGGTGTAACTACTACTAGAGGAACGACCTCTGTGTGCTAGCTCATAAATTATCGCGAATAACTATTATTTTTGCATCATGTTTACTATAATTTTATTGTTAAATATTATTTTATTTAAATTTTAAAATTATGCAACCCGATATACACCGCGATATTATACAGCTACAGCTACATTTTGATAATGAATTGTCACTGGACCGGGCACACCAGCTAGTAGGCTTTTTGTCGAGCTCTCTATATCTTTGATCATCACCTGTCCGTCACTTGTCACTGTCAGATCAAATCAGATGTTTTTGGATTTATTTATCCTTTGTTTTGGTTATTGAAATTTTAATTATGAGATAAAATTTCGTAGTTAAATTGTTTATTTTTGATGTGGATCGCAGTGTGCAATTCGTTCATTTAATTGTGGGAATTTCTGAGTTAAGTTCGTTCATTGACCGAATATGAAATATGGCTGTGGAAAAATATTCTAGAACATCATTTTTTATTTTTGCCTTTTTGTGAGTTTTATTTTTGCCTTTTTGTGAAATCTGATTTTGTGAAGGAAATCGAATCCTTGCATCACTTGTGTATTTCCCGACCGAAGAACATCGTGTGAAGAACTGGCTGCCTGTTTCATGAAGCATTCCCTGTTGATAATTAGCAGGTCTTCCTAGAGAAGGACTAAGAATTCCGAAACACATTTGGTCACAGACGTGGTTGGATTTTGTTGAATTTGTATGGAGCACCGACCAAATTTCCGTCAAGGGATTAAATAGCCGAATTTTCACCCCTTGTTCCGATTGTACGTGCCCATGAAGTCCCTGAGTAGAGTTCGAAGGTATGCTATAATTCTTCTGCCTATTCTGAGTCAATGCTCAACTGATTTTTGTTCGTATTGTTGACTGGTTTTCGACTTTTCCACGCCCACGTGGTGTAGAAACATTAGTTGAGTGTTATCTTTCTTAGATCTTATTTGGTTGTTCGTAATTGTAGAGCAAGAAGACCGATCCAGACCGTACAGCACAGAACAGTCCATAATTCCATCCGTTCCTGTTGTCCGTGTAGAGGTACCCGTTGGACATCATAAACCCTCGTTGAGGTAAAGTTCAGATCTAATTAGTCCCTCTTTATTACGTTTATTAACTCCTACACGTTGTGCTAGTCCTTGTTCTATAATTGAGGCTCTTTTCTAAGACAACTAATATTATTTAGGGTTTTTTATGTTCACCACTTGAAGTCTCAACAACTGCCTTACACCTGTACCTCTGCTAACATCCGTGGGCGCCAGTGACAGTATACCGAGCTGCTGTACCCTGCTGTAGCCACCCCATAGCTATACACCGTAGCTCACAGTAGTTCTCATAGTTAAGTTAGAGTTACTTAAGTTTAAATAATTATAGTAACATTTGAAGTTCATGGTAGTTACACTCAACAGTTCGAGGTTAGTGTTGAAGTCTACTTAATAGTAACATCTTTTATGCCGAGTTCATAGAGTATAATCTCGTGGCGCCTTGTTATTAAGATCTTTGAACCCCGACCACCCGGCTGTAAACTTGTGTTTTATTGAACTTCAAATTAGAAAAGGACGTGGCATTCTATTATACGGAGCAGAAACATGGACATTGAAAGTTCAAGAGATGAATCACCTCAAATCGTTCGAAACATGGATATATCGAAGAATGCTGAAAATTCCATGGACAGCCCACATCACAAATGCCGAAGTTTACAACAGAATAGGCCGAGAAAGAGAATTGCTCAATATAATAAAAATAAGAAAAACATCATATTTAGGGCATATATTGAGAAATGGAAAACACCACGTTTTACAACTAATAGTTAAGGGTAAATTTGAAGGAAAAAAATGTCTCGGCAGGAAGAAACTATCTTGGCTGAGGAACATCAGAAATTGGACTCACTTAACTTTTGAAGAACTCATAAGGAAAGCCGTGAATCGTGAAGATTTTGCCAATGTGATCGCCATCCTCCACGAAAGAGACAGCACGTAAAAAAGAAGATGGTGTATGAATAAAAATGCTTAATAAATATTTCGAAATTCAAATTAAACTATGTTCAATATTCCTTACAGCAGGAGTTTATATGGCTTTTGCTATTAATATACCATACACATGATACAATTATTCTAACTATACCATCGTACGAAGCCCAAGATTCATTTGGCACTGCACTTTACGACCGCTCTGCCCTATATTACGGTTACGAAGCGAAATCCCACATTTCAGAGAACAATAAGCTTCTCTTATATATATTTTGACACGGTTCGCCAGAGGAGTTAGTTTCGGATCTGTCTGAAATAATCCTTACCTTGTTAATGCTAAACTTTGACAAACTGCCTAAGGTGTTGAAAGCAAGATGATGTTAGAGGTATTCTAAATTATATTATACATTTCTAAATAGATTGTCTAATATACAATGAAAATGATTACTTAATTATTAAACAATAATCGAATCTATTCAGGAAAACATACCCTGAAACCTTACACAAGTTAAAAAATTTAACAATTTTTTTGGACTGGATGTTTGTGATATTGCGAACATTAAGACCGTGCACACACGGATTGAGTGCACACATGGCAGGTCTTAATAGTTGCCCTATTATGGTGCGTTTAGACTTGAGCAGGCACGCACTGATCCTTTGCGAATGCTCAAGTACGCTCACTCTGAATCTGACTGTGCGCAAGCCGCCGCGAACGCGAGCCGTCTAGTGTCGGTTTTTGGTCGGTGCTCAAAGGGATTTTATGTGTACGCGAACGCTCAGTTTGCACCGGCAATTTGTTTTGTGCGCGTACGTGCGTGCGTTCACCAACACAACACTGCTGTTCGCGCACAAGTGGATCACTTCATTCGTCGAAAAGTAAGTTTTTAATTTAAACGGAGCCGAGAGCGCGAACGAATGCCGTTCGCGTACGCTCAGCTCGTGCGTGCTCAAGTCTAAACGCACCTTTAGACCTGTTAGTTTCCTAAATCGTACTGGTACAAATTGAGCAACCATACAGAGGTACGGTTTAGGTAACATCATTGAAAATAAAATAAATTATTTAGAGTTCCTTTTAGAATTAAGGTTAACCACGTGGAATGTAAGAACATATTTTCCAATTTGAGAAAAAAATACACACGATTCTCAATTATCAATTACATTCCCTCAAGCCAAACCAGATCACTTTCTATAAGCCATCGAAATATTAGAGCAGAGATACGAAGAATCTTTGATATGCTTTATTGTTGTAAGTATTAATAAAATGATATTCACTTCCAGCACAGAATATCTAGCTACGCAACAGAAAAATACTCGAAATGAAAGAGCTAAAATTGCACAAATAGAATACTAGATGGCGCGACAATATCATAATCAGAATATAATTAGAAATTTTGAACTTTCGGTTTTGGATCGACGGCTCGTCGACGGCCTTATAGCTCGGCTAAATATGCACAGTTGCCAGATTCAAAAAGACTTGAATTGGCATCCCATTCTTTTTATTGTGTATAATGCAGTATGTGTTTCTTTCTATTCTTCTTTTCTTGTCAGATACACTTATATTAATTATTCCTTTGGCTATTAAAATAGTTTTAAGTATATTATTACAAAACATATACATTTTTAATATACACTACCTTATAATGCTAACTAAGAAAATAAATTTAATTACCTTTAAAATTAATAATATACAGGGCGATGGATAGTGATATTTATTAATGCTGGAACGTTAGTAATGAAATATAAGTTTAATAATAATGGAAATAATTTATTAAAATGCAGTACAAAAAATGTTAACTGACTAAAAAATACTATAATAACAAATTTCTTCCGTTTGCCACGTTATTTATATAGACCTAGGTAGATTTTAAAAAGTGACACAGGTACAATTAATAATATATTAGTTCGGCATAAAAGTTGCTGTCACGACATCGAACAATAAATTAAAATTCGTAAAATAAATTAAAATTATTAATTAAACAAATCTTTATAAAGAAACGCAAGTATACCAAATTTGAGCCCAATCGACCTCCAGGAAATGATATCATAATAGTGTACTATATTATGGTACCACTCGATATGCTTTAAGGTACCATAATATTGCAATGTCACCGAAGATCCGTAGTATACCAAATTTAAGAGCAATCGAACGCCATGAAATGGTATCGTAATATGGTACTATATTAAGGTACCACTTTATATGCATCATAGTTCAATCATATTAAAATGTAACCGAAGATACGTAGTATACCAAGTTTAAGCCCAATCGAACGCCATGTACGTAATATAGTACTATATTATGGTACCAGTTGATATGCTTCATGGTACCATAATAATGCAATGTCATCAAAAATACGCAAGTATATATCAAATATGAGCTCAATCGAACGCCAGGTAATGGTATTGAAATATGGTACTATATTAAGGTACCACTTTATATGCATCATAGTACCATCATATTACAATGTAACCGAAGATACGTAGTATAATAAGTTTAAGCCCAATTGAACGCCAGGAAATAGTATCGTAATATGGTACTATATTATGGTACCTCTTATTATGCTCCATGGTACCATAATATTACAATATCACCGAAGATACGTAGTATCTCAAATTTAAGCCCAATCGAACGCCATGTACATAATATGGTACTATATTATGGTACCAGATGATATGCATCATAGTACCATTATATTACAATGTCACCGAAAATACGTAGTATACCAAGTTTAAGCCCTAATGCCGCCATGTACCTAATATTGCTATGTCATCAAATATGGTACTATAGAAGGTACCACTTTATATGCTCCATGGTACCATGATATTACAATGTCACTGAAGATATAGTATACCAAGTTTAAGCCCAATCGAACGCCATGTATCGTAATATAGTACTATATTATGGTATCATTTGATATGCTTCTGAAAAAAACGGCGTCCAGTTGGCTGGAAAAGGACGATCGATAACATTTCCCATATAAATTTACATATAAAATGACAGCGATATTCATTTCATAGCTATTGCTAACGCCGTTTTTTCCCGATTATATGATATGAACTTGGTATGAACACAATCGAACGTCAGGAAGTGTTATCATAATAGTAGAACAATACTTATTATATTGTCGCCGAATTACAATGAAAATTCAGGATTCAATTTTCAATCAAACGTCAGGAAGTGATTGTAATTTAGCTCATAAGATTTAATTCCAACTAACATGGCAAACTGAAAAAAACATCTGTGATCTATTTTAATATGTTTAAATGATGTAGCAAATTTGAAGGTAGGCTTTATCAGGAAGTATTACGATCTGAATTAGACAATGGCAACACTGTACAAAATTCTTTTAAATTTTGTTTGTAGAAAACTGTTTTCTTTTAAATTTATTGCCCTCTATTATGTAGTAGCGAAACTACCACATCAAAATATCTGATTAGGAGACAGGCTTTTAAAGCCTATCTCCTTTTGCTACCTAGAATTTTATACATGTAACGAGGCTTCTGTTGCGTAGCTAGATATTCTGTGCTTCCAGGTTTTAACCACTTTTCTGATATACAGTATGTTCCCGGATTGTCGGACAAACTTTTTTATTATTGACACTTTGGAAAAAATGTATTCTTCATAAAAAAAATTGCTTGTTCTAAAATTGCCAATCCCGTTTATACTTTTCCAAATTTTCACAACGTTTTAGAGAAAATTATATTGTATATAGGGTGGTGCAACTGAAGATATAAATTTAACATCGTTAAGGTAAGAGGTTAATGTTAACATTTTAACTTAACTATTAATTTATTTAGATTGCTCTAGAAGTTAAATAAACCCCGTTTAAAGTAAAGTAACTGGAATTACCTGCTTTAACGTGGACCTCTCTACTGAGAATGGCTCCCAGGGGACTCTTTAGCTTGCACCTGTATATGGCGGTGTGCACTTCGTGGCTGTAGCGATCGTTAGGGAACGACGGGAAAATAAGCGAACCATTCGGAAATATCAGTCGCAGGTCGGAAATCTGGAAAAAAATCAAGAAAATTCGTTAAAAATAATCACCACGTACTTGAGTTTCGTTAATCGGTAGTTTGTACAAAGTCATAGATGTGTGAAAGGGAATAAGGTTGAAGAGTATAAAACTTAAAAATATGAAACGCGGACCTTATTACGTTTGTAGACTAAATGGGAGGGGGGAAGTTGATCACCGCGACCTTATAGTTCCCCTAAATTGCGATCTAAATTGTGTCCCCCTTTCTTGAGTTATAACTAGAGCGCGGATTTATAAGCATTAAAAAGCCTAAAATAAGCACTTAAAAAAGCCCAAAATACTTCGAAAATAAGGATATAAATATGCACGTAAATTTAAAAAAGCATGAAAAATATTAATATTTTTTAATAAACGAGCATTAAAAATAATTATACAGAAAAACAACTATACACTTATATGAACAAACTAAACTATAATGAGTTATATACCTAATATTTTGTAATAAAAAATATTTAAATAACAAAAACTATAAATAAAAAATATTGAAATAACAAAAACAAATGAAATTAGGACTTAATCTAAATAAACTAATCATCGTTTTTAAATAAACCAATAACTAACTGTTTTTCTAAATTTTCTACAGAAAATCCCATTCTCCTATCACTAAGGACATACAGGGTCCGGCAATAGTGCGTCGGGCATCTGTAGCTCCTAGAATAAAAAACCCGAGCATTTTGTTTAAGTGCAAACCTAAAGTATGTACCAGGATGTATTTTAGGAAAATATTTTAACTTCTATAGGATGGCTCAAAAACGTGTGAGTGGACCTTGATGATTTTTTTTAAATGGAACACCCTGTATATTATTGCATTTTTGGCTTCCTTTCAGATAACTTTACATAACCCTAAGATATGAATGCATGGATTTCGATAGTTTCAGAGATATTAAAAAATAAATCAAAAATATATATTTTTCAGCCCATTCTTAAAAAAATTATTAAAAATACAAGAACTGTTCTGAAATCAAAACTATATTAAGTACTTACTTTAGATGGTCTGTACTTACTTTGTTATAAATATGAAAATCGTAAATTATACAGGATGTTCAAAATTCATGCCAAACTTTCTAAAATATAAAATAATTTTCTTTGTTTTTAAATGGAACACCCTGTATATTATTTTTTCAATAGACGGAGAATTAAAAAATGAACATTTTTTGTATTTAGAGTATTTCAAAATTTATAACCGTTTCGCAGATATTTGCGGGTTTATATTTCATATGGCATTTTCTACAGTAAATTTTTATCAAAGCCACCCAATGATTTTTCTTTCGTATTTTACCATTGAAAGCGCCATATGAAATAATACTGCGCGTATCTGCGAAACCGTTAAAAATTTTGAAGTACTCTAAATACAAAAAATGTTCATTTTTTAACTCTCCATCTAATAAAAAAATAATATACAGGGTGTTCCATTTAAAATAACAAAGAAAATTTATTTTATATTTTAGAAAGTTTGGCGTAGAATATTGAACATCCTGTATGATTTACGATTACCATATTTATAGTAAGTAAGAACAGACTATCTAAAGTAAATACCTAATATAGTTTTGATTTCAGAACAGTTCTTGTATTTTTAATAATTTTTTTTAAGAAGAGCTGAAAAATATATATTTTTGATTTATTTTTTAATATCTCTGAAACTATCGAAATATATTTATTCATATCTTAGGGTCATGTAAAGTGATCTGAAAGGAAGCCAAAAATGCAATAATACACAGGGTGTTCCAATTAAAAAAAATCATCCAGGTCCACTCACACTTTTTTTAGCCACCCTATAGAAGTTAAAATATTTTCCTGAAATACATCCTGATGCATACTTTAGGTTTGCACTTAAACAAACTTCTCAAGTTTTTTATTCTAGGAGCTACAGATGCCCGACGCACTATTGCCGGACCCTGTATATTTTAATGGGGAAAAACTTCGTTCAACATCTACACTTGTAATTGGGGCATATTTAAATTTCGGAATTAAACTGGCATTAATAATGAGATCTTCAACAATGTTTCCTTGAATAATATTTGCCATTTGAGTTAAAAATGTATACCCTGTATTTTTAATTAAAACGTCAGTCAATTTATTAAAAATTATAACCTGAAGCACCACGTACTTTTGAGATCTCCGTCTTAAATATCTCAACTATTTCCACTGCATCGGCTAGCGCAAGATCCTTGATTTCGAGTTTTGTGCTCACAAAGCTATAGTTTGTTGATAAACGCTAAGTTTTGTTTTTTCTCTTCATTTTTCACAATCTCTTGACACTTTTTAACTGCTTGGGAAGCAGATTGAGGAGATTGTAATATAATGTCTTTAAAGGAATCAAAATTATCAGCATAAAAATAGGCAGCATCCATCCACGTACCCCACCTAGTAATCACCGATTCAGGAGGAAGTGGTATACTTGGCAATCTTTCTCGATCAAATTGAACCCTCAAAGGAACTTCGGTTTGCCTCGACCTACTTTCGATTCTTAAAAGCGCCTGAAAACTACTCGAGCGGAGGGCGTGGGAAGGATTTTTTTGGCGTTTCTTGTTGCCTCGTTCAATTTTGTTTCGTTTTGAGCTATTTCCAAAACGTGGCGCTATCTGTCGCCGAGGCAAAGGACTTTTTTTCATAAATCTCAGTGAAATAAGTAAACCTAGACGTTTATAAAATAGCTGTTGTTACGATGATATTTCGTTAATTACATCTCGTTTTATGTTATATTTATATTCCACAGAATTAATATTCGAACACGTGTTTATTATTTATCGTAGATATTTAGGAACAAAACTTTTCACTCAATCTGCAGGATTATAATTACAATATGTTTATTATTTAATTGTTTTATAATGAATTAGTAGGTATATCAAATTATCGTATACAGGCCCGGCAATGGATCTCTAGGCATAGGAATTACATGCATTGGAATGAAACGCCTATAAAAAGTCTATGCTTAAACAGAGATGGACAACAACTTCCCCGTTTCCACTTCCACTACGACTGTCTACTTAGACAAACTCCAATAAGATAACAAATTTTGGAAATTCCGCCACCTCCCATCCACTCATGATACCCAGCCCTTTATTCCACTCTCCCTGCCCTTTATTTATCGCCATTATTTTATTTCCCTTCCCGCGCCTCCGCACCTCGCTATTCCGACTCCCGTCAGTTCATCACAGAGTTGCCAGGTCTACCGGTTTCGTCTGTAAACTACCGATCTACCGATTTAAAGAAAAATCTAACGATATATTCAACTGCGTCTTTAGTTTTTACAATAGAAGCACTTTTAAAAAAAGCTGACTTATTTGACTAAAAATTAAGCGACTGCCGCGTTGGAATCTGTATAATCTGACTTTATTATTATTTCATTAAATTTTATTTAGTAATAACACACCTACAGGTCATCGTTCTGTCTAGTTGCAGAGTTACAGAGATATTCCTAAAAATCCTTATTACTCCTTATTAGGCGCGGTATTGGCGACATGCCCGAAAAAGTTGATATCTTTTGAAAATATTTTATTTCATTCATCTACTAAAGTTAAAATATGGGTTCATATTTTCCCCCAAAAAATAAAATTTAAGTTAAGAGACAACCTAAATTCGGACAAATATTTTAGTGATTTTCCCGTCAAAAAAATATATTAATATGAAAAAAGAGTTGAGAGTTGCTACAGCTTTCCCATTGAAATGAAATTAATTTTAGATATCACTGATCAAAATTTGTACAAAGGTAAAAAGTGACTGCTACACTAATTTGTGACTGCTATCCCTACTTGTTATAGTTTTATATGTTTTTATTAATATATTAATATTATTTAATTCAATATTTTTTTTAATATTAAATAATATACCTAGCTATTTCTAATTCTTGTTATATTTATTATATTTGTATTTTATTTGAGTGATCTATTATTACGACACATAGGAATGCTAATTTTGGACTTAAATATTATATTTTATTTCGTTTCTGTACTTTTAATTTTTGTTGAAGATCTACCGAGAATTTTGTTCTCGTATGGAATTATAATCTAACAAACCCGGCAACCCTGTTCGTCTACTCCTTATAAAGTTTTTTTCGGCCTAATTCCTTTGTCACAGCCGCGGCTTTGTGAAGCGCCGCCGCCGACCGACTGTGTCGGGGCGACTGCTAGGAAGATCGTACAGTATTGCCATTTCATAGAATTGCACTTGCTATTTTAGAAATGATATCAAAGTTTTGCATGTTACTTTTCGTTTTAGAAAGAAGTTATGTGCCTAGAGAAAACATTCGTAAAATTGTTTCGTACTTTATTTATAATTCATTAAGTAGGCAAGATAATGGGATTAGAAGATTTAGGATTTTGACAAGCCAACATAATTTCGATTTAATTGAATGGCAACACTGTCCGTCCTGTTTCTATTTTTTCGATTCTGTTCTATTAGTAGGCGGTAGCCCCCACACAAGCGTCTTAAAGACCCGCCCGGCGCCTCCTCTCGCAGGGGCTCTCTCGTCGTATCACTTATTCTATGATCACTTCCCCTATACGATGGTAGGGAAAAGACACTTTATCCGTCTCTGTTGCACTGCAGTGTATTTTGCAGCCTTACTATCTTTTTTTATCGCATTGAAAACCTCCTATTGCTAATATTCCTTTGCCAGTAGTGTATGTTGTTTGTTTACGCGGCCTTAATTGATTGATCTCATACTAGTATTGCTTGATGAGTAATACTGGCAACATCATCAATATATCGAGCTCATTGGGAATATTATTGATTGACACGATGTCAATAAAAGATACTTTTATATATAGTAATAACATGGTTTGATATAAATCCATTCAAAAATAAGAAATAATTAGACGATTTTTTAAATAGTTTAAAACCATGGATTATAACCTATAAAGGCGGACCGCCAGTAGAATTAGTCACTGCGTATTGCCCTGCAATTTTGCGATTTTAAGTTTTGGAAAAATATTTTCTACTATATTGTAATAAATAATGTTAGACAATGATTAAAACTAAATATTCTTGTGTAACCTTAGAGGAATAGCCCATTTAATCTACCATCGGTAACTGTTTTCTAAATGCATTGTTTCTGATTTTTCATATCAGTTTAATATAGTTGTATTACCCTTACACTCCATTACAAATTAATATTTATTCATACTCCATGTTTACTTATTTTTCTGAAGTCACCACAACTTTTGACCTTGATTGTTTAGTGCTATTTCACAAAATAGTGATAAATATAAGTCCGTGTTATAAAAATTAGTTCCCACTATTCCTGCTTTAGATCGAGACGCGCTATTCGTGTGACGATCGTGATTGGTTGTTTGTTTTTTATTATTAATCTGGGTTAAGAATAATTTGTTTTTATTGTTAACCCAGATTAACAATAAAAAAGAAACAACCAATCACGGCGCGTCTCGATCTATTTCAGGAAACGTGGGAACTAATTTTTATAAAACGGGCTTATATTTGAGTTTACTTCTGGAAGTATTTCCAGAAATATTTTGCGAAATGTTTCACGAAATATTTCTGGAAAAATTTCGTAAAATAACATTTCGGTGATAGTGTAGAGGCTGTTTGAGAGTGGCGGATATTTCGCCACTGTCAAACAGCCAGAGAATTTTTTTTGAACAAACCCTATGGTTTATTAACATTCTGAGATGTAATTTGATTTTAAAATATAGCCCACTTTTTGACACTTTACTGTAAGTGGCTGTCATTGCATATTTTTCTCAGCATTTGACAAAAATATTCAATAGGTTTCTTCAATTTTTCATAAAATTTTAAAAAAAAAATCATACCCTGCATTGGTAGCAGTTTTTTACAGATGAACCATTTAGTGATATTAGATTTTTTGCATTGCAAATTGTTCAAAATATTTATTATTAATAGCTCTATAATTTCAAATATTCGATACGCATTTATAAATGACCGTTAAAATTAATTTATATTTAATATTTATATTAAAGACCGTATATACTAAGAACAAATAAAATATAACTGATATAAAATAATATATTTCATGAGCGATACCGAATGTATTTACATACATTTAATAGTAATATATTCCTATTTTTATTAAAAATAAATACATGCATTAAATGGGAAGAATTCCTAATATTAATATTATTTTACAAATTTCAACTATTTATTTTTCTCTAGGTATATTAGGTAAATGTTTATTTTAAAATAAATTATTTCCTCTTACGTTTTTTTAAATTTATATAGCAGAGTTCGGAGGATATACAGGGTGTCCCAGGCTGAGCGTGCATAAGAAGTTTCAAGAGAATCACAATATCTAGACCGGAGAGTTTTTGCACAGCATTGTTCTATAACGAGATCTGTCGATTAAAAATATTTCCAATATGGCGGCACTTCCGGAAGTACCAGAAGTTGAGAGCAACTTTCTTATTTTAAATGTAGATATTAGCTTAGTTTTAATCATCAGCTGATGATGCTAACATGGTTAAAAAAACTAACGTGTAAAAGTAAAAGTGTTTTGTTATATTGTGGCGATTTAGTGTTTTATCACTACAGACACAATACATGACAAACCTAGTACTGAGTGGAAATTTAAACATTAATAACATACCTTTGGAACAAGTGCATATACAGGGTGTTTCAAAACAAATGCGAAAAACTTCAGGGGGTAATTCCTTGTTCAAAATAAAGGGTAGTTTGCTTTATAAATGTTGGGTCAAAAGTCAACCATTAGGGAGATATCGCGGTACAAAGATGGCGGAAAAATAATGTTTTTATTTTTTATCTTGAAAACGATAAGAGATAGACTAATGAAATTTTACGGAAGCATTACTGTTATGAAAACACACTTTCTGGTAATTTTTTCACTTTTTTAAAATGAGTGGAAGGGGTTGAAATAAACTACCCATATCATTCTTGTTAATGAAATTTAAAGACAAATCTTATCAAACACATGCGAAAAAAATTAATTTTGATAGTTTAGTTTATTTAGAAACTTTTTTATCTCTTGTGTTTTTTTGATAAAGCTCACCGATTTGAAATTAAAAAATAAAATGTAAAGCATTACATGTCAGGACAAAAAACATTTTTAGATAAAGAATCTAGTGGGCAGCTGTAATTTTTTTAGGAAAAAATCTAGTCGGCCGCTGTCACTTTTTAGGATGTTTCTAATATTGTTTTATTTGACCCTACTGCAATACGTTATTATCTAGATTATTATTATTATCATTATTATCACTAGATTCTTATCTAAAAATATGTTTAGTCCTGACATGTAATGCTTTACATTTTATTTTTTAATTTCAAATCGGTGAGTTTTATAAAAAAAATACAAGAGATAAAAAAGTTTCTAAACAAACTAAACTATCCAAATTAATTTTTATGCATGTGTTTGATAAGATTTTTCTTTAAATTTCGTTAACAAGAATGATAGGGGTAGTTTATTTCAACCCCTTCCACTCATTTTAGATCAAAAGTGATACCAGAAAGTGTGTTTTCATAACAGTAATGCTTCCATAAAATTTCATTAGTCTATCTCTTTTCGTTTTCAAGATAAAAAATAAGAACATTATTTTTCCGCCATCTTTGTACCGCGATATCTCCCTAATGGTTGACTTTTGACCCAACGTTTATAAAGCAAACTACCCTTTATTTTGAACAAGGAATCACCCCCTGAAGTTTTTCGCATTTGTTTTGAAACACCCTGTATATAAATACTTAGGGCATGAGATCGGTATTAGAAGGGATAATCAGACCCACGAAATTCTACGAAGAATAGGTTTGTCGTGGGCGGCATTCGGTAAACTAAGGTATCTACTGAGATCTGATCTTCCCATATCTTTAAGAAGAAAAATATTTAACGAGTGTGTCTTGCCTGTCCTCAAGTATGGAGCAGAAACACTTACTTTGACAAAAAAGAACATACATAGAATACAGGTCATGCAACGGAAAATGGAAAGGTCCATGTTGTGAATTACACGAGATAAAATACTCAATCATACAATACGAAATCGAACAGGAGTAAGAGATGCGGTGATATGTGTCTTATATCTTAAATGGAATTGGGCAGGACATGTGGCTAGGATGACAGATGGACGGTGGACAAAGAGACTTGTGGAATGGAGACCAAGATACGAGGCCTAAGGAAGCAGAGGACGACCTCCTAGTCGATGGACAGATGATATTAAGAGGGTGGCCGGAAACTGGGTTCAAGTGGCGCAAAATAGAATGAAATGGCTAGAGTTAAGGGAGGCTTTTGTTCAGCAGTGGACGGTATAAGCTAAATGATGATGATGATGATTATCTAAAATCTGTTTTAACAAGAATTATTTCTCTTGTTCTCGTTATTTTAAGGAACTCTTGATATAAAATATAAACCTAACTGTAGAGTACAGAACAAGGAAATAATTACAGATGACTAAATAAAGCATAAAGACTAAGTACAATTAGGGAGACTGTAATAGTATAGTAATATTTCACGGGGTGTACGTCTGGATTTGAAATTAGAGAGTGAAGTAGGAACTGAAAAATATGGTTTTAATTAACTTTTCCTCTGTTGGAGAGGCTTAAAATCTGATTTACGACGTTGAACATCTTCTTTCGGTTTGTTTTAGCCCAAGTTTTTAGTTGTTAAAACTTTTCATTGGCGCACTACTTTATTAATTCAACTTAATTTAGTATTCCCTTGCAAATGTATTATGTTAATTATAATGGTTATAACTAATTATTTTATCTTGAAAAAGTCTGTTGTTTTTCGCCACTGAAAGAGTAATCTATAATATACAGGATGTCTTAAATAAGTGCAAATATTTTTAGGGGTAGCATATTTCGACCCCAGAAACAAGTAATTTTTTTTTAAATTTGCAATTTTTAGCACTTTTTTTAATTTTTTGTTAAAAAAATATGATATATTTATAATATGGCCACATAGGTAGTAGGTTAAATTTACAAGAAAGAAAATCCAGAAAAGATCTAGTAGTTCTGAAAATTTAAACGAAAAATCATTTTTTTTAATTTTCAAAGTAAAATATCTGGCTTATTTCTGACTTATTTGAAAAAACGGCAAAGAAAAAGTATGTTCCTTTTATCGAGATCTACCAGCCCTGAAGATATTTGCACTTATGTAAGACTCACCCTCTATAAAAGTTATTTTTTATACCACTCACTGTGTTGAATCCAAATGGAAACCAGCTTTTTTGCCTGGCCAAAAAATCTATTGTGAATCTATTTAAAAAAATTGCTTAACCAACAAAAAATGCTTAACGTTTCAAATGTTATCTCCTACCGTCATCAGATGCAAAAAACACAAAGAACAAAGAAAAAATATTTGTAGTATAACATCCAGGGTCTTCAACAAAGTTTTGCATGTCATATTTTTTGTTTGTTGTCCATAATATCCCGACTTTGTTTGTGACTTTGTTTTATTTATTTATCTACGTCAGTGAGTTAAGAAGCTCTTAACTCACGCATTTTGAGTGAGTTAAGAGCTTCTTAACTCACGCATTTTCATTACCGCACACCTTGTTTAGATGACTACTAAAGAGAAAAACATATTTTGTGAAACATTTATTTTGCACTAAATTGGAAAAATATGTTATGAGTACCTTTTCATTTCCATAGTTGTGTACTTTTTTTCGTTGCACCATTTTTCATACTTAGAGAATGTATATTCATACTCCTGTTTCGATCTTGCTGGAAGCAATCCAGAAATGGCTCTGAATGCCTCTTCTTCAATGTCAGAGGGAATATTTTCCGAATCGCTCATTTTTTAAACTAGTGACATCAATATTATGAATATTATTTACTGTCATATTGACGTTGCAATGCATGGTCTGGCATGGTGTTATTTGAACAAAGGTATTAAGGTAATTGATTTTTAGGATGGGTATATAGTTAAGTAACAATCACTTTTAAAATTCATTGTGTGTTTTTATAGTTATAGGCCAGTCGCCAAGTATTAAAAAATAGCTTATGGTGGGAGCAAATCCGGACAAGCTAGAATAAATTTTATTTTGTTTAGTTTAGTGTAAGGAACCACGTGCTAAATTTGCACAACCCCCAAAGCCCGGATTTGGCCGCCATCTTGGAAAAAGTGGCTAAAATTCGGTTTATTTTCCATTATTTGTCAATAACTCGATTTCTTTCTATCAATTTTAGTGCAAAAAAATGTTCAAACTAAAATTAAAGAAAAGGAAAAACTCCATAAAAAACGTTCTAGGTACTTTTTCCGCGCGACTACCCGTTTAGTTTTAGTTTAGGTTTAGGATGGTCTGGCTGCCGCGCCGGTAGGTTGCGTTCACTACTGCGCATCACCTGTGTACAGGGTGTTCCATTTTTGTGTGTTTTTTTGGGATTTCTCGTTTATAATTTCATTTTAAAGATTTAAACATAATATATAAAAATTAACATTTTAATGCTTTATTAAGGTAATTTCTGCCTGTCTTTTTCAAAATATTTTTTTCAGCTGTTGTTTATTATTTTAATAATCATTTTAATAATACTTTTTTAACAGTTGTTATCTAAAAGCTACACAAGTTTATTTTCAGTTCAGTTTGTTAAGATAACGATAGAAAACAAAATTATCTGGTTAAATTAAATTAAATAAAATAATAATACATTTTAAACAAGATTGATTAATGTTAATGTGTAGAAAATGCGCAAATCTAGGGGTAGAATATTTAGTTACATAAAAAACTAGCGAAAGTAATGTGAAAAAAAACGCATCATTCTATCTCCACTCATAAACGAGAAATCCCAGATATCCCAAATCCCAAAAAACGCACGAAAATGAGACACCCTGTACCCATGTGATGCGCAGTAGTGAACGCAACCTACCGGCGCGGCAGCCAGACCATCCTAAACCTATCTAATAATTAATTACCACAATAATCCTTCAAAACAAATGAAAGTATTAAATTCTACTTATATACACTACGGATCATAAACCCATAAACGCTATCCGTTCTGGTGATAAAAAAGCAAATATTTAATACTTTCCTCTCAGAATATAAACGAAAAAAAAAAAATAAAAAAGTTCCCAGCCGGTATCGAACCACTGACCTTCGCTTCATAGGTGAAAGCTCTACGCGCCGAGCTAATGGAGACTTGCTCGATTTTTATTCAACACCGGAATTTAAAACGCTAAGTAAAAAATAGAGGATATTCTTTGGATGCGCAGTAGTGAACGCAACGTATATCGGCAGCCAGACGGCCTGCACGCTGTTCCAAAGAGCATAATAAAAGATATATCAAAGAGCCAGACGTCTTAAATACTTTCTCAAAAACGTTACTAGCTCATAGACTATTACTCCTGTTGTTAAGCGGAATCTTTATCTCAAGGTCATGTACGATTGCTGCTCGACTGCTGGAGACACAATTATATAGTAGTCGTCTGTTATTGGTTGCAGAAAGAACTTGTTGCAAACGCATCCCCAGAAGATATAGAAAAAGCTGGAGAACGATTTCTTCTTCATCTATATGGATCCAAAAAATGCGACTCATTAGATAAGTACAGATACCAGTGTTTCGTAAAATCCAAAAATTACCAAAAGCTTACCAAACCTAGCATCATTACCACCGACAAAAGACGCAGCTCGTTTGCACTCCTTCCGTACGTACAGTCAGGTATAGATATGGTATGGGAATGAAAAATCACCTCTAGATTGGGGATGGAAGATTTCAAAGAATGGGTTGATGCCCATTGCTACTTCCCAAGATGCAGCTCCCCAAGAATTATTAAATCTGATTTTATGTAAATGTGCCAAAGGTTGTAAAACATCTTGTAGTTACCGCAAAGCAGGTTTGCGTTGCTCAGTAATGTGTGCACTTTGTCAGGGCAAATCATGTTCGAATAGTTTTGAGTTGGCAAAATTAGACGAAGATAAGTACGAGGACAATTTTCCTCTCGATAAAGATCAACGAAAAGAATATTCTGCACCTTATGAACCAGATCCGGAATATGATACAGATGTGGAAGACATTCAGGAAGATTATATTGAACAGCCAGTAACATCAAAAAAACGAAGGAACTCTGATGAACCTTCCACCTGAAAAGAAACCTAAGTTGACGACATGTGGATTAGGCCTATTGGAAATGGGTAGACCACTCAAAAAAAAAACGCGCCGGGTACTTTACCTCAACGCAGCTGAGAGATAAGGCGGTTAAACTTGATTTTCCACCAATCGTGCAACAATAAAAATTTAGTCCGTTATTGCGGACTAAATTTTTATTGTTGGACTAAATTTTTATTGTTTAACAAGTAGCAAACAAGTTTTTTGTTTTCGTAAAATTCGATACTTTGGGTAGTCGCACTATACAATTACAATACAATTTTTTATAGAGTTTTTCGTCTTCTTTAATTTTGGTCTCTACATATTTTGCACTAAAGTTGATAGAAATCGAGTTATTGACAAATAATGAAAAATAAACCGAATTTTAGCCAATTTTTCCTAGATGGCGGTCAAATCCGGGCTTTACGGCGAGTGCAAATTTAATACGTGCTTCTCGACACCAAACCAAAATAAAACTTATTAATAATAAAAATAATAATAATAAAGACTTTATTGCGAAATTTAAAAAAATCACAAAAGGCGAAGTTGAAGCTTAGCTTCCTAACTTAACCCTAATTAGTAGACATAATTAATATATATTATATAAAAATATTATAATAAATCAATAATAATTATAATAGAAAACTAAAGGGTAGAATAACATAGTTTGGTTTGGTTTGGAAAGAATATACCGAAAATCAATTAATTAAATATTTATACATGAAACATGAAATAATTGATAAGTATTTATATATGGTAGATACACAAAGAGAATAATTCTATGAGTAAAAAAAAGGCAACCAATAATTAATCCCGTATTATAGATAATTATACAGAAAGTAATTAACAAGTAAGTACATTAAGTAGATAAATAAATAAATCAAAACAAACTAAAATGGCGGCATGACGGGAGATTATAAGATCTGAACATTTAAATGAAGAATTAAATATTAACTGTCGTATAGAACTTTTAAATTTCAAATAAGAGTTAATTTTAAGATTTACAGAAATTCTATTATAAAGAATACATGCCTGATAACTGAATGATCTCTCATACAGCGTTGTGCGATGTATAGGGGGAGCGATATTAAACTTGTGACGCAAGTCCAGTGAATGTTCATCATACCTAAATTTAATTTTATCAAACAAATAACATGGACTTTTATTATTGATTATCTTATAAATTAGTAAGTATGAATGAAATTTTCTTCTCCCAGCCATGTTGAGCCAACCAATTTCCGCCATTTTATTTGTGATACCTGTATCATATTTTTTTATACTGCCTATCAAACGGATACAACAGTTCTGTAGTCGTTGAATGCGTTTAGCATCATGATCTAAAATACACGGTCCATATAGTGAGTCACAATAGGTAAATTGTGAAAGAACTAAGGTGTCACATAATTTCTTTTTGAGATTAGGATTTAAGATGTAACGTTGATTGTAGATCAGTTTTAAATTTATGAAGGCCTTTTTTATACATTTGTTAATATGTTCAGTAAACCTTAAGTGAGTATCCATAATCACACCAAGGTTCCTTGCAGATTTACAGCTATTCAACCTCTTTCCGTCCAAAGACACAGAAAACAATTTTTCATATTGGTCTCTAGCCTGTATTCTACCAAATAAAAGACCGTAACATTTATTGGGATTAATGTCTAAACAATGATTAGATGATGTCTTTAGAAGTATACTAAGTTCACTAGAGAGGATGGCATTGGCTTCCAATATTTTTCCTGGTTGGAAAGACATATACACTTGCGTGTCGTCTGCATATAAGCGAAGCGACGTTGAATCTCTCAAACCCGAATCGAGCTGTGATGTGTAGAGGATAAAGAATAATGGACCCAGAATTGATCCTTGTGGGACACCACAATTAATATGTCGAACACTAGACAGCGTGCCATTTAATCTTACAGATTGTGTCCTATCTGAGAGATAACTCTCGACAAGTTTCAATGCGCGACACTCAAGCCCAAGAAACTTTAATATTGCTAATAAGAGCTGATGATTCAACTTATCAAAAGCCCTCGAGTAATCCAAGAGAACCAAACCAGTGAGGTCACCCCGATCAGCAGCCTCCAGAATATCATCCGTTACCTTGAGTAATGCTGTTGTACAACTGTGGTTTTTCCGAAATCCCGACTGAATCGGAGGCAAGAGACTATGTTTATTTATGTATTCTCTCAGGTGGGATTCAAGAACCCTCTCAAATATCTTAGAGAGGGTTGGAAGGATACTTATTGGTCTTAGATCACTCATACTGGTGATACTGGATACTTTAGGCACAGGAAGTAGAAATGAATACTTCCAACCCAAAGGGAATGTGGAAGTTTCAATGCATGAATTGATAATATGCACAATGTACGGAAGAATAACTGGATAACAATAAAGAATAACTGGATAACATATTCCAGCTTGTCCGGATTTGTTCCCGCCATCGATGCACTTGCCGACAGGCCTATTAGACGTAGAAAACATATTGTACAATACACGCGAGTTAACTTCATTAGAATACTTGTGTGATTACACAACTCGTGCTACGCACTCGTTATGCAACTTTTACACACGTGTCTTAATGATGCTGTTAACTCATTTGTATCGTAAATATCTATTATTTAGATGTATTGGAAAAAAAACTGTGTAAATTTTAGTTAAAAGAAGATCAACAACATTCTTTACCTGTTAATTAATTATAAGATATTTTCGTTTGCTCTCTCAGCTTAACTTTCGAAATAGACGTAATTGTTGATTTTTAGCAATCCCTAATTGTAGTCTTCCGTTCCTTCCATTTTCCATTTTCCCTTTTTGTAACATGACTCGTCTGGTTTGTTCAGAAAGGCAACGTCTGCTTTGCCTCCGGCTAAACGGGAACATCGTATTTGAAAAACGTACTTAGAATATTGCTGCAGTGCTACAGCGAGTCGAAATGTAATTAGCTAATAGTAAAATATTTTTTGAAATTTTATAATTAAATAGATGCTTCGATAACAAAGTAGAATATTTACTTTAGATTTACTTATTTCCATTTCAAATATCTATAATTTCAAACTTGACTCTCCACTCTAGACTCTCTAAACTCTAGATATAGGGTGGCTCAAATTGGGGTAAAGTTGCCTGTAGATGACCCCACTAATAATCCGTTTAGTAGGTGAATTTATATTTGCCATTTCCGCAAATATGACAAAAAAACTTAAATTTTCTTTCTTGTTTTTTTACGAGTTTATTTTGACATATTTGGACATATTCGATAAAAAATAAAATTCGATAATGAGATGACCTGCTGTTTTTCATTCAGTTTTAAGACACGCTGTACAATCATTATTTATTTTTAAAATATTATTTGCAAACTAGGGAGAGAGAAATCAGACAACGAACAGAGTTGATAGGTATTAGGTAATAATACCTGTTAGACTACCGTTCGAGACGCACTGATGTTACTTTGTTTGTAAATTTTGGTTATTGTGACAAAAGGTAAAGTAAATGCCCCCATTATTTAACTAATGTTAACTAGATCATATTACTTTGTTTTCCTGTTGTAATATTCTGTGCGTAAAGTATTTTATTTTATAAAAGTATTTAGAGAATACGTATTTAATATCTAGTATTTCAAATACCTTTTTCATAAGTATTGCTTACCCCCGGTGTTTTCAGGTACGGATAGCGTGTTATAATCTGCCAGATATATTTTATTTGACGGATAGCAGAAAAACGCGTATCTTCACTTATAGATAACAGTATCTATTAGATAAATTAAACTTATCTCCCAGATATCCTATCTGGCGCCCGAACTGCCAAATAGTGCTTTATTTGTCGGATAAAAATTTGACGCATGAGCAAAGGCATGAGGAGATATTGATTTTATTTGATATTTGACAAAATTGCTTAACATAACCAAGACATTGTTATTATTGAAGATTTCGTTTATTCCAATAAATTCGATTTTAGATTATTTGGAAAAGACTTACCTATTCTGAGTATGTAGACTATAATCATTTTAGAACATATGACGTATAAACACCAATAAACACATTGAAATGGTGCAAAAAACTATTGTTGCTAGTGTCGGACTTTATAAGGACTGTTACAAAATAAAGAGAGTATCTGTTTTGTTAGAGCATCAGAACGAAGAGAATGCGTTAAGTTAGGATAATAGTGATAAAACAGTAATTTATAAATTATTTTATTTAAATCCTTTCAATTATAAACCATTACTACATATTATATAAAATGTTAATGTTTATCTTTGTCGTCTCTACTGAAGTAACGACTTGCTCTAGAAAGTTGCTTTTTTTACTAAAAGATAGCTAAATGGCTCTTCTAAAAACTGTCGTCGCCGGATTTTTTGTTTTTCATTTAATTAAAAAAAAATAAAAAGTATTTTTTTCCTGATCTCGTGGCGGATGCGCCAGGCTTCTACTAGTTTTTAATAAAGCTTTAAAGTAGGTAAAAAATAAATAAAACTTTTTAAATCAAACTATTTATTTCTTTTTTAATTCGCATATCTTAATTCATTAATATTATAACAGGAACCTTATAAAACCTGTTATTCAACTCACATTTGCTTTTATTTCTTTTGTGTTACAATTTTAGTTTAATTTCTTGCACTATGTACCTTATACCGTATGATCGAAAAAAAACGGCGTCCAGTTGGCTGGGAAATGATGATCGATAATATTTCCCATATAAATTTACATATGAAATGACAGCAATCTTTATTTCATAGCCATTGCTGACGCCGTTTTTTTCGATCATACGGTACATCTCTTCTCCATGCTGTTTTTTAAGTAACTCTCTAGCTAAACCTTGCTAAAATACCTGTATTGTGGTCCTTTGAATTCCAGTTAGTTCAACTTTGTTTAGACAAGATTTTTCCTTTATTTTTTCTTTTTTTTGAAGTTCGATCACTTTGAGTTCTTAAAAATAAAAGTAATATGACAAAATTGTTTTTATTGAATGTTTTTTATTAAATAATTTATATATATAATGTGTAAATGTAACAATTATTATAGGTACTATTCATTTATTATTATTAAGACAAAAGTATAAGTGCATTTATCTATTTTATAAAATAAAAACTCACCTTAATTACTATCATTGATGCTATCCTACCTATTTCTTTACTATGAGAAGCCCTAGAACAACATATTTGTTATTACTAACAGTCTTATGCTATTTTTAATTTTCAATATTAATAACTTACCAGATGGTGGTTTTAGGATTGGTTTATAAATCTCTGCTTGCACTTCACCAAATTCCATATTTTCTATTATCAATTGTACTAAAATGTTAATATAATAAATATAACAGTAATATCATGTAATTAAACTATAAATTACTTACAGATTATTTTTTCTTGTTTTAATTTCTTATAAATCGCATTCCATCAATAGATCTATTGCACCACCACCACTGCTGAAATTGAATTATCTTTCCCTTTTTCCATAAAGGTAAATTTAAATAGCCTATACTATAATAGGACTAGTTGGAGTTGAACACAAAATATATTTTAGTTGAATTGTATTGTTTTTATTTTCATTTTGACGATCTTTTGACAATTGAACAATAACCTCACTTTTTAATCTAACGATTTGAAATTCCGAGTTTTTGTCTCTGTCTGTTGTATCGACTTTTCATATATAACCATCTCAATTTCAGATATATTATATTGGCAACACTTTCTCTACGGAGTGTCTACCGGTCCGTAGGCGGCCGTCCTCCAAATTGTTATGTATTGGATTATTTTGTATGAAAATACCCAAATGTTATATCCTATAGATATCAGGCTCTAGATTGTTTATCTTGTAGATGGTTATTTGTTAGATAAAAGTTATTTATTTATAACTGAAGAGACCGCGCCTTATTAGTAGTATATTGTTAGGTACTTGTATTTTTCAGATACTTTTTATGAGGTATCTTGTATATCTCTGTTTGTGGGTGAGAAAAAAGAGACGTCATAGTGAAGGAGAAGTAAAAGACGACGATATTTATGAGAAGGAATTTCAGAGAGACATAGCAGGCTAGGATTACGCTGGTGAAGAAAGCACTCAAAGCCAATCTCAGAGAATAATAACAGCGTCCAGTGTTAAAGGTAAAGTATTTTAGTGTGTACTGTGGTAAATCTATGTTATATTTTATTAAATTTTACAGCAAACAAGAATATTAGGATGAGTTTTACCTGGCTTATGGGCGTGCCATCCACGGCTATCCATTCTACGTTAGGCGAGGGACTGCCGTGGCCGGCGCAGTCGATCCTTCCGCCTGTGGCTGCCCCAAATTCCACGTGATGAGCGGGTTCGATGATGAACACGGGGCCCTGCAAGTCGGAACCGCTGCTTCCCGATCCACTCCATCCTATAACTGCAAATAAAAATACAAGTGAGTTTTGTATTATTTCTGCAATGTAACTAAATATTGTATTAAAAAAAGTCATACCCATGATCCATGTTACAAAGAAAACAAGGTATGATATTGCGCAGGTTGGTCACTACGTCACAAGTGATAAACGGCACCATTGGTCGGCAAGCTCCGCGCGCCAATTTCAAATTGTCAAACAGATGACACATAATAAATGTGAAAATAATTTTTCAAATGTCAAGCTCGATGATTTGACATAACTTTTGGGGTTATGTCTTAATTCTTCCCTATTGGTAGACTTTTTTTATTAGTCGCAATTGAACAATATGGATATTTTTTTCTATGGCATATGACGTCACAGGTGATATGCGCAAACTGAACGAAATTGGGGCCGCTATCGATCATACCTTGTTTTCTTTGTACTATGAGTCATATCACTGTTATTTTTACTGACATTTGTCCGACAGTGTTATTTTGCCGAAAAAATGTGTAACTATTATATATAAACTATTGTCGTAACGTTATATTACGCTGCATTAGATACTCTATACTAAATAAAAAAAACGTTAAGGACTAACGATACAGTCGTGGTTTTAATAAACACATATAACGATAACCCAAATAACGATATTAAAGAAAACATCTGTAATACTCAAGCATACAAACAGAAAAAAAAATTGTAAGAAATACCCTAATACTTTGTATTGCCTCCCTTGGCTCCTATAACTGCGTGTAAACTTCCGTTCATACTGTCATTGTGACTGCATATATCATATTGCTTTATGTTTTCCCATTCTTCTTCAAGGACCAAGCGAAGTTCATTTAATGAAGCTGGTACCGCTTAACGGCCTCTAACCCTCCTACCAAGCATTTCCCAAACGTCGAACATGATGGACAGTTCATAGTAATATATAGTTCACAATAATCACCAAAACCACCTTGTCATATTGAAAAATTCTTCAAAAAGAAATGATAAATAAAAAAATTGCAAATTGTTGGTGGCAAATTCATTTCGCTCTTAAAAATTAACCAAGACATGATCCAAAAAACAAAAAGCTCAGGAGACATGGTTCTAACCTTAAAATATATACACACCGGAAAAATCTAGGGATATCATTTTATTAAAGTTAAAAATAAATGTTTTGAATAAACAACCACATATTTGTAGGCCGATTCTTTCTACTTCGATTGAAACGAAGTAGTCACACTAGTTATTTCTAAATTTGGGATATTTGCAAGTGTTTGTGCATTTTTTGTCAAATGTATAAAAAACACCTAGCATCAATTGTTCGAATTTAACCTGTACTGGCTATGTTTTTATGATAACTGGCCAGAATTCATTCAAATAACTCTGTTTAGTATTAAACGACATTATGGAGCGTAGACATCTTAACAGAGACGAAATGCTAAGGGCCATGGGTATGCTCGAAGCTGGAATGCGCCAAATCGACGTAGCTAGAGCATTAAATACAACGCAAAGTGTAATATCGCGATTAAGTGCACGCTACCGTGAAAATGGTGATGTTGCTGAAAGGCACACAGGGCGACATCGCATTACTACCCCTCAGCAAGATCATTTTTTACAATTAAATGCTCGACGCCGACCGACTCTTACAGCACCAGAGCTTAGTTTAATTCTCCAGGAAACACATAATGTAACCTTTAGTCTTGACACTGTTCGCAATTGATTAAGAGAGGTTAACTTAAGAAGCAGACGCCTCTGGAGAGCTCAACCCTTAACGAGAGGAAATCGAGAGGTACGATATTTGTGGGCTCAAAATCATGTTCAGTGGTCGAATGAACAATGGGCCAATGTTCTCTTCACAGATGAGTCACGCTTTGTAATTCATCCGGATTCGAGAAGGCTTAGGGTATGGAGAGAACCGGGAAATCTTATTCGTTGGATCATGTTCAGGAAGTGCACCATTATCAAGGTGGAACAGTTATGGTCTGGGGAGGAGTCCAGTTAGGTCGAAAAACCGATCTCGTTTTTCTTGAAAGGTTTCTAACAGGAATCACATATCGTGATTTAATTCTTGAGCCTGTCGTGTTACCATATGCCAATGATTTTGGGAGAAACTTCATTCCCATGCATGACAATGCACGGCCTCATACAGCCAGAGTGGTAAGTGAGTTTATCAATGCTCATCAGTTAAACATCTTACCCTGGCCGGCACAATCTCCTGACCTCAACCCCATCGAGCACGTATGGGAGGCGGTCCAAAGAAGAATTTTGAGAATGGATATGCCTCGTGAAACTCGTAGGGATCTGGTTCGGGCCGTGAATGCAGCGTGGCAGGCGGTACCTCAAGAAGAGATCGACAACCTGATGAGGAGCATGGAGAGACGATGCAGGGCTGTAATGAACAGTAGAGGAGGCCGTACCCTTTATTAAGTAAAAATGTTTTTTTCTTTTTTTTTAATTCACAGTTTAGAATAAAAAAAAATGTGTGTATTTTTTTGAGTTCAATAAAAATCAAGGTAAATTTGAAAAATTCGGTAAATTTTGCATTTTTAGTTCCAATACGTCCTGTAAACTATTTGTTTATTTTAATTTTATTATATCAGAAATGCAAATAATAAAATTACTGACGATGGCTGGATAAAATTGCAATATCCTTAGACTTTTCCGGTGTGTGTATTTTAGGAAAATTTACATACGAAATGATTGCACAGGGTGTTTTAAAGTTAGAGTAAAAAAACAACCCCTCAATTAACCCTGTATAATATGCCAAATACTAAAGTATATAAAAAAACTAGGTTTACGAATTAAAGTTGATATAATTATATACAGTTTGCTAAAAAATTCATGAAAATAGGGCTAAAAGTAACAAAAATATAACACTTTAAAAAATTTGACCCAAAATTTCTCCGTTGCGTTTCTTTTTGCATCTGAGTGTATATTGTCATAATTCACAAAGATGTGATTCTCGATTCCTTAATTTCATTGAAACAGTATGCTTGCCGTAGACAACAAAATACTGACGCAAGAATTTCAAAGGCCGACAGGACAAACTCTAAATAAAATTTCCGAACTTTTCCTTTAGAGAATGTCAAAGTGAGAATGCTGGAAGGAACTTTCCAGGTCGACGTTCGTGGCTACGTGTTTCGGCAGGGTAACACGAAGTTTGCGCTTATCTAATATTATGTTGTGTGCAAGACGAAACTTGAATACCCTACCTTGATACCGCGGCGGCATAACATCGTATGTTTCCGTTAAAGTTGTTCGTCACATATTTGTCTCTATATTTAACCTTTTAGAAGATGTAAATCATGTTTAACGACGTATGTATGATACAATGTGTTTGTATCAAACTTAAAATATTTCGAAATTCCTAGACTTGTCGTCAAGACTTGACGAAGTCCCTGGTTGCGGAGATCGACGCTAAAGTTGAAGGTTTGGTACAAATATCTTTAGATCATAAGTAATTATATTTGTTGTTTCTGGTTGCCCTTTTGCGAGCTAAGATATTCGTCCATGCACGGCCAAGAAATATTAGTAGACTCAACAAGGCCCTTATTCCCACAAACCACAAACATCGGCACGAAGGAACAGTAAACGATTTTATTTAGATTACTTTTAAACTGAAATTATTTACAGCATAAATAGATTCCATTAAATTCAAACACATGTTATGTAGTTTATACACATTTTAATATTTCTTTGTTAGATCAAATAAATAAAGAATGCTTTAGAACAGAATCACAACAGCAAAAATGAAATATATTCTTTAGTTAACAATAGTTAAATAATGAGAAAACATTTACTTTACCTTTAAAAACACTTTGTCGCAAAACTCATGAACCAAAATAACATCAATGCGTCTCGAATGGTAGTCTGAAAGCTATATCTCTCAAATTGAACAAAAAATAAATTTGTGCAATAGGGAGGTTGGCAACCCTTTCGAACATGAGAGCATTAAAAACTAGTCTGTAGAATTAAAGTGTGTCTTCACCTTTATACACACCTTCCTGTGAAACTTTTTAAGTTTTTTTTCCAATACCTCTACTCTACAGATTAAACATGAAAAGTAAAGACGTTTAATATACAGTTCAGAAAGTTTTCTAATTATAATTTCGAATGTTGTTTCGACAATCGTTAAAACGGGAAGCTGAGACTGAACTATTAGAGCTGCAAAATAAAAGTTTCCTAACAAGCGTTATTGGAATTATTATGGCGCAACCTCAATAAAAAAATAAAAAATGGCAAAAACGGAATTAATTCAGTCAAACTTTTAAAATTCGACTTACGTATACAGGAACTAAGAAAATATACAGGAACTAAGAAAACTAGGACAAATCTCCGTGTCTTCTTCTTCTTCTTTTAGAAGGCGTATCGCCTGTTTAGTTCCGGTTTCCTCCTCGTCTAAGCAACTCTTGCGAGGTTGACTGCCAACTGTCTTGCCAACGTTTAGGTGGTCGTCCAGTAGGTCTTCTGCCATGGGGTACGTTATTGCGAATTATTATGGCCATTCTGTCGGGGCCCATTCTATTGACATGCTGGTTCCATTCTCTTCTTCTCTGCCTTATCCATCTGACAACGTCGTTTTTTGGCACTTTTCTCTTATGTCTACATTTCTCTGTCTGTCCCTCAATGTGTATCCAGTTATCATTCTTAAGGTCTTCATTTCAGTAGTTCGTAGGATTCTCTTTGTTACTGATGTTTCAGCTCTGGTTTCCGCACCATATGTCATCACTGGTCGTATGCAGGTTTTGTATATTCTTGACTTACATTCTGTACTCAAATGTTTGTTTTTCCATATGGGATATTTAAGATGTCCTGATATTGCGGCAGCTTTATTGGCTTGTTTCCTTACTTCTTCTTCCAGGAATCCTGAGCTTGTAATTTTGCATCCGAGGTATTCGAATGACATTATCTGATCAATAGTTTTGTATTTTATTACCAATTTGCACCGTAGAGGCTCCTTTGTAATGGTCATGCATTTGGTCTTATTTGTGGAAATTTGCATGTTAAGTTTTTCTGCCTGTCTGTTAAAAGCTTGTAGTATTCTTTGGAGGTCGTCCTCTGACTCTGCAATAAGTACTGCGTCATCGGCATAGCATAATATGTTTACTTTATGCATTCCCATTCGATATCCTAATCCAGTATTCTTGACGGTTTTTATAACTTGATCCATGATTGTGTTGAATAACAGAGGGCTGAGGCTGTCGCCTTGGCGAATACCAGTTGTAGTTCGAAGATGCTGCGTTAAGGTAAAGTTTGTTCTTATTTGGGTTGTTGTATTTGTGTTTAAGTCCTTGATAAGTTCTGTGAGTTCTTTCGAGACATTACTGCTTTCCAAGATGGTGATGATGTCTTTTAGTTGGACTCTATCAAAGGCCTTTGTTAAATCTATAAAACATAGATTAAAATGTAGTAAATCTCCGTATAGCGTCTTTATTTCATAAAAAAACTAGCATAGTGATGGGAAAACCGCATCTTTATACTCTACCCATAATCGAGAAACTTCATAAAGCACACAAAAATTGGACACTCTGTATATCCCTCTCTGGCGTAATATTCACACCGAAACACCAACGGCTACTCAGATTAATTAATTCTCTAATGCTCTCTCCGAAACTCAACAACCGCAAAATAAATATTTTCTCATACAGTATTACATCTCAACATCAATCTTATTAGAGAAACAAACAGAGTTACCTGCAAAATGCGTGCTGTTGGTTACTGCGAGCTCACGTGAGATTCATAATGGATAACAAACTGTATAACAGATTCAGACGTCATCAAAGCATTAATTAACTCGTCCATTTACTGGAACCCCATATCTCGATCACTTCTAGCAACAATGACTTGGATAGCTGCGAGCTTATACGCAATTTCACGATATTGAATAATATAGAGCGGGAGAACAGGTAGGTAGGTGTGTATACAGGGTGCTACAAATTCGAGGTGCGAGCATTGCTATCACGCAAACCTAACAGATACGAAGATGGTATAATTGGGGCAAAGTTCGCCAACATACTCTCAAAAAGACTTCAAGGATTACTTAGTTTTTTGAGAAAAAACAATTTTTTTGAAAATCAGTTTTATTTTTTCCTGTTGTTACTTTTTAGAAAATCAAAAAACGAATTACACATTCTCATAGCCATCTTATCAGGGCTATCTAGTAGTATTTTTAGATTTTCAAATTAGCTGATAATTTGTGAGATACATAGGCAAACTTATTTTTTTAAAATAAGGAGCTGCATTTTTTATTTAAGTTTTTGAAAGAATTCAGTCTCCTGAGTAGAACGATATGCCACACTTTATACAGGGTGTTTCAAAACAAATGCGAAAAACTTTAGGGGGTGATTCCTTGTTCAAAATAAAGGGTAGTTTGCTTTATAAACGTTGGGTCAAAAGTCAACCATTAGGGAGATATCGCGGTACAAAGATGGCGGAAAAATAATGTTTTTATTTTTTATTTTGAAAACGAAAAGAGATAGACTAATGAAATTTTATGGAAGCATTACTGTTATGAAAACACACTTTCAGGTAATTTTGTTACTTTTTTAAAATGAGTGGAAGGGGTTGAAATAAACTACCCCTATCATTCTTGTTAACGAAATTTAAAGAAAAATTTTATCAAACACATACAAATGCTTTAATTTGGATAGTTTAGTTTGTTTAGAAACTTTTTACCTCTTGTGTTTTTTGATAAAACTCACCGATTGGAAATTAAAAAATAAAATGTAAAGCATTACATGTGAGGACAAAAAACATTTTTAGATTAAGAATCTAGTGATAATAACGATAATAATAATCATCTAGATAATAACGTATTGCAGTAGAGGAATGTCAAATAAAATAATATTAGGAACATCCTAAAAAGTAACAGCGGCCGACTAGATTTTTTCCTAAAAAAATTACAGCAGCCCACTAGATTCTTTATCAGAAAATGTTTTTTTGTCCTGACATGTAATGCTTTACATTTTATTTTTTAATTTCAAACCGGAGAGTTTTATCTAGCAAACGAAAAAGGCCTACGTTCTCAAAATACTAAAGAATTAAAACCCATTTTATCAGAGCCAACCATTACTTCACACTTTCGAGTATCTCAACTATAGATTATTCAATATCGTAGCATATACGTCAACAGTCATTACCATCTAAGGCATTGTTACCAGCAATGACCGAGAGATGCGGCTTCGGCAAATGGCCGAGTTAATTAATGCTTTGATGACGTCTGAATCTGCTAGACGGCGGTTTGTAATCCATTATGAATCTTACGCGAGCTCGCAGTAATGAACACACGTCTTGCAGGTAATTCTGTTTATTTCTGTAATAAGATTGATGATGAGGGATATAATGCGGTATAAAGGTAAATAATTACTATTTATTTTACGATTATTGGGTTCTGGATACGGCATTACGAATCTAATTGGTTTTTGTAAGTTATGTGTCCCATAGATAAATGAAACAAGTTTAGATTGGAAAGTGCCCATAAGGACAATGTAAATATACTCTGTTTTTTTTCTCAGGTAAGATTTCTACGTGTATGTTCGAGACGATGACAGAAGAAAAGCAGATGACGTCCCATACCAATCTATTTATTTTACTAAAAAAAGTTTCTAATAATTTTTAAGTTAACTATGGATGGGTTTAAATATAAATCCGTCATGCGTCGTCTCTTGTTGTTTTTAACCAGTTTTATTGGTTTATTTTAAAAATGACAGATCGTATTTCAATTTTATTGGTTTGACGGAACGATGAACGACAAACGGACGCTGATGCGTATGAACTTGCCTTTAGATTTTTGACGCTTGTCAAAGTCTTGCCAAATTATAGGTTATAATTTTGTGTCAACTTTTGTCAAATACCCTGCGTTTTGGAAGATGATGCATTTTGATTCGTGTTATTACGTGTCTTTTGTGTCTTTTGAAGTCAAGTGGAGAAAAAATCGAGTGAAATTTAACTGTAAACCCAGAGCACAGTTTATGGTTAATACTCGCTGCCCAGGCAGAAAGTCTTATAGATACACCAATAAAGTTACCATCAATAAAGTTCGTATACCATCTCGTTGTAGATAAGTGCATCTCGAATATGATAGAAGAACCATACTAAACACATACTAAAAACTGGAGTAGCTATAAAATATCGACATCCACACGATAGGTAAATAATAGAATGGAATTTAGTACTGCAGAAAAATAATGCCAAAAGGTACTGTTTTAAGAAAATTAAGATTAAAGTTAATTAATTAACCTATAAGGTATAAAATTTGGTAAGTGTTATTATTAATAAAATAGTTTGTTTTATTTATGTTGTTTTATTTATTCCTGTGGAATATTACAAATTTATATTTGTACATAAGTTATATTAATAAATATAATCATAAATGCGGGAAGTTTCATAAAGCTTGAAAGTAAGAAATAGTTCTTTTTTATATTTTTTTGGTATGTGTTGTCTTCTGCTTGTTTGTTTTGTATTAACACATACCGTTTTTTATTAAATAAAATAACTTGATTACATTTTTTCAGTTTTATAAAGTTTCTTTCACAATATTTTGAAGTAATCACTTGTCAGTCAAATTTTAAATATATTAACTTCTTGCTATGCGTTCCAGTTGTACCAACTTATTTCTTTGTAAAATAAAATAAACTACTTTGAACTTAAAATGACAGACACATCTATCACTGCCAAGGATCTTCTCGTTGGACAGACTATACTATTTGGCGCTATTCTTGCAACGATCGCGACCCAAAGCTTTTGATAATTTCGAATCGGTTCGGTTTTTTCCGGAATTGTGTCGCCAAATACTTTTTATTCAAATTTATTATTATTTTCTTTTAATTTTATAAATAAAAGACAGTGTGTTGCATACAAAAAACTTAATTTTGTATAAAGACATGTATGAAATACCTATGAAACATTGGAAACCGACGTTATGCCACGATCCACGATGGTTTTTGCAGTTTACAGTTCACAGCACAGCTTTTTAAATTTTTAATGCCACTTTTTCACAATTATCACGGGTTTGAGGAAAAAAAAATTAAATTAAACTCACAAGATAGTAATAATTACTTTGAAAATGGACGCTTTAAACACTTTTCGGTATTTTTTCAATGCGGTTTAAATTTTAAAATATTTTATAATTTTTGAAGATTCTGACTTTGACAAGAGAAAATTATTTCTGTTTTTGTTTGCGGTTATTCTTAGCAACTGCTATAGCAGCGCCAGATCACGTACAACGGTCGCGATCCAAAAGAATTATATATTTTGACGGGCATTCCAATCTAAATTTATTTTCTTAATCTATGATGTGTCCGTTGACAATCTGTCAAAATTTAATGGAATGAAAAATTGATGAATGTGATGATTTATATTTTGATTCCAAAAAAACGCAGTAGTTGCATGTCCACGGAATATTGGAACACCCTGTATTTTAACGAATGTTTATTTTTCATATTTTTCTACATTTTTTGTTGTAAAAATGCTTTTATCGAGCAATATCAGCCAAAACGCGTGTAACAAACAAAAGCTAAATATTTATTACTATTAAAATTTTGTGTCAGCACCCATGTTTTATATATAATTGCACCAATTAATTCCGGTTTTGCCATTTTTTATTTGTTTATTGAGGTTGCACCATAATAATTCCAATAACGCTTGTTAGCAAACTTTTATTTTGCAGCTCTAATAGTTCAGCCGCAGCTTCCTGTTTTAACGATTGTCGAAACAACATTCGAAATTATAATTAGTAAACTTTCTGAACCGTATATTAAACGTCTTTACTTTTCCTGTTTAATCTGCAGAATAGAGGTACTGCGAAAAGAAAAACTTAAAAAGTTTCATCATATGATACCTTTGAATAAGAAGACTAAGGAAGGAGCATAATGCTATCCATGTATTCATGCATGGTGGGCGGAAAAGTCACCATAAAAGCTCTCTAGGGTGGGGATCCTTGACAGTTCTGTTTGACGATTCATTTGACACATTTGAATTTGATTTGAAATTTTGTGGATTTGTCAGTCTTTACGGAGCTTATTTTATGTTATTTATTATTTATTCTACTACTGATAGTTGTATAAAGGTAGTAAATCTAGATGGAAATTGTGGCAGAACTTAAATTAACAGTGACACTATCGCGATTTATCGAAAAAGACTCTAAAATAGTTGGTTGTGTAGCGTGCGGTAGATCTCGGCAAAAATTGAGTGAAATAATGGAACAACTTCTCGCTAGTAAGTGACTATATAATATACATACGTGTAGTAAACCGATCATTTATGAAATTCACTTAAATTAACTAAATTATATCTTTTTCTTGCATTTTAGCTTTTATTTATTACTTGTCAAAGATTAGATGTCAAAGAATTTAGATACGTTAATTTGACTTACCTGCTTCAGTAGCGTATCGGATGTTTGTGTTAATAAATACTTATTATAACTTATCTATTTTTATTAGAATTATATATTTTTTATAACAATTTTAATAACTACCAACATTTATTCACAACGTAAAATAAAACAACAAATTATTGAGTCTACCCTACGTCTACCCTACATCATAGTTTTACATTTTTTTAATAAAATTAGAACGACACTGATAAACCGGAATTTAAGTCGGCCATATTTGAGGCCCATCGCGGTGTACCTAAGATTTTTGATATGCTCCTTCCTTAGTCTTCTTATTCAAAGTATGATACTATAGGAATATTTAGTTATTAAAGTAATTATCATAAACACTGAAAACGCATTATATTAACTCTTTATATTTTTTATTACAGCTATACCTTGGAATGTAATGGTCAAAGAATGGCTATAGGAGCTGAACTAATTAGGGAAAGGAAGTAAAATCCTCCTACTCTGGGTACCAGCCCACCAAGGGATAGAAGGCAATGAAAAAGCAAACGATCTAGCTAGAAAAGGAGCGAAAACTCTACTAACTGGACCAGAACCGTTCTGCTTCCCAAGAAGAAATCAAATTAAACTCAACAGACCTGGAACAACTCAATAACCTGGAAGACTTCATGCGAGTAACCTGGAATGGGAATCATCCAGCGGTCTAAGGTACTAAAACAAATTTCTCAGGATACAACCGAGAAAAATCAAAGATTTTTCTTGATTAGTAAAGTACCAGTCTACTGGATCTGTGTGATCACAATATTGGAGTATGATCAATTTACTACAATACACAATTAAATAAACAGTAATATATTTTATAGATCGCTACCTATATACAAGTGACAGAGTCCACGTGGACTTGACGAGTATGTCACCGCAAGACAGACTCCGCCCACTCATTACATTGGCTAATAATAAATTACAACAATTATTAGGTAATCCAAAGGATAAAACACCTCCACTGGAAAGGTCGGGTATTTATGAAATTTCTTGTAAAGATTGTAATCAGAAATATGTTGGACAAACTAGAAGATCAATATTAACTAGATTTAAAGAACATTTAGCTCAGATAAGATATGGTAGACCGGATAAATCTTGCGTTGCCGAACATATTGTTGATAAAGAACATTGTATAGATCTTAATAATTTAAAATTAAACAAGTCTCAAATTACAGCCAATTAGATGCATATGAAAGAATCAAAATTAATAAATGTAAAGATAGTATGAACAGAGACAACGGTCCAATTCCTTCAAGTTCTTTGTTCCTACTACTCTAGTGGCGGAAATCTAACTGTTCTAAAGGCTCGGTGGGCTCTGACTCGGTTGGCTAAATCTTGCCACGCCCACTCGGTGCCCACTGAGCGAGTATATAAACGCTCAACTTGTAGATTGTAGTCTAGTTTATAATCATCTGCTGATGATGCTTACATGTTTAGCGGAACGCGCGTCTAGTGTAAAAGTAAAAGTATTTTGGTGTATTGTGGTGATTTAGTGTTTCATTTTGCTGACTTGCAAATTTCTAATTTTTCTAATTTTTTACAAGAAATATCCATTAAAACTTTTTTCGAGTTTTTTTATTGATGTTTTATTGTTTTCTTCTTATTATTTTTGAACATTATGTCTCATTTATGTAGAATAACATTGAAAAATGGAACTGATTGGGTATTTTTGAAATATTTGTATAAATGAATTGCCGGCTAAGAGAGAATTTTGTTTTTTTTGTCACTCTAAATCGCTATCTTTTTTTGAACAGATGTCACTTGGTTTGTCATTATTCAATTCATTATTCGAATTCTCAGAATGTTAACACAAGTTTCATCTTAAAATAAGATCTTAATCAATCACAATTGTTTGTCTCCACCATTTACCGGATTAATAATACAAAAATTACAGTTCAATTACAAACAATTCATTATTTATAGTAATTTTATTAAATTATACAAATATTTTCATTGATTATTGGTTTAAAATAAATATGACAGTGTCCTCCATTGAAAATGCGAGTTAGTAACTCGCTCTAAGATCGATATCAATTTTGTGACGCTTGGCGATTTTGGCGTGATGCTTCGCGTAACGCTAGCTCGTGTGTCACATCCTTGAATTTTTACTCCCAACACGCGTAAAGAAGTTTTACTTTAAAAAGGAGGACACAATAGATCTATAAGATGACGGTGGTTAACTTCCCATTTCCCATACATTTTACATTCTACGACTAAAATCACAAATCACTGATTAAATAATTTTATTTCTTTAAAATATATAATTAGTTAATTCCAAGTGAATTTCATAATTAATTTGTTTACTACACATAACGTATATTATTTAGTTACTAATCGGTGAAAAGCTATTCCCTTATTTCTCTCAATTTTTGAGCGAGATCTACGCTGCACTCGACGCTGCACAACTATGTCTTCACACTTTTATTCCGGAACACTTGAAATCAGGCAAGTTTTCTTGAGTTTATCTTACATTTGAATATCTCTAAGGTCTATTTTAGCGCTCAAACTTTTTGCCGGAAATTTATAGTGCTTTAGTCTTTCAGCGAATAAGATAAGTATTTTTTTGGATTATTAGAAAAGTTTGTTTAATTACGTTTCCGCTTGAAACTTGAACATTCATAATAGTTTTGAAATTTAAATTTAAAGCGAATTATATAAGGCTTTTTAAAGCCACAATTAAGCTAAAAAGAGAGAGAAATTAATTTAAAATTTGTATTTTTTAAAATGGTTGTTGTTCATATAAACTTGTTTAATAGATAGACTAGCCATATACAAGGTTATTCACATCATTAGACACGGAATATTGTAGCCACACGATTAGATTTTTAGAAATTGTTACTAAAGTTACAATTTAAAATTATTTTCTAAAAGTACAGAGTGTCCCAAATAAAGAAAAAATATCAAAGTTGTGTTTTTTTAAAAGGAACACCCTGTATATTATTACATTTTTAGTTTCTATGATTAAAATAAAGGTAAATTTAATTAAGGTTTACCGCACTTTTATCTTAGCGTTTTTGAAATATTTACTATTTTGTGAAAATACAGTAACAATTTTAATGCTTCATTCTCTAGGCATATTTCAGTTTTTAAAACAAAATATTGTACTGAAGTTTTTCTATTTACGAAATTTTGTGATGCAATAATAAAAATAATACCACCTTATACAGAGTGTCTAAAAGAGTATTTTAAATAATTACTAGCTTTAAACGACAATAACTTCTCTAATTAAAACCGAACACCCTGTATAATTTATATAGAACCAAATGCACAATTTAATTGTCTATAAAATTGTATTTTACCATTTTTTACCTATCTCTTGAAGTTTTTATAGAAAATGCATTTTCTTATAATTTAGACCTTATTTATCAATACAGGGTGTTTCAAAATATATGTGCCATCTCTCGTGAGGAGATTCCTCATGTAAATATAAAATTTATTTTTCATCAGGGGCGGGAAAGTGAAATAGCAAAAGCGGTTCCACCGTTTCCATGGAAATTTCAAATAAAATATTTCCAGCCTCAGCCGCTAGGTGGTAGTGCAATTAATTTTTAGGTTAAAAAGTTGCTACTAGTTATTGCCAGATGGCGTTCAATCAGATTTTTTTTGTAGTTGCCATAGTTTCCAACGGCCATTGTCATATTATTGTTAAATTCTCAAAAAATATTGTCGTTGTCATAGCGCCAATCATAATATTATCAAAAATAATTATCGAAACCATCAAAACATTTTTCAAAGTAATTTGTTATATGTGTTTTTATTAGACAATTCATTTTGTTTGTGGCCCTAAAAATATAATGTAAGTCATTTATTTTTGCTATCATTTAAGTACCTATTTATATTTACTCCATTTACAAAATTTTGGGCGTATTACGTTGGTCTTGTTTTATTATAATAAACGATGTTTAAATATTCGACTTATAATTAAAATCTTTAAATAATAAATAATATTTACACATGTTTGGCTTTAATTTTATTTAATAGTTGTATAAATTATACTGTTAAATCCTTTGAATAAGAAGACTAAGGAAGGAGCATATCAAAAATCTTAGGTACACCGCGATGGGCCTCAAATATGGCCGACTTAAATTCCGGTTTATCAGTGTCGTTCTAATTTTATTTAAAAAATGTAAAACTATGATGTAGGGTAGACGTGGGGTAGACTCAATAATTTGTTGTTTTATTTTACGTTGTGAATAAATGTTGGTAGTTATTAAAATTGTTATAAAAATATATAATTCTAATAAAAATAGATAAGTTATAATAAGTATTTATTAACACAAACATCAGATACGCTACTGAAGCAGGTAAGTCAAATTAACGTATCTAAATTCTTTGACAAGTAATAAATAAAAGCTAAAATGCAAGAAAAATATATAATTTAGTTAATTTAAGTGAATTTCATAAATGATCGGTTTACTACACGTATGTATATTATATAGTCACTTACTAGCGAAAAGTTGTTCCATTATTTCACTCAATCACAACCAAACTATTTTAGAGTCTTTTTCGATAAATCGCGATAGTGTCACTGTTAATTTAAGTTCTGCCACAATTTCCATCTAGATTTACTACCTTTATACAACTATCAGTAGTAGAATAAATAATAAATGACATAAAATAAGCTCCGTAAAGACTGACAAATCCACAAAATTTCAAATCAAATTCAAATGTGTCAAATGAACCGTCAAACAGAACTGTCAAGGATCCCCACCCTAGAGAGCTTTTATGGTGGCTTTTCCGCCCACCATGCATGAATACATGGATAGCATTATGCTCCTTCCTTAGTCTTCTTATTCAAAGGTTAAATCTTATTTTTTACACATCACAACGATACTTGTTATTAGTATTGTTGAATTTGAAATAATTAAAAAAGCCCGCGCTTCGATCCATTTAAAACGAGCCCTACTCAATAGATGGCGCCACTTCTGTAGGACCATTTTTCAGTATGGCAGAGTCCATTCTTTTTCTAGCTAGGTATATTCTTTGTTTTTCATATCAACACGGGTCCGATTCTGCTTTGTTTCGTAGCTACAGGGTGTTAAAGTCTTCATAATTTTTCGATTTATTATAATTTTTTTCCAAGTACTTTTAGCGATTCGAATGAAATTTTGAGGGTAAAAGTTACCATAAGCGCTACACATTTTAATGCTAAAAAAGTGTCATTTCAAAATTTTTATTTTTTTTCGCTTTAATCATAATGTTCTTTCAAGTGCTTTTAGCGATTCCAATGAAATTTGGAGGGTAAAAGTTGCATATATGGGTTATCACTGGAATATATTTTTTTCTAAAAAAACATGTACGCCACTGACTTTATTTCCTGTTATATTGTATAAGCCATTTAATTAAAATTGTTTTTTGATATTTTGTCTATTTCGATCTCCTAGATGAGATCTCCTAGATGCAATTTTATTAATCACAGTTAATAAAATTAATAAATTATTTATTTAATGTAATTTATGACTAAATTTTGTTAAAATATATAACACTGATCTACAGTGCTACCAAATCTAGCAAATTCCTCAAAAAAGTGGTATTTAAGATAATTAAAAAGTTTTAATATCATGTAACTTTAAAACTATGCACTTCCGCACCCATGTTTATAGGAACTTTTTTTCATATTTTTTGATGAGGAATCAATGAGTACTTAATTAACACACTGTAAAGTTAATGGCATTATTTTTTTTAAGGTTGTTATTAGAATTAGATTAACACAAATTAATTAAACTGCGTTTATCTCATCAAGGAGAGCGAAATCGACAAAATATCAAGAGACATCTTTGAATCAGCATTTAGCGGTCCACTCAATTTTGCTAACAAGCGAAAAAAGTCAGTGGCGTACATATATATATTTTCTTAAATATTCCAATGACAACCCCTATGCACGCCCCTGGTGAATATGTCGACACTTTTTCAGCATTAAAATATGTGGCACTTATTGCAACGTTTACCCTCAAAATTTCATTCGAATAGCTAAAAGCACTTGAAATAAATCGAAAAAAGATAAAGACTTTAACCCCCTATAGCTAAAAAACTAAGCACAATCGGACCTAGGTTAATATGAAAAACAAATAATATGAAAAACAAAACAGAGAAAATAAAAATCGATAATTTTCGGACTGTGCCAATTGGTTATTAATCGACCAGATACTTTTTGTCTATTAGATATGCTATAAAAGCTGGTAATTATACAATTCGACAATTGTAAATACCCGACAAATTCCGCAAGGCCGACGAGGCCGATGCTTTTCACTGATAAGAAAAAAAAATGTTTGTTTAGATAATTTTCGAGATATTTTTTCTTTCTGAATGCACATTTTTAAAGTATTTTATATTCTTTGTCCGCTTGATCTATTATACTGGTTGCACGTATCGAAGTTCTGTTTCTTCTAGTTTTAAAAAATGTTCTTATTTCTTTGTAGTTGTAGTGGTTGTAGTGTAAAATTAGATTAATTTTATTAAGTTTAATTATAATGTTTAGTGTAGAATACCAGAAATAGTTTAGTTGTGTTTTTATAGTTTATTATTTTGTAGTTAAGTAGTAGGTAAAGGGATAATTTGGTTATTTTATCTTTTTGTTTGATTAATTAGTAAGTTTGATAATTTTTTCAGTGTAGAATACAAGAAGTAGTTGTGTAGTATTTTTATAAGAGATTATATTAGTTTATTTTGTAGATGAGTAGTAGGTGAAGGTATTTGTGTATTTTTCCTTTTTGTTTTTCTTCTAATTGTAGTAATTCTATTAAGTATTGTGATATCATATAATTTTGGTTTTCTGGTAGAATATACGAAAAAAAAATCTGATCAAATTTATTTTAAATTAAATTAATCGAGACTTATTAATCAAATTAATCTAGTCAAATAATAATAATAGTTAGTTTCTAAATACTATACAGGGTGAGTTTCCTATGATGTTCTCTATGGGTATCTCGGAAACTACTGGAGATAGAGAGTCGGTTAAATGGGGAAAGAATTGCAGTTTTGTGGGGTCATAAATATGCGCCTTTCTGATTTTCGGAGAAGTTCAAGGCTTACTAGATATTTCGAAAAAAAAACAAATTTTGGCTATTTTAAAACTTGTCTCTAATTCCATTATAATCTACCGTATGATCGAATAAAAACGGCGTCAACGATGGCTTTGAAATGAAGATCGCTGTCATTTTATATGTAAAATTATATGGGAAATATCATCGATCGTCACTTCATAGCCATCGCTGACGCCGTTTTTATTCGATCATACGGTATTTTAGACAAAAAGTTTTCAGATAAAAGTTGTAGATAATCACATACCTAATATGAGTTTGTGTTTTCTGTTTTCTTTTTCTAAAGCCTGTCATTTTTGACATATGACACAAACATTATGTTTTGTTTAAATGGAAACCATAGTTGGCCATGACTTCATAAAAAGCGCCATTTTTTAAGCTTTTCAGCGATATAGGTATAATATGTTTTTTTCGAAAAATTACAAGTTATAGCCAATACTTTTCTTTCTTGGCTAATTTCCATACCAATAATACCATGCCAATTAGTTGGCATCAAAAATGTAAAAAGTTTTATGTTTTCAAAAAAATATCATAAAATTCGTAAAGCACTCAATTTAGAATGAAATAATCTAAGAATGAAATGAACCTTTTATAAACCTGCATTAAATCAAATTAAAATAGGTATGTAACTTTTTTAAAATATTAATTAACAGCAATTAGCATTATCATAAATTATTATAAATAATGTACCAACATATCGAAATAATTATTTCTTTGTTAATACGGTTTAGAATTCTTAAAATAAAAGGCAAAAATAATCCACAATTCACAATAAAATAAAAGTTTCGTTTAAATTTCTTAATCAGCTGGTCACTATTAAAGTTCGCAGAAACCCGGGGCTATATTATTACATTACTCTGAGGAAAATAACGAAAATAATCGATATTTTTGACTCCGCCCCGAAAGGTTCACGATTTGTCCTCCAGTTGGGAGCACATTTTGTTTAGTCGGTTGAACAACTTTAAGAATATATAAACAAGGATAATACTTTATCAATTTGGTATCCTTACAAGCAAATCAAAAAAATGTATTTAGTATGTATAGTATGCCGGCCGTGTTCAAAGGAATGATTTGAAGGAAGGAATCTGCCCACGAGGGATGGCACATGTTTTTTGAAACACCCTGTATACCCATGGAATATTGACATTTTAGATTACAACTGACTCCAAAATTATTCCAAGTTTTATACTTGTAGGTAATATCAACCAAACAAATAAAGATTGGAAAACTAGAAAAAGTTGGTGTCATAAAAAAGACCTAAATTAACTAGATCTATCCCTTGGACCGCCCTTAAAGTGCCCAGCATAAAAATCGAGTCGTTCCGATAGCGACGAAAGGGCCCAACTTTTTTATTCTTTTGTTTTGCCGGAATATTCGGAAGACAAATGTTGGAAAGGAAAAATAAAACCTTATCTCAACAGCACTTCCGATTATCTATCTAGTCCCAAGATAAAATAGACTCGGGAGACCGGTTTCTGCCCTTTTATAGGTTTAACGGTCGGCTCGGACACTTTACGTTATGGGACAGTTGTTATGAGAAAGAATGGACGATTAAATGTCACTATAACAAACATCGCAGTATATCTTTTTTATCGAACATAGCTTATTGCCACAAACATTTACTGCACTGACTGTACTCGCAATTGCTATACAAAAATATAGGATTTTTTGGAATTTTCTGTTTTATTTATAGATATTTATGTATCAAAAGAATTATAAAGGTGTTAATATACAGGGTGATTCCTATAAGTGGGTCATGCTTTCGGGGAATGATGGGGGATGTCGAAATATTAATTTTTGATATAGCACACTATGGTTCGGAAATGCCTCTTACGCAAGATAAAAGGTGTTAAAGTTTTTGAAAAATTAAAGATATTGTTTAATAGTTTTTTGACAGTTGAAGGTATCGTTATAAAATTTTATTACAGGACTCTACCTAAAAGAGACACTTTAAATGTAAAAAAGGCTTTTTAGTTTCAACCAGTGGCGTAGATGTGATACGCATCGGGTAATTTTTTCAAAAAAAAAAATAGTACGCCACTGATAAAAATAAAAATTTCGGAGGTGTTTTATTTACTCGGTTTATTTCCAAGAAAAAATGTCTCTTCCAACTTTCTCTTATCTAACACCATTTTGTCACAATTTAAAAATAAATAATTTTTTTAATGAGAACCTTCCCAGTGAGCGTTTTATTCCTTTCACCCCCGGTGTTTTCAGGTACGGATAGCGTGTTATAATCTGCCAGATATATTTTATTTGACGGATAGCAGGAAAACGCGTATCTTCACCTATAGATAACAGTATCTATTAGATAAATTAAACTTATCTCCCAGATATCCTATCTGGCGCCCGAACTGCCAAATAGTGCTTTATTTGTCGGATAAAAATTTGACGCATGAGCAAAGGCATGAGGAGATATTGATTTTATTTGATATTTGACAAAATTGCTTAACATAACCAAGACATTGTTATTATTGAAGATTTCGTTTATTCCAATAAATTCGATTTTAGATTATTTGGAAGAGACTTACTTATTCTGAGTATGTAGGCTATAATCATTTTAGAACGTATGGGGTATAAACACCAATAAACACATTGAAATGGTGCAAAAAACTATTGTTGCTAGTGACGGACTTTATCAGGACTGTTACAAAATAAAGAGAGTCTCTGTTCTGTTAGAGCATCAGAACGAAGAGAATGCATTAAGTTAGGATAATAGTGATAAAACAGTAATTTATAAATTATTTTATTTAAATCCTTTCAATTATAAACCATTACTACATATAGAATGCTAATGTTTATCTCTGTCGTCTCTACTGAAGTAACGACTTGCTTTTTTTACTAAAAGATAGCTAAATGGCTCTTCTAAAAACTGTCGTCGCCGGATTTTTTGTTTTTCATTTAATTAAAAAAAATAAAAAGTATTTTTTTTCCTGATCTCGTGGCGGATGCGCCAGGCTTCAACTAGTTTTTAATAAAGCTCTAAAGTAGGTAAAAAATAAATAAAACTTTTTAAATCAAACTATTTATTTCATTTTTAATTCGCATATCTTAATTCATTAATATTATAACAGGAACCTTATAAAACCTGTTATTCAACTCACATTTGCTTTTATTTCTTTTGTGTTACAATTTTAGTTTAATTTCTTGCACTATGTACCTTATACCGTATGATCGAAAAAAAAACGGCGTCCAGTTGGCTGGGAAATGATGATCCATCATATTTCCCATATAAATTTACATATGAAATGACAGCAATCTTTATTTCATAGCCATTGCTGACGCCGTTTTTTTCTATCATACGGTACATCTCTTCTCCATGCTGTTTTAAGTAACTCTCTAGCTAAACCTTGCTAAAACACCTGTATTGTGGTCCTTTGAATTCCAGTTAGTTCAACTTTGTTTAGACAAGATTTTTCCTTTATTTATTCTTTTTTTTGAACTTTAATCACTTGAGTTCTTAAAAATAAAAGTAATATGACAAAATTGTTTTTATTTCAATTTTTTTATTAAATAATTTGTATATATAATGTGTAAATGTAACAATTATTATAGGTACTATTCATTTATTATTATTAAGACAAAAGTATAAGTGCATTTGTCTATTTTATAAAATAAAAACTCACCTTAATTACTATCATTGATGCTATCCTACCTATTTCTTTACTATGAGAAGCCCTAGAACAACATATTTGTTATTACTAACAGTCCTATGCTATTTTTAATTTTCAATATTAATAACTTACTAGATGGTGGTTTTAGGATTGGTTTATAAATCTCTGCTTGCACTTCACCAGCTTCTTCCATATTTTCTATTATCAATTGTACTAAAATGTTAATATAATAAATATAACAGTAATATCATGTAATTAAACTATAAATTACTTACAGATTATTTTTTCTTGTTTTAATTTCTTATAAATCGCATTCCATCAATAGATCTATTGCACCACCACCACTGCTGAAATTGAATTATCTTTCCCATTTTCCATAAAGGTAAATTTAAATAGCCTATACCATAATAGGACTATATAGTTGGAGTTGAACACAAAATATATTTTAGTTGAATTTTATTGATTTTATTTTCATTTTGACGATCTTTTGACAACTGAACAATAACCTCACTTTTTAATCTAACGATTTGAAATTCCGAGTTTCTGTCTCTGTCTGTTGTATCGACTTTTCATATATAACCATCTCAATTTCAGATATCTTATATTGGCAACACTTTCTCTACGGAGTGTCTACCGGTCTGCAGGCGGCCGTCCTCCAAATTATTATCTATTGGATTATTTTGTATGAAAATACCCAAATGTTATATCCTATAGATATCAGGTTCTAGATTGTTTATCTTTTAGATGGTTATTTGTTAGATAAAAGATATTTATTTATAACGGAAGAGACCGCGCCTAAGGGAAATGTGTTTAAGATTCTCATTAAAAAAATTATTTATTTTTAAATTGTGACAAAATGGTGTTAGATAGAACAAAGTTGCAAGACATTTTTTCTTAGAAATAAAGCCAGTAAATAAAAAAACTCTAAACGTTTTACTTTTTATCAGTGGCGCACTATTTTTTTGAAAAAATTACCCGATGCGTATCACATCTACGCCACTGGTTGAAACTTAAACCTCTTCTTTTTACATTACAGTAAAGAGTCTCTGTTAGATTACTCCTATAATAATATTTTATAACGATACCTTCAACAGTTAAAAAACTATTAAAGAATATCTTTAATTTTTCAAAAATTTTAACACCCTGTATCTTACGTAAGAGGCACTTCCGGCCCATAGTGTGCTATATGATAATATTTTGACGTCCCCTATCATTCCCCGAAAGCATGACCGACTTACAGGAATCACCCTGTATATACATACATATTATATTATAAGTCGAAGTCTCAAAATATTAACCCACAGAAATAATAGCGACAATAAAATCAAAAGCTACATTGCCTTACCCTTTATTAGTGGTCTATCACAACCTCTGCAAAAATTATACAAAACATATAACATTGAAGTATGTTATAAAAGTTGTAATCTAACATCCACAATATTTTTCAAAACTAAAAACTAAAACCCCAACAAATAAAAAAAGCAACGTTTAATTCTATACTGTTTAAATAATTAACTTTAAGAGTAAACTGAAAGTCCCGAGAACTTTAGTATCCTAAAGTTAACCTTAAAGAAATATTAATGCAGAATATCTTTGAACAGTAATTAAAATGCAGCACAAAAAACTACTACTCTGCATGCATAAATTTAGCCAAAATGAGTCTGTTCCTACACTGGGCCTGTGTATAATTACATACAGGCTGTTTCTGGATGACGTTGCTTTAGAGGCTGTTAGAGACCTATAAGAAAAAACACTAGAGCTTTTCTAGTTTTGAACATTTTTTCTAGTTTTCTTTTTTTTTGTACATTTTTTTTCTAGTTTTTTATGTTTTCTTTTGTAAGCATATTTCATACTATTATATAAGGGAAATATTATAAACATATACAGCGTGGTCCGGGGGGGAACTGTGTTCCGGAAACTTCGGCAGCATATTCTGTAGATAAAAATAAGTAAAAAAGGTCGCATAAATGTATGTCCTAAAATGCTTAGTTTCGGAGATACAGGGTGTAGAAGTTTCATTTTTATTTCGATTTTTTCCAAATAATTTCTGAAGTAATGTCAATATTTGGATGAAAATTGGTGTCTGGGAGTTTTTTAGTAGGGGCGCCACCTACATGTGTTTTAACTGGTTTGAAGAGTTACAACATTTCCGTGATTTTTTACGTAAAAAATATCTCTTGGTAAAAATTGCTACGAGCAACCGTTCTCAAGATATTTAGGATGGAAATAGTCAATACATGTCATTATTGCAAAAAAATAAACACGTTGAGTTGAGTTTAATGGCTTACAATTTATTATTTAGAAAATCCGCCAAGATGGTTTTGGAAATCTACAGAGACGTGCATAAGGCCCCCAAAGCATGTATGGGATTGGGCACCATAGGGAAGGAGACGAAGAAGACCTAGAAAGAGTTGGAAAGAGGGAATTGACAAAGAACTATTTATAAGTTTAATTTCTAATGCCGGGTCCAGACCAAAGCGGCAAAAAGTAAACACAATTTTGAGACAAAAACAATACAAACTTGCGACAAAAAATGGGGAATTCTCACAAGACAAACTTGAGACAAATTGTCCACACCACAAAGACAAAAGTACAACAAAGTCAAAAGTTCAGTTGTTGCGAATGAGTTTTATGAAACATGTGTGATTTCACTGGTTTCCTACTGTTGGCAGCACACGCCATTCACACTGCGCCGACAACTTGTCGTAAAATATACGAACAAAACATAAACACTTTGATCTTTACCGACTCGAGGCGGAACATTGAAAAGTCTCCGAATTTTGAAACAAAATAAAAATGAGACAAAAATATCGCAAAAATATATTGGATTTGTCGCAATTTTGTCGTAAAACATGAATGTTTCTGTCTTGTCGTTGTTTTGTCTGCTTGGTCTGGACCTGATAAGAAATGCATATGAGATTCAAAGTGTACGAGGACGAAATCGCGCGCAAAATCTAGTTATATTTAATATCTTTCTTTTTTTAATTTATTAATAAAAGAATGCCATAAAACGCAGCATAAAATGGCCACTCTAAAGCTGTACAGCGTCACTGCTTAATATATTATTAGAGCTCGTCAATTATGCAGGCTGTCTGTGGCAGTGAAACTTTACGGCCACTGTAAATATAGGGTTTCGTTGTGATGAAACTTTTAAGGTTATTCGTTAGAGTTTTATCGCATTGTCCCCCGCCGGGTTTAACCTAAAAGAGACTAAAGAAAACTAGAGAATAGTTCTTATGTACGGGTCAGGAAGCTTTCTAATTATTTTGTCAAATTTTATTTCGACAATCGTTAGAACTAAGCGGCTTTATTAGAGCTGCAAAGTTGGAAAACAATAGGGAGTATTAAAATTATTTTTCGGCTTAAATTCGTAGAATAAAAAATGGGAACAACAAACTTTTCTTATTTATCAAATTAAACTTTTACCCTTAACATAGTATTCGCTTTATTTTTAACATTAATCAAACAATTCTATGGTAATACAATTTCGTTTTGATTCTCTGATAGACTGTTATCTTCGAATAAGAAGACTAAGGAAGGAGCATATCAAAAATCTTAGGTATACCGCGATGGGCCTCAAATATGGCCGACTTAAATTCCGGTTTATCAGTGTCGTTCTAATTTTATTTAAAAAATGTAAAACTATGATGTAGGGTAGACGTGGGGTAGACTCAATAATTTGTTGTTTTATTTTACGTTGTGAATAAATGTTGGTAGTTATAAAAAATTGTTATAAAAATATATAATTCTATTAAAAATAGATAAGTTATAATAAGTATTTATTAACACAAACATCCGATACGCTACTGAAGCAGGTAAGTCAAATTAACGTATCTAAATTCTTTGACATCTAATCTTTGACAAGTAATAAATAAAAGCTAAGATGCAAGAAAAATATATAATTTAGTTAATTTAAGTGAATTTCATAAATGATCGGTTTACTACACGTATGTATATTATATAGTCACTTACTAGCGAAAAGTTGTTCCAATATTTCACTCAATTTTTGCCGAGATCTACCGCACGCTACACAACCAACTATTTTAGAGTCTTTTTCGATAAATCGCGATAGTGTCACTGTTAATTTAAGTTCTGCCACAATTTCCATCTAGATTTACTACCTTTATACAACTATCAGTAGTAGAATAAATAACAAATAACATAAAATAAGCTCCGTAAAGACTGACAAATCCACAAAATTTCAAATCAAATTCAAATGTGTCAAATGAATCGTCAAACAGAACTGTCGAGGATCCCCACCCTAGAGTGCTTTTTCCGCCCACCATGCATGAATACATGGATAGCATTATGCTCCTTCCTTAGTCTTCTTATTCAAAGACTGTTATTGATAGAATTTTAATTCACGTCATACTTTTTGCTGTTGAAATCTTAAAGAAGCACAAACTTTATTTAGTTCAATGCTACGGAAAGGGTGATAATAGTTATTGGAAAATGTTTTTATTCAAAGGAAAATGTGATACTTTAACAACAACAAAAAATATGACGTTAATCAAAATTAATAATAACCATCTATCAAAGATGAAATCGAAATTATATTACTATAGAAACTCCTTCTGATTTAAAGGACTTCCTGATTTAAAGGACCTTCTGATTTAAAGGAAGTATAATTAGTGGAAAAGTTAAAAGTTTGATAACTTGTTCTACTAATAAAAAATCGGAAGTGTTAGTAGTCTCGGAAGTGTGAGTAGTCTGACAATTTTCCTGATTTAGCACCCATAAGCGTGGGGCTTTGAGAAATTTTTACTCGTAACATTTCACTGGAGTCTGACAATTTTTCTTATTAATTTTCTTACATTAATTTTTGTACTTTAATCTTTTTTGGCATGATACAGAGGAGGAAACAGTTGTAGTTTCTCTTGGTACGATTTAAGACTGAAATTTTTATTCTCCTATTTTTGATATTTCTATTTATTATTACTTGGGTCACAACCTATATTTAGATGTCTTTGCTTGGGTCTATAGAATTTAGACAATTTCATATAACGGAGATATATCAGCTGTGTATTTTGATATTTATGATATTTTGATATATTTTTGAACCTGGTATACAGGGCGGTCAAGATTTAATGCTTGGACCTGAATTTTCTTTGGGGTTAAAATTTTTTTAATAGTTGTTTAACATTTTTCTTGGTAGATAAACTTGAAAGTTTATCTATTGTTGGGACTTCCTTATACAGGGTGGTCAATACTTTTTTGTGACTTTGAATTTTTTTTAATTTCAAGGTGTTTGACATTTGATAAAGTTTGAAACTTTATATTTACAGACATTTTGGTTTGTATTTTCCTTATACAGGGTGGACAAAAAGAATTTAACCATATTTTCATGTTTTCTTTAATTTCCTCTAAATTAGTATGGAAATTTGGAAAATTATAAACAGGATTAGCCATTTTAGACAAGCAAAACTTTTATTGGCGAATGCATTTTCCTCAAATTGTCAATAATAAAGAATATTTTCCTCTTCTAAAGACAATCTTAGGACATACTCTAGGTATTCGATTAATTTATAAAGTAATTAATGTGAGAACTTGGTAATTCTGTAAAATAAATAAATACAAATTGTAAAAGATCAGCTTCGAAAATGTCATTTATTCAGAATTTCCTCCGTTTTGGCTTTTTAAACGAGCAGAACTAATCGGAACGAATCCTCAAGGATTTGCATGGGAAATGTCTTCTATTGTTCTCTCTAATAATATAATCTCTGAAAGCGTACTAAAGGATCTTGCAGTATTGCAATAGCATAATCTTCCAGATCCTTCATCGTTTTTTTCTGTAAAAAATGTTCTTCAGAAACTTGTTCCTTCAAAATATACAGGGTGTCCCAGAAATAAGTGCAAATATTTTAACTGGTAGTATAGTTCAACCCCAGAAACACGCCTATGAGGTTTTTTTTGCAAAAAAAAATGTTGAAAATTTAAAATTTTTCTTGACATTTTCCGGGAAATTTGAAAAAACTTTTTAGTGCCACTTGTTTATTCACCTGAGATTTCCCTACGGTGTATTTAAACCTTGCAGTGTTGCAACCTCCTATGTTATCCACATTTTACATGGTTCGGCGAAACATAGTTCTACATTTATAAATTCATAGACAAATTTCTATTAATACTAATTAAATTCATAGACAAATTTCTACTCAAAAAATTAGGAATGTTAAATTTAATCTTTTATCAGTGCTCATTATTAATAATTATAGAAAAAAAAACACATTAATTATTTTTAGTACTTACCCTTTCAATGTAAACTTAACAAAAACCACCGAAAATTAACTAAAACATTACGTTTATGACGTTTACGAAAATCTTTGTTATGCTGCAAAATAACTTTATTTTGGAATGAATTTAATAAAATGATTCATATTATTCACAATCAGGTCATAAAAAGAAATTCCTAAAATGTTTATCGTAATTTAGAATTCAATTCAAGAAATTTAGAAAGCAGCCCAACGAATAATTGATTCATTTTTGTTTTGTTTGTTTTGTTTCATGTTTCTCTGTTTTATTTGAACCACTGTTTTACAAAACACCTTGAAAAGCATACATTACTATGAATACCTTTCTAAAAGAATAAATGTTGAGAATTATTGTCTCTTATCGCCACTTTACGGACTACTTTCAATCTAAGAAAATACATGTTTCACTCAACAATTATTGACAACGTATTTTGTTTTTTCGCTATTTTTTCGATGTATTTCGACAATTCCATCGACAGCCTAACCGGCCGTTCTTCTCTGGCCTAACCGTCAGCCAAGAACCGCCGCGTGTGAACTGGTCCTTTGAGTCGCCGGTCGTCGCACCGTCGTGGCGGGCTTGCGTCAGACGACGATGTTAAGCAACGTTGCCGTAGTTACAACAATTTCAAATTCAAGACATTCGAAGCAATCAAATCGTATTAAATTTTAAAAATAAAACAGAGAAACATGAAAGGAAATAAACAAAACAAAAATGAATTGATTATTCGTCGGGCTGTTTTCGATGTATTGAATTCTGAATTACGATAAACATTTTAGAAATTTCTTTTTTGTGACCTTATCAATAACCAATTCATTTGTGTTTTGTTTGTTTCTTTTCATGTTTTTCTGTTTTATTTTTAAAATTTAATAAGAATTTGATTGCTTCGAGTGTCTTGAATTTGAAATTGTTGAAACTACGGCAACCTAGCATGTGGCAAGCTCGACACGGCGCGGCGGCGCGACAAAGGAGCAGTTACCAGTGATGCGCCGCTCTCTTGGCCGGCGGGAATTGTTGAAATACATAGAAAAAATAGCGAAAAAACAAAATACGTATTTAAAATTGTTGAGTGAAACATGTATTTTCTTAGATTGAAAGTAGTTCGGAAAGTGGCGGAAAGAGACAATAATTCTCAACATTTATTCATTCAGAAAGGTATTCAAAGTAATGTGTGCTTTTCAAGGTGTTTTGTAAATCAGTGATTCAAATTGTGATGAGGCCTATATGAAAATAATGTGTTAAAAATGGGGACTGTTATTTTATTAGTTATTATAATAACTACAGCATGTACAAGTAAAGCAGCACAGTGAAGTGTATATCGAAAAAGAGAACTGTCACAGTTACATCGATCTGCCATAAGTATCTTTTTTAATGTTGGGTAAGTTTTTTAATTTAACTTTTTTAACACATTATTAAACATTTAACTTTTAATTTATTTTATGTAATAATATCACAATCTTAAAAATGTAATGCATCTCTGCAAACTCCTCAGGTGTTGTGATTTTATGACTTACCTTTAACATATACTTTCTTGTCCCTATGGCAACACAGTGCGTCGAATTAACTGAAATCCGGGCTTGATCCGGATAATTGGATGTAGTTGGCGATATCTGCCGGCGGTTCTCAAAATGTTGCGATTATTTTTTTAAATTTTCAAAGTTAAATAACTCGGTTATTTTCAATTTATTTTAAAAATGGTAAAGAGAAAATATGTTTATTTTGACCAGATCTACCACCCCTTAAAATATCTGCACTCATTTCTGGGACACCTTGTAGATACGAAAGAAGGTCGAATCATGGTAAAGTCGTGCAATTGTATGACAAATTGAATGCTGTTGTAAAATATTGTAAAATCTCTTTTAATTTCTTTTGGGTTTATTTGAAGAATTATTTAAAAATAAATAAAAGGGTATTTATTTTTAAATTGTAGGGACTTGCAATGTAACTTGCAAGTAGGGACTCGCAATGCAATGATGAATTATGCTTACACACAAAATGTTGCTTGTTTTTTTTTATACACAAAATCAAAGTGATCTGTATAACCATCGCTCTCCAAAACATTGCCTCTTGCCTCTTATTGGTATTTTCTTCAATACAAACTTTTTGAATAAGTGAGCCTACATCAATGTATATGGTAGGATTTGTTGGCCCTAAAATTGCATTACTTTGCTATTATTTGACCTCTTCTTATAGTTTCCGAGATCCCAATGGACACGTTCAAATTTGGGACCCCCTGTATGTGCATTTGAGATCTTTCTGAGAGTATTTTTTGTGAAATTAATATTTCTGATTGCCAAGTTTAAAATTATCACCCTGTATATACACTTACTTAATGAAATGTTCATCGGACTTTTGTATTTTGCTCGCCAGTCTTACGACAATCAATTCGACTTTTCTTAAAGTCTAGCGGAAAATCGTTTTTCTTTTCAAGAGACTTAGTAAGTGAACGATTCCACACAATTTTCTCTGATGCTTGAAGGTTCGATTTTAAAAGACTTCGTTCTGAAATGGAAAAATTCGATAGTGGTTCTGTCCATTCCTAGACAGTGACGGCACGAGAATATTTTCGGTGTGCAAAACATTTTTTATTCAAAATTAAGGGGCCGTCTTATGATGAAAATACTGTTACCTGTTGTATTTGTCCTATTTCTATTTCTGCACTTTTTGTCACGTTTTGTATTTTTATGTCTGCACTGCGTTTTCTGTCCCTTTGATGGTTATCTAAAGTCAAGGATACTATAGAGATAAGGATAGTTCGATTCCTATCTTCCTGCACTCTCAGTTTTTTTACGTCATCTACTGACCGAGTTGAAGTTGGCGCTAAAGATTTTAGACAGTGACAGTTATTTTTGCATTTGACGGACGAGCGCACAGTGCGTTGGAAGATAAATTTAGCGGGACAAAAGCGTTTGGTTAGAAATAAGCCAAAAAATGTGTACTGATAAGAATAAATAGTAGACATTCCAATTGATAAAAAATGCATGAATATTCTTTGTATTTCGATACATTTTTATCAACCAAATTTGGTCGTTTTCTGCTCAGCAAGGCAGAGATCATACGAAAACAAAATATTTACAAATGCTTATACATTTTATTAGAAAGCCAAATTATGTTGAAGATTGCCAAAGGTATGTACTTTTCTACTGTATGTATATTATTTGTTAAAATCCTTCGTGCCTTTGTTCTGCAGATATCAAACTTACACTTTTTTTTCAAATATCGATATATTGAATGATGTAGATCTTTTGAGTTACCAATAGTTACCAACACAGGTAGTCGCAGTCACAGGGAGTTCAAGCTTAACAGGTGAATGCCCAAAAAGATTCATTTCAATCGGATAGTATAAAAACAAAACAACTCCATCAAAAGGCACTGAGTTTAAAAAATTGTCTTAGATACTTAATATATGAATTTACAATTACCGAGTGTTAAAATTAAAATTAAAATATCTATCTTATTTATTATTTTCAAAATAAAATATATTTTTTTAAAATAAATTATAGAGGGTGTCACAAGATTACAAATTAATTTAAAAATAACTGCTAAAGAGTTTTTTGATATCATAATTTTATGTATTTGGCAATAGTTTACAATACGGTTTTTGTGTATCATGTACGAATAATATCATATCGTTTTATTATCTTGTATTTATTTATTAATAAATTAAGTTGTTAATAAATAAATAAATTTAACCATATAGTTGCTATATATTAGACCATTTGCTACGTTCTTAGAGTTTAAGTCCCAAACATTGCTCTTGAGATTTTGTCCCGCTAGAGTAACCATCCGCCGCACTGTGGAGCGCTGGTCAGCGCGTGACGTAGCATTCCACGGCGACTACGACAGCGGCGATTTGACGCGATCGAACAGTCCTTTAGAATATATACAGTCCTTGATATAAAGTATATTATGTTTGCCCATTCTCTATGGCTGCACCCAAAGACTGTATATATTCTAAAGGACAGTTCGATCGCATTAAATCGCCGCTGTCGTAGTCGCCGTGGATGCTTACGTCACGCAGGGACCAGCGCACCACAGTGCGGCGGATGGTTATTCTAGCGGGACAAAATCTTAGGAGCGATGTTTGGGACTTAAAATCAAAAAAACGTGGCAAATGGTCTAATATAATATAGCAACCATAAGTATGGTTAAATTTATTTATTTATTAACATGTAATGGAATATTTTAGAGCAGACAACAAACCAAGCTTGTTAAAACTTTGTCATGTGTTTCCGCCCTTAAATTGGTATTTTTTCAGAAGATGGTAAAAACTGTTTAGAATGAAGGACCCGTTTCTCTGGGAAAAACTAAATATTTTTCTGTTAGGTTTAAAATCCCACGTCCATAAATTAATATAATACTTGCTTTGAAACAGCTAGAAACGACTAGCATCAATCATTAAAGCTGTAAAACCCTAAATTTTAACTTCGAGATTATATAAGCAAAACCCCTAGAAAGCAATAAAACTCTAAAACGACACTCTTCTCACGATAGACCTCCCACGGGCCAATACAAACAGATTTTGGATAAAAACAAGTATAATTGTTAATTTAAATATTAAAGTAAAGTTCACGTAATGATATTCTGAAAGTTAAGGAGTGTCCTCCTTTTTTATCCAAAATATCCAAAAGTATGTGAAATAAATAAACGCATAAGATAAAACAGCGAAATCTAATGAAATGAAATTATAAATATGATTTGTTTGGTTTTTTTAAGGACAGACCTTAAAATATACTTTAGTTAGGGTTAGATTTAATCATGTGTAATTGTGTTTACGGTAATTATAATATTTACACGGATATTAGTAATAATTTGGAAAATAACGTAGAAATGGTCATAGTAACGACATCTGTGACAAGTAGGGCGAACTAGACCGGGAACGACAGGGTAGTTGAGGTTTTCTCAGACCAATCAGACGATTCCTGAAAAGCAAACCCGAAGAGGATTTGAGAATGGCTCGGCTTTTGGTGGTTCCCTATTCTTTTTACCCGCCCATTTTAAAGATTTCGAGATTTAGGAAAATAGTTTTTTGGATCAGTTCGGTACTCGGTACTGACTTTTAAATTAGATGGTCGAATTTTCTCCGTGTAGATCTTATATTATCCAGTGGTTTCTTTTTAATAATTTTAGTAAGTTTTCTATTTAAAGATTTTCTTAAATATTCAATTCTCAAGTTAGGAAATTTTAAACATTTCATGTATAAAGATTTTTAATTTGTTGTTTTAGATTTTCTTTAATATTTTATATATTGACGATTTAAGACTTTCTATTTGTTCTAAAGGCTTTAGTAAAAGTTAGATATCATCACACAAATGATTATTTTGCAATTGTTCTTTTTATTAAATTCTAATTTAAATCCAATTGTTCAGTTAATATTTTTTTTATCATATTAACTTTCTGGCAACGAAAGTTCTAAGAGAGATTTGGATTGTATACTAATTTTAGATAATTTAGATTAGACTAATAAGAAGAATATTTTGTATTTTTAACTTTATCACTTCTGAATTTTAATATTATTCATTAATTATTTTTGATTAAATTTCTTTCCTTTTTTTATATTTCATTAATTACAAATGTCTTGTTAAATCTTTTTCTTTATTTTTATTTATTTATTTATTTATGTTAAATATAGTTAGGTGTTGTGAAAATCGGCATTTTATTTTTTAATCTCACCTTTTCACTAAAATATTAAACTATCTAAAAGAACACTGTGATAATCGGTCGAGTGGTTTAATGTAAAGAATGAGTCCAAGACCGAAGTGGAAGATCTACAAGGAGATCAGTGAAGTCTTCGCCAGGTTCTTGTTGTTGATCAAATGCTGACGGATGTTGACGTAATAAGGTAAGTGGCAATACAGTTTATAGTAACTGAATTTAGAAAGAGCCCTTACCATAAAAGTGCGATACCTTAATTTCTATTTTTAGCTGGCTATATTTTGTTTTTTATATATAAACGAAACTATATTTACGCTCTGAAAAGACGGTGTTCTCATTAATCCAAGTTCTGCCTACCGCTCAATAAATTATTTTAATTATAAAAATTATATAAAGGCCACACTACCACGATAACGGACAAAATCTTGAAAGTTTTGTCACAAACAATTTAAAAAAAGCTCCGGCTTCAAGGCCAAGTCCCCAGGCCGGGCCTTTCCGTGTATGGGCAGCTATTCATTTTTTAAAATCAGTGCCTTTCAATGGAGTTAAGGTTTCAACAATTACAGCAGCATCCTTACTCCCACTAGCCCTAAAGCTCATAATACTTGCAAAACCTAATTCTTCTTTTGAATGCTCTTCAATTAACCCTTTAACGAGTCTTTGTTTCGTTTTTGTACTATCCGATTGAAATGAAACTTTTGGACAATCACCTGTTAAGCTTGAACTCCCTGTGACTGTGACTACCTGTGTTGGTAACTATTGGAAACTCAAAAGATCTACATAATTCAATATCTCAATATTTGAAAAAAGTGAAAGTTTGATGTCTGCAGAACAAAGGCACGAAGAATTTTAACAAATAATATACCTACAGTAGAAAAGTACATACCTTTGGCAATCTTCAACATAATTTGGCTTTGGAATAAAATGTATAAGCACTTTTAAATATTTTGTTTTCGTATGACCTCTGCCTTGCTGAGCAGAAAACGATCAAATTTGGTTGATAAAAATGTATCGAAATATAAAAAATATATACGACCAAAAAATAATTCATGCATTTTTATATCAATTGGAATGTCTACCATTTATTCTTATCAGTACACATTTTTGTTTCTAACCAAACGGTTTTGTCCCGCTAGATTTATCTTCCGCCGCACTGTGCGCTCGTCCGTCAAACGCAAAAATAACTGTCACTGTCTAAAATCTTTAGAGCGAACTTCAACTCGGTCCCTAGATAACGTAAAAAAACTGACAGTACAGGAACATAGGAATCGAACTATCCTTATCTCTATAGTATCCTAGGGCTGCACCGATTATTTTATCCCAGTACCCTGCACAAGCTTTTACACCCAATAAAATAATTTTAACTTACTTTTATCCTATCTACAATAATATAATCATTAGTGATGGGAAAACCGATTAATTTCAATTATCGAGTACTCGAGTATCAAGCGATTGCAATAACCGAGCGATCGCTCGAGCGAAATATCGCTCGTATTTAAAACACACGGTTTTTCGTCCGCCGCTTGTTGTAAGTACTCGTTAACGCCAAGCGACAAGCAGTAAGTTGCGTACGCAGGGTACAGATTCTTTCGGTGAGGAATGGCAAGTAGCAAACGACGAGCGATTCGCTTGATCGCTTGATTTAGTTTATTTCAAACCATTGTCGATGTAAGTCGTAAAATTTTGTCGCTCAGATACTCAACGGATAAATATATATACGGCGTCGTATAAATTTGCTACCTGCAATGTATGTAGAAAATCCGCTCAGCTTTTTATAGAGTATGTCTCATTAAAATCGGATTTCAATTTATTTCATTCCAGGATCGCTTGCGTTCGTCGCTTGCATCGCTCGTTCATAATCGAGCGATGTCGGTTATTTCAATAATCGAGTACTCGAGTGAATTTTCGCTCGAGTTATCCCATCACTAATAATCATCCATTTTAACAATTACGACTGTGTTTTCCCCTATATTTCTTGCCTGTATTCGATGTATTCTTAAGAAAAAAAAAAACTTTAAACTTATTCTTATTTTTTTTTAGTTTCAGTCTAATTTAGTTTTCTCCAGTAAAATACGAACAAAGCTACAACCCAGTTCTCCGAATAAAACAAGCTGTCGGACATTAAGGGACTATATCGCTACACCATTATTTTGGCGCCCAACGTAGGGGACAAATCCACGACTCTGAGATAGAGGGGTCCTAAATAGAAAGTGGAGCTTGCGATTCTGTTTCAAAATCTTTATCGCAGAGTCTGCAACAAAGACTTCCTTGATACAGGTTGAGCTTGTTCAGGTAGTACTTGACAGCCATATGTCTTGTCAACAGACGTGTTGTAATACGTTTATATGGCTGTCATCATCTCTAACTCATTTAATAGAAAACGTTACAAGCTTTTAAATGTTTTCATTAATTATAATTGAAAACGTTATAGTGCATGTGCGCGTAATGTCATTTGGACCTCTGAGTATCATCTGTCAAGAGAAATTGTAGTTAAAAATAAAAAAGGCAATAAATTTAGGAATTCCCGTGCACGTGTGCACTTATTGAGGCACCGCCTGTGTCCCAGATCGTCCGATCCTTTCACTATTATACAGATCGCGCTCTAAAAGCTAAAATTTTAACAGAGTTCCGCTAATGGACCCAGAGTTAACTTTGTTAAAATTGCGCGGATTCCATTAGGTCTTGGTCAAGATCCATGATTCGATTTGGTTGTACCACTCTAGTTGACTGTCTATATATTAGATACTGATAATTATATTTTTTTATATACACAAAGAGGCATATAGTCAGTCTAACAAAAGAATCCATTACAGTGAGAGTTGTGTTATTTTAATTCACAGGTAAGATTAATGAAACTGGTAGGAAGTCAGATTGAAAATCCGATTTTAGTGATAAGTTAGTAGTAAGTAGTAGAGTCAAAGCAATGGTCGGTCTACTATACTCTGTTTTTTTTTCTCATGTAAGATTTCGACAGACGATGACAGAAGAAAAGCAGATGACGTCCCATACCAATCTATTTATTTTACTAAAAAAAGTTTCTAATATTTTTTAAGTTAACTATGGATGGGTTTAAATATAAATCCGTCTGCATCGTCTCAAGCTTGTTGTTTTTAACCAGTTTTATTGGTTTATTTAAAAAATAACAGATCATATTTCAATTTTATTAGTTTGACGGAACGATAAACAACAAACGGACGCCGATGCGTATAAACTCGCCTTTAGATTTTTGAGGCTTGTCAAAGTCTTGCCAAATTATAGGTTATAATTCTGTGTCAACTTATGTTAAATACCCTGCGTTTTGGAAGATGATGCATTTTGATGCGTGTTATTACGTGTGTTTTTTGTCTTTTGAAGTTAAGTGGAGGGAAAATTAACTGTAGACCCAGAGCACAGTTTATAGTTAATACTCGTTGCCCAGGCAGAAAGTCTTATACACCAATAAAGTTAATATCAATAAAGTTTGTATATCATCTCGTGGTAGATAAGTGCATCTCGTATATGATACAAGGATCGTACTAAACATATACTAAAAACTGGAGTAGCTGTAAAATATCGACATCACACGATAGGAAAATAATGGATTTTAGTACTGCAGGAAAATAATGACAAAAGGCACTGGTTTAAAAAAAATTAAGATTAAAGTTAAGTGTTATTATTAATAAAATAGTTTGTTTTATTTATTCCTGTGGAATATTACAAATTTATATTTGCACATAAATTATTTTGATAAATATAACAATAAATGCGGGAAGTTTCTTGAAGCTTGAAAGTAAGGAATAGTTCTTTTTATATTTTTTGGTATGTGGTGTTTTTTCTTGTTTGTTTTGTATTAACACACATCGTTTTTTTTTTAAATAAAATAACTCGATTACATTTTTTCAGTTTTATATAGCATTTTTTCACAATATTTTGAAGTAATTGCTTGTCAGTCAAATTTTAAATATATTAATTTCCTGCTATGCGTTCCAGTTGAACCAACTTATTTCTTTGTAAAATAAAATAAACTACTTTGAAATTAAAATGACACACATCTATCACTGTCAAGGATCTTGTCGTTGGACAGACTATATCAGGATATTGTAAACCTAATAGGCATCTAAAACTAATGGGATTGACGAACGAAGTCATGTGGAGATTTTGTCAATCAGCAAAAGAAACAACAGAACACAATTTATGTCGTTCTGATAGCCTGGCAAATGTGCGGTTTTTTTAGGCAACGACAAACCATTAACAAAGAGCTACATACAGGGTGAGTTTCCTACGATATTCTCTATGGGTATCTCGGAAACTACTGGAGATACAGAGTCGGTTAAATGGGGAAAGAATTGCAGTTTTGTGGGGTCATAAATATGCGCCATTCAGATTTTTGAAAAAGTTCATGGCTTACTAGATATTTCGAAAAAAACAAATTTCGGCTATTTTAAAAATTGTCCCTAATTCCATTATAAGCTATTTTAGACAAAAAGTTTTCAGATAAAAGTTGTAGATAATCACATCCTTAATGAGATCGTGTCCTCCGTTTTTTTCTAAAGCCTGTCATTTTTGACATATGATACAAACATATGTTTTTTTTTAAATGGAAACCATAGTTGGCCATGACTTCATAAAAAGCGTCATTTTTTAAGATTTTTAGCGATATAAGCTATGATATGTTTTCTTCGAAAAATTACTGAGTTATAGCCAATTCTTATCATTTTTAAACAATTTCACTTAGTTAGCCATGGAAACGAGTTCAATCGCCGTTGCTCTCAGAAATGTGAAGCTGTCACATCCAAACTTTGTAAATTAAAATAAACAAAAATTGTAAATATGAATTTTTCAAATGAAGAAAAGCATGTAGCATAATTGGTTCAACTTTTCTTGACCATACATTTTCGAGGATACGTTGACTGGTGAATGTTTCGTATTTTAGAGAACGGTTTTCAAGACATGTTAGAAAAGTTTAATTTAGTTATAGCCAATTCTTATCTTTCTTGACTAGTTTCACTTATATTGCATCGTATTATTATATAATAATAGCTCCCGTATATAGCTTTTAACGCCTTGGGAGTAGCAAGGTACAGCTTGCCATACTACTGCATGGTATTATTCTGTTATGATTAATAACTTATTAAAAGTCAGAATATATTACTAAACGGTTCTTTACAATTTAGATTACACAAACTAAAACTTAAAAAAATTATATCATGACATACACTTTAACTTATTTTAGAAAATGTTCAAAAAATTCGCTATGGTTTTGAGAGAGAGTTACATCTTTTTAAAACTGAAATACTAACTGTTCTTACAGAAGGACCGGTCGACTTAATTAAACTTCTCTCGTCCCGCCACTTCGAGTGCCTCTCTTAATTCATAAGTTCTTTTGTAAACCTTATTGTTAACCATACCGCATAAAAAATCTAAAATGGAAAGGTCATGTGATTGAGGAGACCAATGCAATTGGTCCACCTATCCCTATCCCTGGGTGGAGGGGGTTATAATGAAAATCATGTTGGAACCACTCTATTGATGCGCGAGTTTCTACACGCTTTCCTTCATTTCAAAAATTCATATTTACAATTTTTGTTTATTTTAATTTACAAAGTTTGGATGTGACAGCTTCACATTTCTGAGAGCAACGGCGATTGAACTCGTTTCCATGGCTAACTAAGTGAAATTGTTTAAAAATGATAAGAATTGGCTATAACTCAGTAATTTTTCGAAGAAAACATATCATAGCTTATATCGCTAAAAATCTTAAAAAATGACGCTTTTTATGAAGTCATGGCCAACTATGGTTTCCATTTAAAAAAAAACATATGTTTGTATCATATGTCAAAAATGACAGACTTTAGAAAAAAACGGAGGACACGATCTCATTAAGGATGTGATTATCTACAACTTTTATCTGAAAACTTTTTGTCTAAAATAGCTTATAATGGAATTAAGGATAATTTTTAAAATAGCCGAAATTTGTTTTTTTCGAAATATCTAGTAAGCCATGAACTTTTTCAAAAATCTGAATGGCGCATATTTATGACCCCACAAAACTGCAATTCTTTCCCTATTTAACTGACTCTGTATCTCCAGTAGTTTCCGAGATACCTATAGAGAACATCGTAGGAAACTCACCCTGTAGAGTGTTCAATCTCCAAATTGCTAGACATTTTGAAAAGGATAGGATTGGAGAATGTAATCTAAGAATCAGAAGAAGACCACAATATATTTGAAAAGGTCGATAACCACCTTATATTATTATCGCTAAGTTAAATTTACATCAACATTGTTTCTTCATTCAAAATACTGCTGAGCTTAGAAACGGTTTACGGATAGAATAGATGTGTAACATTTTCTGAAACCCTTGCAAGTTATGTGTGTCTGACGTTGAGACAGCAAAGCATGATATAGGTCCTGCTTTATCCCTAAACTGTCCTTTCCTTTACTTCTACACGTATAGTGAGTTTCCGTGCTTTAAAAGTTCAAATTTTAACAAAGTTGGGCCTAATGGAAACCGCGTACGCGTTGTGTCGGGCAGGGTTACGCGTTGGTCGTCGTGCTTTTACAACTCCTCAATTATTCATAACCGCTGTCACGCCGAAACTTTAGGGCCTTAAAAATAGAAAAGGAAATGGAAAAAAGATGCGGCCGTGATGTGAATTTTTACGACAGTGAATTTTAGTGTGTGAAAAACGGTAACATATTCAATAGAATACAATTTAATTATTGGATCGCGCGTAACGCAGAATTTCATAACTTATTTGGATACGATACACCTTACATAATATAAAAAATTACAAATTGGTACATTCTTTGTCGGGTGAGTGGATATTATTTTGTAACTATTAAAAGTGACATTAATGTGAATTTCAGAAAAAAAAATTGGCGCCGGGAGGCACGTATAGCCGCCCATACTAAAATATGTTAATATCATATGTTAATATCTCGAAAACTGTGACTTTGACTGATTTTGATGTTATTATAAATTAGGTTTTTCCCGCGACTACGTTCGCGTTACACCTCGAATAGTTCATGCATTGATTTAAATGATTTACTTTGTATATGGAGCTAGTGAGCCTTACAAATGCCCTATTTAAACTATGTTTTTAAGAGTTTTAGAGCTACTCATATTTCATATGAAAGTTATCAATTGTCGATTTTCTGGGTATTATACAAGGCAAGTCTTGAATAAGTGCAAATATTTTCAGGGCTGGTAGATCTCGATAAAAAACCATATTTTCTCTTTACCGTTTTTCAAATAACTCCAAAATAACTGAGTTATTTTACTTTAAAAACTTCCAAAAAAAATATTTTTTGCTTAAATTTTGAGAACCACTGCAGCTTTTCGGGTTTTTCTGTCTTGTAAATTTAATCTACTACCTATCTATGTTGCCATATTATCAAGAAATTATGGTTTTTAACTAACAACTAAAGAAAAATCCAAAAGGTTTTTCAAAAAATTCCAAATTTCCAAAAAAAATTTCGCGAAAAAGCTCGTAATCGTGTTTCTGGGGTCAAATATACCTACTACCGCTAAGAATAATTGCACTTATTTAAGACTCGCTCGACAAAAAATCGATATTGTTATTTTTTACATATTACATATTTTTTACTTAAAATTTATAAAAAGCCGTCAATATTCCAATTTCAAGAGAATTTTTATTCTCTTTAAATATTATTATGTACTTAAGAAAATTCGAAAATTTAAAAACCGTTTTTTATTTTTTCATCGCCTGTATATGACTTTATGACACACTTTGTATACCAAAAATAAAACTTTTGATTAGAGCCGTCTGAAATAAAAAAAATCTTAATAATTCTAGAAGTTATCGAAATCATAGTATTTCAAAGAAGTTCAATTTTGGCCACAAAATGTTTTTGAAATCTTGCTTTTTTTAACACTTTTTTTCAATTTTTTTGAACTATTTCCATTGACTGAAACTAATTATGTATGGTTGGATAGAGGGTGGATGGCGATCTTCCAGGGCGGTTTTTTATTTCCTATTTATATATAGATCATTTTCGAAATCGAACCAAAGTCAATTTCAAAGAAATTTTGCAAATTCTGAAAAAATAAAATTTCTCCAAAATCATAAATAGCATAATGATTATTTACCCTCTATAGATAGAACCCCTACCTATGGTCCCATATAAACTGTATTACTAAAATAAATAGTTTTAAAATATGAAGTTTTCAAATGAATATTTGAAATGTTCAATTGTCGCTTTACTTAATATACTCCCTTGATATTTTTTTTTATTTTTCATCTCTTTTTTTGGTTTATTAAGAGCACTAATACTCCATTTATAGTTATTTTTTATTCCTTGAAGGATAATTGAAGAAGAAATATAGAAGTTTATATTATTGATGTGTCACTAAATAAACCCTTGTATAAAATTTTATACTGCTAGATGTTATAGTAATGCATTTTCGTACAGCAAACTTGCATTCCCTATTCTACCCCTAAGATTATAAATTTCATAAAATCGCTTTATCCAAATAATTAACTCATGTCTTTTAAATGATCCTTTGTGCCAATTTTTATGTGTATAATCCAGAGGTCACCAAGTTTTATATAAATTTTTATTAACTTTACCCATTTGGTTGATGAATTTCAAAAATCTCTTCTAATTCTTTTTGTAGGATTTCATTCTTCTAGACCACATAGTAAGGAATTTTCATACAACAAATTGTTCGGACGTAATTTTACTCTCTAAGAGGACGAATTTCCTAAAATCGCTTTGTGTAGCTAATTCACTAATGTCGTTTAAACGAACCTTTGTTCTAATATTTATGTATCTAAAGCTGGCTCTATGAACTGATCCCTAAATTATCTAAAAACTTGATATATAATCTAACTGACAAACCACTGACAATGACAAATAATTTATTTCTGGAGGTATTGTGTATAGGTGTTTTTCAGGTATGTTTTAATATTTAGTCGATTTACACAAAGAAATAGCCATTCAACAATTTAAAAATACTTCATAACAAATCTAGACATATATACATTTCATTTAAAAAAAAACGCGTTTCGCTAGCTACTGTAATTTTGGAGTTACGATTTTTTAAAATTTTTAACCCACTCCCATACCCCCTTACCAACCCCCCACCCCCACCAAAAACTATTGGCCAGATTCTCGGGTGCCACAGTATTTTTGTGCCAAATTTGGTTAAAATCGGTACAGCGGTTTTTTAGTTATCGTGTTACAGACGGCAGACAGACAGACAGACAGACAGACAGACACCACGAAAATATTTTGTATTTAGGTCATTTATGACCCAAATAACTCATTTTGAGTGAAATTAAAAAAACTTTTTTTTTGTCGATCCTAATAGCCTACCATACCTATTGGTATGGTCGGCTAAAAACTGTAAAATAGAGCTGTAGATAATGAAGATAAATAGGTTGAAAATGGAGATAAATAGATAAGAAAATAAAAAAGTAAATGTAATGTCAAATTTCTCAACTGTCGAAAAAATTCCAAGTGGATATTACTTTGTCTCAAAAAATTTCTGGAAATTTTTCATAATGTCAAAATTAAAGCATCTTTTTCGTTTTAATATACAGGGTGGTCCGAACTGTATTCCGGAAATTTCGGCAGCACATAATTTCTGCAATAAAAATAAGTAAAAAACTTCGTATAAATGTATGTCCTAAAATGAATAGTTTCGGAGATACAGTGTGTAGAAGTTTATTTCGATTTTTTCCAAATAATTTATAAAGTAACGTCAATATTTAGAAGAAAACTAGTGTCTGGGAGTTTTTTGACATGAGATATTTGATTTTTATGTCAATATGACTCCTATTTGTAGGGGGCGCCACCTACATGTATTTTAACTGTTTTGAAGAGTAATCATTTTTTGTCCGTACCTGTATAAAACTATGGAATGAAAAAATATACATTTCCGTGACTTTTTACGTAAAATTGTCTCATGCGTAAAAAATCGCTACGAGCAACCGTTCTCAAGATATTTAGAATGATAATAGTCAATACATGCCATCAGTGACAAAAAATAAACACGTTGGGTAGATAGTTACTTGACAAATAATAAATTTGGGAAATTTTTATTTTTTTGAAATTAATCATAAATTTTTTCTGCGAAAAAATGATGGTAAAACAGTTTCTATTAAACTTTGGTACAAAAACATTTCAAATTTATGATTTCAGTCTAATAATTATTAGTAAACATGTTTAATTTATGTCAATGATGATAGATATTGATAATTTCGATTCCAAATATCTCGAGAACTATTACTCGTAGCGATTTTTACCAAGAGACATTTTTTACGTAAAAAACGTCGTAAATGTATATTTTTTTACTCAGTAGTTTTATACAGGTACGGGCGAAAAGTTATTACTCTTCAAACCAGTTAAAAAAATATGTAAGTGACGCCCTGTACAACTAGAAGTGATATTGACATCAAAATCAAATTTCAATGTCAAAAAACTCCCAGGCACCAATTTTCATCCAAATATTGACGTTACTTCATAAATTATTTCAAAAAAATCGAAATAAAAATGAAACTCCTACACCCTGTATCTGCGAAACTAAGCATTTTAGGACATACATTTGTAAGAACTTTTTTACTTATTTTTATTTGCAGAATACGCTACCGAAATTTTCGAAATACAATTGTTCGGACCACCTTGAAGAAGTGTGAAATTGGTATGGCTTTAAACATGTGTGAGAAGAAAGTTTAAACAAGTGCGAAATTGGAATTCGACACGTTAAAATTCACTTTAGCACCAAAAACATTCACATATCCACCGATCTTCCTGCCTGTTTCTTTCCTATTTTTAATTTTGGCTAAAATTCCAGTGCCACGGACCCATCCAGGCGCTGCTTATGAATAATTGAGAAGTTGTAAAAGCCGGTAACCGAGGGGTAACTCTATTCGGACCGCCGCTATACGCGGATTCCATTAGCGGAACTTTGTTAAAATTTCAGTTTTTATCACGCCAGCCTCTTAACAGAGAAAGGGCCTTGCAATATCTCCCGCTAGCTGCGGCAGTATTAACTAAATGTAGCGTTTGCTGGGACCTTTATTTTCGGTATAATCTAAATCCAGTCTCGGTAGTGCCGGATCCAACAAAAAATTAATTTAAATTAAATTGGTGTGCATCCATTCTTAAACATTTGTTTTCAAACTAAAAAAAATAATGTCTGCATAATAAATACTAGTTGAATGGATTTATATCAAACCATCCTGGGTGCTAATAAAAGTATCGTTTGCAGATTTTCTTAAGAACAATAAAAGAACATTGCGTTTAAATAATGTGCATGGAGCATACTTTTGTTGACATCGGGTCAGTTAATATTATGATGTTACCAGTATTACTCATCAAGCAATACTACTGTTATATTAATCAATTAAGGCCGTAAACAAACATATCATATACAATTTTATATACTAATTCATTATAATAAAATTAAATCATAAAAATATTGTAATTATACAGGGTTGTACACCACATACGACACGAAGTATTGTAGCTAAACGACTAGATTTTTACAAATTGTAAGTTTTGGGTTCGTTGAAGGACTATTAGAGCTACAATTTAAAAATATTTTTACAAGATACAGAGTGTCCCAAATAAATAAAAAATATCAAAGTTGTATTTTTTTAAATGGAACACCCTGTATATTATTGCATTTTTAGTTTCTACGATTAAAATAAAGGTAAAATTTGATTAAGGTTTATTAAACTTAAACCTTACCGTTTTTGAAATATTTTCAATTTTGTGAAATTGCAGTATAAATTTTAAGGCTTCATTTCTCCGAGGGTATCAAAGTTTCTAATACTAAATATTTACTGAAGTTTATTTATTGATCAGTTATTGTGTTGCAATAATAAAAACTTTATTACCTTATACAGAGTGTCTAAAAATTTATTTTAAATAATTACTAGCTTTAAACAGCAATAACTTGTTTGATTTAAATGGAACATCCTGTATATTTTATGAGAATCAGATGCACAATTTAATTGTCTATCAAATTGTATTATACCGTTTTTTACCTATCTCTTCAAGTTTCCGTAGAAAATGCATTTTCTTGTAAATTAGAACTCATTTATCAATATACCCATGGAATACTGACATTTTAGATTCTTTTTACAGATGTATCAAATTTTTATAAAGAGTACAGATACTAATATTGTCGATATAGTTCGTTTATTTCATTAAAAAATAAAAAAAAACTGTTTAAATATTTGTTAAAGAGGACTTATTACTATGATTCCAGTATTCAAATGACATTAATTGACTGTTTGCGTTGATCAATAATAATTGCTCCAAATACTAAAAAACTGAATTATGTATGTGTATTAGACAGTGTGGTAAAAAGTAACACCTTAAAAATGATATTTAATTTTTTGACAAATGCTTATTTATAACAACAGAGACGTTCATTTTCATAACTTATTATTACATTGATTTCTGATTCAAATCCACACTTATTTAGAATAATTTATTAACGAACACAATTAAGTATGTAGTTAATTAGTATTTGGGCGGAAATACTGGTGGTATATTTAATTAATGGTATACTCTTTTATAAAGATTTAAATTGTTTTCTTTTTGCATAGAAATGGGCTAGTAATATTATCGTTTTACTAAAAACGATAATATTACTAGTCTGTACATTTTGTACATTTGTTGTTTTAAAAACAATCTAAAATGTCAATATTCCATGGGTATATTGATAAATGAGGTCTAAATTATAAGAAAATGCATTTTCTACGAAAACTTGAAAGAATAGGTAAGAAGTGGTATAATATAATTTGATTATTGTGCAATTGTGCATCTGTTTCTCATAAAATATACAGGGTGTTCTATTTAAAGTAAATAAGTTATTGCCGTTTAGAGCTAGTAATTATTTAAAATAAATTTTTAGACACTCTGTATAAGGTTGTATAATTTTTATTATTGCAACACAATAACTGATCATTAAATAAACTTTAGTAAATATTTAGTATTAAAAACTTCGATATCCTCGGAGAAACGAAGCCTTAAAATGTATACTTCAGTTTCGCAAAATTGAAAATATTTCATAAACGGTAAGATTTAAGTGTAATAAACCTTAATCAAATTTACCTTTATTTTAATCGTAGAAACTAAAAATGCAATAATATACAGGGTGTTCCATTTAAAAAAATACAACTTCGATATTTTTTATTTATTTGGGACACTCTGTATCTTGTAAAAATATTTTTAAATTGTAGCTCTAATAGTCCTTCAACGAACCCAAAACTTAGAATTTGTAAAAATCTAATCGTTTAGCTACAATACTCCCTGTCGTATGTGGTGAACAACCCTGTATTCCTCCAGTTTAAGTGAAAAGTTTTGTTCCTAATTATCTACTATACATATAATAAACACGTGTTCGAATATTAATTCTGTGGAATATAAATATAACACAAAACGAGACGTAGTTAACGAAATATCATCGTAACAACAGCTATTTTAAAAACGTCTAGGTCTACTTATTTCACTGAGATTTATGAAAAAAAATCCTTTGCCTCCGGTAGAGATACCGCCACGTTTTGGAAATAGCTCAAAACAAAACAAAATTGAACGAGGCAAAAAAAATCCCCCCTCGCCCTGCTCGCGAGTAGTTTTCAGGCGCTTTTAAGAATTGAAAGTAGGTCGAGGCAAAGCGAAGTGAGTCAAGACAACTGGAAATAAATCGAAATGCGTCAAAGTTGGGCGACGAAATGCGACTTTGACATGTTTCGAATTGTTTCTCGCATAGTATGTACGTTGTTTAAAAATCGCACTCTCAATTACGTAAGTATAGTTTTTACGCAATATACTTTCTGTCAATTATATTGACAAAATAATGGCAGTCTGAAGTATGGTCTTACGCACTGTTGTCATTTTGGATCAATAAGCAGAAGCTTTTTGATATGAAATGTATAAACTCGGAATATTTATTTAAGTCAGTTGAATTACTGTGACTTGATCAATTTGCTTGACTCCTAAAAAAGCGTCTATGTTCTAAATTTGCTTTGGTATTGTGTATATTTATTTTAGTAGTCCACTATAGTGAGATGTTTGGACTGCATCTCAATGTCTCCAAGACCAAACTATTGGTCTTTTCTAAGACTCCAATAAATGCACACCTGCGTGTCAAAGGACAAACAATCGAACAAGTGACGTCAATAAAGTATTTAGGAGCTCACATCAATAGTCAGTGCGACCCGAAAAGAGAAATATTTTCAAGAATTGAGCAGCTTAGTGAGAATGAAATCATTTTTTACAAGAAGAGACCTCAGTGCGGATCTCAGAACTCGAATGGCCAGATGCTACGTCTTCTGTGTTACTCTATGGATGTGAGAGCTGGACACTGGATTCACAGACCGAGAAGAGAATAGAAGCCTTCGAAATGTATATATACAGACGGATGCTGCGAATCTCATGGGTATAAAGGATCACCAACAATGAAGTACTTCAGCGCATGCAGAAACAAAAAGAGATACTGAACACCATCAAGGAAACAAAAATGCAATACCTGGGTCATGTGATGAGAGGTGGTAGATACGAAATACTGCGCCTCATAATAGAGGGCAAAGTGCAAGGGAAAAGATCAGTAGGAAGACGCCAGAACTCATGACTAAAAGATTTGAGGAGATGGTTTGAACGCTCGTCTGCGGAAATCTTCCGGGCTGCAGTTTCCAGAGCCACAATTGCCATTTGGATCGCCAACCTTCGGCAGGAGAGGGCGTGATAAGAAGAAGAAGAATATTTATTTTAAATTTTTAGGGTATTAAGAATTTTATAATACAATTAAATTAATTCCTTACTGAAATTATATTAAATATAGAAATACCAAATCCATTTTAATGAGAAGATTTAAAAAAAAGCTTTTACCTAAAAGTGGAACTGGGAACGATTTATACTTCAAATACAAGCATTTATAAGAAAACGAGGTAATAAATTTGCAAATAAACTTTATTAATTAGAGCAAGAGAGATAGGACAATATTAATTACTTAACGAAATTAAATTTCTTTGTCGGACTATCTCGCGAAAAATATTCTGAAATGGTCTATAGAACCAACTGTCAAGATAAAAGAAAATAAGTCTTTGAAGAAGGAAGTTTTGAGTATTTGAATTTTAGGTTATTATAATAATTAAGATTTTCCTAAATTGTTCCAAAATGTAGTAATGAAATAAAAATGGTATTCCTTCAAAAGTGGGTCGCCCCTATGACTTTTATTATTTCAGATTAAAAAAAAAGAGATTTGCAATGTTAGTATTATACATAAATCAGGATAGATTGAATTATTTTTGGTCACTTCCTGTTTTACCGGAAATGACTACAACTTTTGATTTTTAAATGGTACCCTCAATAGTATTTTTTACTTTCTTGTTCAAGTGTCATGTTCCTAGTGAACGTTGACGACTGCCATGTTAACAATATCTCTGTATCGCTCTCGATCTTGCGCTACATGGAGTAATTCATCCGCGCTTAAGCCTGTCCATTGCCGCAAGTTTCTCAACAACGAAAGCCTCTTGCGCCCAATCCACTTCTTTCCTTCGATTTTTCCGTTAAGGATCAGTCGGAGAAATTTATATCGAGGTCCTCTGGTTATATGGCCAAGGTATTCGATAATATTCAGAAGTAGTCAGCCTGTCCAGCTCCATTCCTCGAAGAAGTTCTTCATTTCTGGTTCTGGTGCAAGGACTGTATATATTCTAAAGGATTGTTCGATCGCGTCAAATCGCCGCTGTCGTAGTCGCCGTGGAATGCTACGTCACGCGCTGACCAGCGCTCCACAGTGCGGCGGATGGTTATTCTAGCGGGACAAAATCTCAAGAGCAATGTTTGGGAATTAAAATCTAAGAACGTGGCAAATGGTCTAATATATAGCAACTATATGGTTAAATTTATTTATTTATCAACAACTTAATTTATTAATAAATAAATACAAGATAATAAAACTATGATATTATTCGTACATGACACACAAAAACCGTATTGTAAACTATTGCTAAATACATAAAATCATGATATCAGGTGAAATATATACTTACAAAAAACTCTTTAGCAGTTATTTTTTAATTACTTTGTAAACTTGTGTTACTTGTGTTGGTTACTCTTGTGGCACCCTCTATATTTTATTTTAAAAAATTATATTTTATTTTAAAAATATTAATTAAGATAGATATTTTAATTTTAATTTTAACACTCGGTAATTGTAAATTCATATATAGTAAGTATCTAAGACAATTGTTTAAACTCAGTGCATTTTGATGGAGTTGTTTTGTTTTTATACTATCGGATTGAAATGAAACTTTTTGGGCATTCACCTGTTAAGCTTGAACTCCCTGTGACTGTGACTACCTGTGTTGGTAACTATTGGTAACTCAAAAGATCTACATCATTCAATATATCGATATTTGAAAAAAAGTGAAAGTTTGATATCTGCAGAACAAAAGCACGAAGGATTTTAACAAATAATATACATACAGTGGAAAAGTACATACCTTTGGCAATCTTCAACATAATTTGGCTTTGGAATAAAATGTATAAGCACTTGTAAATATTTTGTTTTCGTATGATCTCTGCCTTGCTGAGCAGAAAACGATCAAATTTGGTTGATAAAAATGTATCGAAATACAAAGAATATTCATGCATTTTTGTATGAATTGGAATGTCTACTATTTATTCTTACAGTGCACATTTTTTGGCTTATTTCTTACCAAACGCTTTTGTCCCGTTAAATTTATCTTTCAACGAACTGTGCGCTCGTCCGTCAAATGCAAAAATAACTGTCACTGTCTAAAATCTTCAGCGCCAACTTCAACTCGGTCACCAGATGACGTAAAAAAACTGACAGTTCAGGAAGATAGGAATCGAACTATCCTTATCTTTATAGTATCCTTTGTTCTGGTGGTCCAAGATATTTTAACCCTTCTTCTGTATGTCCACATTTCTTTCCAATGCTTCGATTTTTTTATAGTTTCTTTATTAAGGGTCGACGTCTCACATCCATATACAAAAGAATCGACAACACATAACACTTTGTAAACTTCTCCGGTATTTTGATGTTTAGCGATTTAAACTTCTGAAATGCATTTCTTGCTTGTTCTATATGACATCTGATTTCGCATGAAGGATCGATATGTTGGTTATTCCAACAGCCTAGGTATTTAAACTTCGCCACTCTCTCCAACGTTTCCTCATTCAACAATAATGAGGTTTGTACTTTATTTGATAGAAAATAATCTACTTAAGTTGATTCTTAATAGAATGACATCAAGGATAAATGAAACAAGTTTAGATTGGAAAGTGCCCAAGGACAATGTAAACACTATTGGCGCTATTCTTGCAACGGTCGCGACCCAAAGCTTTTGATAATTTCGGATCGGTTCGGCTTTTTCCGGAATTATGTCGCCAAATATTGTTTATTCAAATTCATTATTATTTTCTTTTAATTTTATAAATAAAATACAGTGTGTTGCATACAAGAAACTTTATTTTATATAAGAACATGTATGTGAAATACCTATGAAACACTGGAAACCGACGTTATGTCACGATCCACGATGGTTTTTACAGTTCACAACACAGTTTTTTAGTCTTTAATGCCACTTACTCACAATTATCACGGGTTTAAGTAAGTAAAATTTAAATTAAACTCACAGGATATCAATAATTACTTTGAGAATGTACGCTTTAAACACTTTTCGGTATTTTTTCAACAAGGGCGGTTTAAATTTTGAAAGATTTTATAATTTTAGAAGATTCTGACTTTGACAAGAGAAAATTATTTCTCTTGTTGTTTGCGGTTGTTCTTAGCAACCGCTATAGCAACGCCAGATCCCGTACGACGGTCCCGTACGAACAATTATATATTTTGACAGGCTTTCCAATCTAAATTTATTTCCTTTATCTATGATACTTTGACTGATATCAGAGATGGAGAACCTTACCTAACCTAACCTCTGTAAAACCGTCACAGGTACTGGCTTTTGTCAAAGCCTTGAGTCTATATAACTGAATATAATATACTGTATGATGAGTTATACATACAATCTACATCTACATCTACATCTATTGTTCGACCGCTTAAATGAAATAAAACCAGATTTTTTTCATAAAAATATCTTCTGGTGCATGGTCTATAGCATCATGCCTTTCCAATCGAGGAGTTTTCCGTTTAAGAACGTTCGAAAAATTGCTGACGGCCCGAATTTTTGTCGAGCTGCCGTATTTTGATGGCCGGTTTACGACGAGACGACAAAATGATTTTTCCGAGCGTTTTCCGGAAAATCGCTATTCGCTTCTCGAACGGCTTAGCCAGGGAGTGATTCCGCACCATTTTCTCTGATACTCGACGAATGCGCCTATTTTAAACGGCTGCAGCTTGAGACGATGGAGGGCGTCGCCTGTTCTATCTTCCTTCAATTTTCAGCTTGGTTAGCTATAATTAGCATGCTAAAACCCGAATTTTAATAAGCTTCTGTAATAATAGAATAAAAACTAGGGGTATTCTTATTTATATCTTGCAACTCTAACAAATTTCAGAGATTTATCAACTAAAGTTTGTTCAACGAGTCAGGAGAGATTCCAACAGACGACATCGAAGAAAATACCATTTAAAAAATTATCTGAATAAATTAAATTAAATAAAATAATTACAGTTGAGGGTTGGAACCTTTGGTGTTACACAGCAAAATAAAAACATGGCCGCCTAGACACAATACATTAAAACATTTTTTTTTTCACTGGACGTTGACTATACCATTTAGCATCATCAGCAGATGATTATAAACTAAAGTACAATCTACAAGGTGAACCTGAATGAAGTTTTCACCTTGTAGATTGTACTTTAGTTTATAATCATCTGCTGATGATGCTAACATGGTTAGCGAAACGCGCGTCCAGTGTAAAAGTAAAAGTGTTTCGGTGTATTGTGGTGATTTAGTGTTTTTATTTTGCTGTGTAACACCAAAGGTTCCAACCCTCAACTGTAATCTTCGATGGCTTCACGGTCAACGGAACTGAATCTTTATCGTAAGTTTAGTACTAAGATTAGGTTATTAGAGCAGATATTTGGTTTCTTAAATCATGCAAAGCATTCAGTTTATCCTAGTTTTATTAAAGTTGAAATTCCGAAAAGTAACGTTAGTGATAAGGTAGAGAAAATTGCAAAACAAAAATGGCTTGATTTAGAAATCAAATTTCTGTATAGTAAACGAAGTATGCTTGAAATTGAAGCCTATGGACTTTACAAAAAAACTTACTTATAAGCTAACTAATGTAGAGTATGAATGTTGGTGTCTCTTTCAGAGAAATATGTTTGTGGTTATCAATTCAAAATTTGTTAAGAAAATGTCCATTTTGAATAATAAGTTTAAAAAATTAAAAAGCTCTAAAAACAAACATGTTTTCCAAAGAGACATAAACATAGTGGAAAATCTTTCTTCGCAGACTTTTGATAAACAAGAGTTCAGTTTATTAAACAAAGGTTTAAAGTATGCATTGCCCAACTCTGGTGGCGCTTTGGAGGAAATCGTCGTTGGTGTTGAAACTGCTATTCAGCACTTGCCCGAGGCTTCTAAAGTATTTACGAGAGAGGCTTGGAAACTCAGTTATCAAAAAATATTGTTTCAAGTAATTCATTAAAATCTAACAGAGAGCACAATATTGTCAAGAGTTTGCGTAACAAGGATTGTTTCTATCTAAAAGCTGATAAGGGAAATAAGGTTGTTATATTAGATAAAAAAGACTATTACGATAAGGTTAACAACTTAATCGATAATGGCCCCTACATAAATTTGAAAAGAATCCCTTGCCGAAGATGGTAGCAGACGTTAAAAAAACTCTAAAAGAATGTAACACCCTTATTGATCTTTCTTTAAAGAGGAAATTGCAAGTATCCAATCCCTCATTACCAAAAATTGTATGCTTTATGAAAAATTCATAAACCGGACAAGTCTATGCGCCCAATTGTTCGGCTGTAGGTTCTCCGACTTATAATTTGGCAAAATGATTATCAAGGGAGTTCGAAAATTTACCTGATCATGAACCTTCTTTCTCAGTTAAAAATAATATTGAATTCATTAACAAAATTAAAGATATAACATTGCATGAAGGTGAAATTTTGGTCTACTTTGATGTATCTTCGTTGTTCCCAAGTGTTCCAATTCCACATATTTTAGGCTACTTAAAGGAATTACTGAACGCAAATGGTCTCGACAACAAAACTGTGAGTGAATATATTGAGCTTACATCGTTATGTATGAAACAAAATTGTTTTCAATTTAATAACAACTTTTTTGAACAGCGGGAAGGTACAGAAATGGGTAATCCATTGTCTCCATTTTTGGCTAATTTATTCATGAGCAGGTTTGAAGTGGAGGCTAAGAATCAGTTTGGGTATTTTCCAAGAGTATGGTTTAGGTATGTGGATGATATTTTTGCTGTTTTTGACACACATTCAGACACTATAGATAATTTTATTTCTAAGTTAAATAATCGTTTCCTTCCATTAAATTTACGCATGAAATTGAGAACAACGACAGATTACCATTTCTAGATGTATGAGTTATTAGAAATATTAATAATTGCCTGGAATTTAATATCTATAGGAAAAATACGACCACACGCAGATATATTCCTAATGAATCACATCATAGTGTTGAACATAAAATGGCTAGTTTAAATTTCCTAGTTCATAGATAACTTAGTTTCCCACTTTCCAAAGAAAGATATGAAATAGAAAGAGATTACATTAGGAATGTAGCTGAGTGTAATGGATATTCTCCTTCACTAGTTGATAAATTAATTAGAAAACGTAGGTATAGGTTAATGATTTCTGAAAATTCGACTTTTCAAGTGGAGAAAGACACGTCTAAATATTTTTCGATGCCGTTTGATAGAGAGTTATCCCGTGGTCTAAAAGGAATTTTGAAGAATGTAAATTATAAACTTGTGTATAGTGCTAATAATAAATTACAACAATTATTAGGTAATCCAAAGGATAAAACACCTCCACTGGAAAGGTCGGGTATTTATGAAATTTCTTGTAAAGATTGTAATCAGAAATATGTTGGGCAAACTAGAAAATCAATATTAACTAGATTTAAAGAACATTTAGCTCAGATAAGATATGGTAAACCGGATAAATCTTGCGTTGCCGAACATATTGTTCATAAAGAACATTGTATAGATCTTAATAATTTAAAATTAATTAAACAAGTCTCAAATTACAGGCAATTAGATGCATATGAAAGCATCAGAATTAATAAATGTAAAGATAGTATGAACAGAGACAACGGTCCAATTCCTTCAAGTTCTTTGTTCCTACTACTCTAGTGGCGGAAATCTAACTGTTACGCTCAGTTGGCTCTGACTCGGTTGGCTAGATTTTGCCACGCCCACTCGGGGCCCACTGAGCGAGTATATAAACGCTCACCTTGTAGATTGTACTTTAGTTTATAATCATCTGCTGATGATGCTAACATGGTTAGCGAAACGCGCGTCCAGTGTAAAAGTAAAAGTGTTTTGGTGTATTGTGGCGATTTAGTGTTTTTATTTTGCTTAAATAAAATAAACTTAATTTTATTTTTTTCTGTCGTTACTTTTTAGCAAATCAAAAAACCAAATGCACATTCTCATAGCCATTTTTTCTTTATCGGCTCTGTTTTTTTTAAATATTTAATCTATTCATTGTTACAATATATGTAAGCAATGTTAAGTATTGTGACAATATAAGTAAGTTACAATGTATGAGAAGCTTTCAAACTTAACAATGAAGTGGCATAAAACATTGAATACGGAAAATGCAATAAAATAATAAAAAATAATATAAAAATTATTTCCCCAGAAGATGGATTGGAAATGGTAGAGCAGTATAATGGCCAGCAAGGTTCTGTGGACCTGTCGCCAAGGGGCGGGGAGGACATTACTTGACGTCATTTTTTAAAAGTGTCAATCAATACATCTCACTATTTACAACAAAGAGTACAAAATGCATTCGGAAGTATAAGAAGAAAGTTGAAAGAGCTATAAATTATGGATATTATTTATTTGAATCTTCCAATTAGCTCGATTTTCCTTATTCATTGTTAATTAGCGCTGATCAATATTGTTGCGATGAATATATTCAGCTTAAATAATTTTAAAAACCAGAGTCGGACTTGAAATTATTTTAAATGATAATTAAATAGTTTTGTTGTTGTTAAGGTACTCAAAACAAAAAAAAAGTATAAAGTGTGGCATATCATTGTACTCAGGAGACCAAGTTCTTTCAAAACCTGAAATAAAAAATGCAGGTCGGTATTTAAAAAAATTAAGTTGGCCTCTGCATCTCATAAATTATCAGCTAAATTGAAAATCTAAAAATACTAGCAGAAAGTCATAATAAAGTGGCTATGAGAAAGTGCAATTGGTTTTTTGTTTTTCTAAAAAGTAACGACAGGAAAAAATAAAATTGATTTTTAAAAAATCCGTTTTTTCCAAAAAAACTCAGCAATCCTTGAAATTTTTAAAACTTTTTTGATGGAATCTTGGTGAACATCCCAAGGCGCAACTTTGTCCTAATTTAACCATAATGTATTACGGTTACCGAGATACCAATGCTCGTACCTCGAATTTGCAGCACCCTGTATATTTGACAATCAAAAACCACTTATGACATTTTTTATTTGGTGTGGAAAAAATACCAACGATAAAACTAGTCCATTTTCAATATTTTCTGGATATGCCATCCTGTAATACACTAAAAGCTGCAATAAAAATAAACTTCTATTGCAGATCTGATTCCCTTGACTGTCTCAGCACGTAAAATGCTAGATATGAATGAACTTTGCATGTTAAATTAAAATCAATATTTTTCTTGCACTTTACAACCAGCCGTACACGCTGCATACGAGAGATTTCGCAGATATAACGTATCACTGTCAAACTCCGTACAAGCGGATTTCCGGATTTAATATATCCGGTTTAGTTTTAAGATAAATCCCGTCTAAAGACGCTTTATGCTGTCTATAATTCTCCAGAAACGTTTATGAAAGGGTTGGTGCGTTAAGAAAATTGAAAATTATTTAAATTGACGAAATAATTCATTAGAAATCATATTATGCAATTGAAAATTTTGAAACATTTTCTTTATTTAATACCATATACCAACTAATAGAATCATATCAATTCTCTCTGATGTAGGATAACTTTTCATTATCCGCAAATTTCTGAGAATTTTTTTTGTTTTAAGTGACAGAAAAAAGTTGGACTAATTAGACAGCTATGTCACAAATTACCTATAACAGATGCGAAAGAACACCGAATTACGCGTTCAGGTTTCTGTGACCTTCAGAAAGAGTTCATAGACAATCCGCATCAATGTATAGTTTTTGTTATTATTTGTTTGGGTGAAAATAATCTGCACCAATATGTTATCGAAGCATACAAAAAGGTCCACAGACTTCGAGACATACGAAAAATCAAGTCCATTTAGTGTGTGTCGCAATTTTCACACCTTAAAAAATTAGTTTTTTATAGCTATAGCAACTGCAGCGACTATGAAAAAAGCTGTGTGATTTTCATAGAAAATAAGGGCACCTGTAATTCATTTGAGAATGTTATAAATCGCTAAAAGAGGTTTCAAATCTCTTGGATTTCTATTAATATTAAATAAATTTTATTAAAAATTGAACTAAAATTGTTAGTATCATTAAAAACAATTCAAATTCAAAAATTGTATCAGTCAAATTCCCTCATTTAAGGTGAATATTAAAGTAAATATAAATACAGCTCATTCTAAGCTCTACTTATCTTTATATCTTTAAGAAAAATTTAAATTGTTGCAATTGGGCCTTAATGCCATTTCGAATGAACAATAGTATTAATAATGTACATTATAATAATAATAAATTTTATATCATAGTGTGTATTAAAACTACTAAAACACTTTTAAATTGGTATTATATTAACAACTTTTGTTTTTTTTTAATTAAAAAAAAAAAGTTACCAATTTTCTCAATCAAAATATTTGTTGTCCTGAAAGGACCTTCGTTTTCCCATGTTCGTCAAGGTAGGTAATGGGTAAACGGTAAAAACAGGATAATGAAATTTAAAAAATTACAAAAAATTGTTCATAAGTGCCTCCCTCTTGCATTAAACAATAACCCAAACGATCATAAAATCCCCTCCTCACATTGGATAACATATCAGGGTGACAGTGCCAAAGGCATTAAATATTTTCTGCCTTAACTGATCCAAGTTTTGAATTTCTTCATGGCCGTAAATTTTAGATTTTATGTACCCCCATAAAAAGAAATCATTCACCGAGAAGTCAGGTGAAATTAAACGTCAGTCTAAACAAAACTGTCATTTTTGAAAACTTGTCAAAACTTGGATACACGCTAAATGGACTTGATTTTCCTATGTCTCGAAGTCTGTGAACTTTTCTGTATAATCTCACAGTAATTTAATAGATTGTTCGTCATATTATATCAGCTCGTAGGAGATTAGGGAAAAAAAAGATATTTATAGTATAAAAAAATAATTTATTTAACAAAATTTAATTAAAGATGTGACAAAATAGTTACATCAGGGAGTAATCGGACTTGGTTCTATCGGACTTTTTTCGACTATATAAATCTTTATTTTTTGTAAACTTTAATGCATAAAATATTTTCAATCTAATAAATAATTTAATGATGTAAATAAGAGGAAATTTCTCACATGGGTGATCAAATTCTATAGTTTTCATTATATCAAACAGCCTCTGAATGTTTTCTTCAGTGCAAAACTCATCAAAATTTAATATAAATAATTTTTCCAGCCTGTAAATAAAATGAACAAATTTTTCCACTTTCATGATCAAAGGCTTTTAAATGGGTAAATAATTTCGAGTTATCCAGAGATTCGGATTCTTTTGCAAATTTTAGACAAATATCACATTGATGTATTTGAAGACCCTTTTTAATGATGTAGTCAAACATAATTAAAGGCATTTTGAATTGAAAACATTTCTCAGAGGCTGTTTGATATAATGAAAACTATAAAATTTGACCACCCATGTGAGAAATTTCCTCTTATTTACATCATTAAATGATTTATTAAATTAAAAATATTTGATGTATTAAAGTTTACAAATAAAGATTTATATAGTCGAAAAAAGTCCGATAGAACCAATAGAAAGGTAACTATTTTGTCACATTTTTAATTAAATTTTGTTAAATAAATTAATTTTTTATACTATAAATATCTTTTTTTTCCTTATAAATAAACACATCCCATTTTAAAAAAGATATACAAATTACCAAAACTTAGAAATAACAGTTTAAAAGTTCAACAAAAATCCTACACGCGTTTTTAAAAAGAAACACATATAACCACGCACTATGTCATTCCAGCAAGCGAATACGACACAACATAGGTTTCCGGACTAAACGACTGGTGTATTTACACCACTCAATAGGCGTGTCGGGTTTGCCGAGCGGTTTCCGATGCAGTCGCTTTCTTTCGCATCTCTTATAGGTAATTTGTGGCTATGTTGTGTGTGTGAAGTAACGCCCGACATAGCACAACCATCTAGATTTAATCAAATAATAAAGACTGACACTAAATTGTTAAAATGAAAATATCTAGGAAAATCTTTGTTTGAGGGGTAGGTAACATTAATAGTATTTTGAAGAGACTTTCAAGAATTCTTCATTGAATATCGAAATAATATACTGAGTGTTCCATTTAAAATAAAAGAGTAACTTGCTTTTAATGTGACCAATGTTCAATATTAATTTTGTCTCACCCTGTATAATTGTTTGGGTCAAGTTGTAATTTGATTTAATGTACAATAGTTATTTTAACCGCATATTAGGCTATACCGGGTAAATTCCAATTTAGGTAGCTTTTATTGAAATTTAAAAATTGTTCTTTATATTTAGAAAATGTTAAATATGCCAAAAACCTTATATTTTAGTCACAATATACTTCTCTAAAAAAACTCACCTTTATTTTTCTTCTAGCATCCGGAAATCAATGAATATATGAGGAATATAATATATAGACAACAGCAAATTTTCGAAGATTTTCGAAAGAAATCAGTACATGTATATTATTTCGTATATTTTTCATTTTATTGATTTTATGGAAAACACTGTTCATTAAAATGTTGTATCCTATGTTATAGGGCTTGTTTCTCTCTACAATTTCCTGTCTCACAATGTACCGTTTGTGTCGGGGAAGGGATCATAGTTTCATAGTTGTCGATTTTCGAAAGAAATCAGTACATGTATATTATTTCGTATATTTTTCATTTTATTGATTTTATGGAAAGCACTGTTCATTAAAATGTTGTATCCTATGTTATAGGGCTTGTTTCTCTTTACAATTTCCTGTCTCACAATGTACCGTTTGTGTCGGGGAAGGGATCATAGTTTCATATTTGTCGATTTTCGAAAGAAATCGGTACAAGTATATTATTTCGTATATTTTTCATTTTATTGATTTTATGGGAAGCACTGTTCATTAAACTGTTGTATCCTATGTTATAGGGCTTGTTTCTCTCTACAATTTCCTGTCTCACAATGTACCTTTTGTTTCAGGGAAGGGATCATAGTTTCAATAGTTGTCGATTTTCGAAAGAAATCAGTACATGTATATTATTTCGTATATTTTTTATTTTATTGATTTTATGGGAAGTACTGTTTATTAAAATGTATCCTATGTTATAGGGCTTGTTTCTCTCTACAATTTCCTGTCTCACAATGTACAGTTTGTGTCCGCGAAGGGTTCATAGTTTCATAGTTGTCGATTTTCGAAAGAAATCAGTACATGTATATTATTCCGTATATTTTTCATTTTATTGATTTTTTGGAAAGCACTGTTCATTATAATGAAAAATGAAACGAAATAAACCAAAAATGGTACAAAAGGGAGTATAGAAGCACCCCATAAAGACGCTATTTCATTAGTAAAAAATATAACTTAAAAAAAGACAAATGTGTATTGCAAGTTTAATAAAAAAAAACGTTGAAAGATATTAATGGTAAAACCATGCCATGGTATTTTTCTCTTTCCATTTTTTCATTTTCTCCTTGTTAAGCCTCGTTTTGATAATAAATACTAATTCCGATGGAGAATCTTCTAAGTGTTTTCCACGGGCAAATTCTCGGTTTTACGGAAAAATAAATTACCCCGAATAAATTCCGTAACGTTATTGTTATAAAAATTTTAATTAAAATTCGCTCTCGAAAAATTCGAGCAGCCCTATATAAGTCTCGCAAATTCTTTAATAAATTAATATATTGTATAAGACAATTAGGGATGAGGAATGGCAGAGTTCCATTATCAGGAAAATTCCTCGCGATGAATAAATTGTCTGGAACAATTTCTTAATTATGATTTTTTATCAGAGGAAGTTAATTTTATTAGAAAAAAACTCGTGGAATTCTTTCATAAGGTTCTTAAAAGTTATACTACGTTTATGAGATTAATTAGGAATATAGAGGGTGTCTCATTTTCGGGTGTGTTTTACAAAATTTTCTTTGTGAGAAGAGGTACAAAGATGCGGTTTTCACATCACTTGCTAATTTTTATGAAACTAAATACGCTATACACATTTTGAAAATAAAAAGAAACTGGAAATTTTTTTGGTTTGAATTTTGAAAACCACTGGATGTTTCTCTGTGTTTTTCATTCCTCTAAATTTAATCTACTATCTATCAATATTTTTCATAAACACGTGGACTACTCACAAATACACGTAAGAAAGGCTGAAAAATATACAGGATGTGTCTTAAATAAGTGCAAATATTTTCAGGGCTAATAAATAAAATAACCGAGATATTTTATTTTGAAAATTTCCCAAAAAAATGTTTTTTTGGTAAAATTTTGAGGACCACTGAATCTTTTCAGGATTTTCTTTCTTGTAAATTTAATCTACTACCTATGTTGCCATATTATTGACAAATTATATTTTTTAACTAAAAAAATTTCCAAAAATTTTTTCAAAAAATTCCAAGTTTTGAAATGTTTTTTTTTTCGCAAAAAAACATCATAATCGTTTCTGGGGTCGAAATACCGGCTGCGTCTCAAAAGTGGCTAACCCCTATAACTTTTTTATTTTTTTAGATAAAACAACGATATTTGGTATGTTAGTATATGACATAAACTGGGATTGATTGACGTTTTCAATTGTTTTCGGTTACTTACGGTTTCACCGGAAATGACTACAACTTTTGATTTTTAAATGGCACCCTCGGTATTTTATTCGATAGAAAATGACACTCTGAATGACATTTGTTTATTTAAAATTGTAACATGCGTTTCATAACGACAACTTGACTCAAAAGACCAAGTGTGTGGTATTAAATTATTCGTAAAAGAATGCTTTTTCCAAATATGCTATTGAGCCACCCTCGTTCCGTTTGAAAAAATTGAGATATGATTCAAAATACGATTTGGTCATCTTTCAACCGGCCAGGACAAGACACTAAAAACATTAGACGATCAAATCTATTTTTCCAAGGCTCCTTGATTAAAAATTAGTGTTTTTAACACAGCCATGGCACTCTAGATTGAAACTTAAAATAGAATTTGTTTTTGAATGGCTATGTCAAAAATTGACATATGATATGTCATTCGATTCAGAGTGTCATTTTCTATCGAATAAAGTAAAAAAATACCGAGGGTGCTATTTAAAAATCAAAAGTTGTAGCAATTTCCGGTGAAACCGGAAGTGACCGAAAACAATTGAATACGTCAATCAATCCCCATTTATGTCATATACTAACATTCCAAATCTCGTTGTTTTATCTGAAAAAATAAAATAGTTATAGGGGGTGAGCCACTTTTGAGACGCACCCGGTACACAACCCCTAAAAATATTTGCAGGTCTATTGCCGGATTATGTAAGATTCACCCTGTATATTTTTTATTTATTTACTTATATCTCGGAAACTATCGCAATATATTTAATAATATCTTGGGATTATGTTAAGTGATCTGAAAAGAAGCCAAAAATGCAATAACATACGGAGTGTTCCATTTAAAAAAAATCATACCGATCCATTCATGCATTTTTGAGCCACCCTGTAGAAGGTAAAATATTTTCCTGAAATACATTCTATAGGTAAGGAGCAGACTTTCTAGATGTATTTTGTCCATTTTTTCGAATTTTGGCAAACAAAAAAAAACTGCCACGATTTTTGCAAGAAACTTACCGAAAAACTAGTATACTTGAAAAATGGATAAAACATCACAAAAATAGTACACCTACATGTGAAAAATTTAGTTTTGATGATATCTGAAAGAAAATTAAAAAAAACTGTTGACTGTCCTTTAAACGTGAAATTTCTCTTTATTTTTCTGCTACCACGGTCCGTATCCCCAACTAATATGGTCCCAGTCGTAGTTTTAGTACAAAAAAACTATGGCAATGACAAAAAACAGCAGTATATCCACAGTGGACATATTTCTGTTTGTTTGTCTACAGCCAATGGACATACAGCACATAGAAAATCTAAAGTATTTAATTCGAATGGGATAAAATGTATTTAACACGTCGTTTCTGGCATGGTACGGCATGGCAATGGCAAGGTATGGCATGGCAAGGCAAAGGTACGACCAGTAATGACATACACTGCAGAAACTCGACCTGATACAGCTAAAACTAAACAACTACTAGAGACAACCGAAATGAGAGTACTACGCAGAATAGCTGGAAAGACGCTTCTGGACAGGGAGAGAAATGAAAGCATAAGAAGAGCATGCAAGGGGGTGGAAAATTTAAATGAGTGGGTACTCAGCAGAAAGGAAAAATGGAACGACCATATCAGCAGAATGGACAACAGAAGGATAGTGAGAGTTGCACGCGACAAATCACCGCTAGGTAGCAGAACTGACCGGTAGAGACGACGAAACCAAACAGGCGATTCGCCTAGTATGAAGAAGGAAGAAGAAGAAGAAGAAGTTTCTGGCATCATATTGCAACTCTGTGTATGTAGGTTGCCAATGCCACCTTTAGTTGAAACTCTTAAAAAATGAACATAATGCATTTAGTAAGTTCTGCTCCTCAGATCTTTGAATAAGAAGACTAAGGAAGGAGCATAATGCTATCCATGTATTCATGCATGGTGGACGGAAAAGCCACCATAAAAGCTCTCTAGGGTGGGGATCCTTGACAGTTCTGTTCGACGATTCATTTGACACATTTGAATTTGATTTGAAATTTTGTGGATTTGTCAGTCTTTACGGAGCTTATTTTATGTTATTTATTATTTATTCTACTACTGATAGTTGTATAAAGGTAGTAAATCTAGATGGAAATTGTGGCAGAACTTAAATTAACAGTGACACTATCGCGATTTATCGAAAAAGACTCTAAAATAATTGGTTGTGTAGCGTGCGGTAGATCTCGGCAAAAATTGAGTGAAATAATGGAACAACTTTTCGCTAGTAAGTGACTATATAATATACATACGTGTAGTAAACCGATCATTTATGAAATTCACTTAAATAAACTAAATTATATATTTTTCTTGCATTTTAGCTTTTATTTATTACTTGTCAAAGATTAGATGTCAAAGAATTTAGATACGTTAATTTGACTTACCTGCTTCAGTAGCGTATCGGATGTTTGTGTTAATAAATACTTATTATAACTTATCTATTTTTATTAGAATTATATATTTTTATAACAATTTTAATAACTACCAACATTTATTCACAACGTAAAATAAAACAACAAATTATTGAGTCTACCACACGTCTACCCTACATCATAGTTTTACATTTTTTAAATAAAATTAGAACGACACTGATAAACCGGAATTTAAGTCGGCCATATTTGAGGCCCATCGCGGTGTACCTAAGATTTTTGCAATGCTCCTTCCTTAATCTTCTTATTCAAAGCCTCAGATAAAGTACATACTTTAGGTCTGCACTTAAACAAAATTCCCAAGTTTTTCATTCTAGGAGCTATAGGTTGCCGACCCTGTAGGTCTGATAACTGTCATGTATAGCCAGTAGTTATTTTTGAGGTTTAGCCCCCAGTTTCTGACACAAATTCGGTAGCATGCACGGCACGTCATTTTTGTGGCTTTTTCCAAATGGAAGTCCCTGCTAAGATTTTCATCCAGGGTTAATCCTAGATAAACGGAATAGTATCACCAAGAAGAGTGGGCGGTTTCTGTTTGTCTATTTTTCTTCTTCTGGTGAATGGTATTGTTGCGGACCCGTGTGGACTCGACCTAACCTAACTAATATGTCCCGCCCCAATATGAATTCATTAAAGAATAGACACCGTAATGACTCCGTTCCACTGGAATCGAGGAGTACATACAGGAACATTCTAAACCTTCTCTATGCACCTAATGATCTATGGACTATTCGAGAACTGTTTAGCTGTGGGTATATAAGGGGCCTGAGGAGGAGAGAAATAAATAGATGAGCACAGTTGCCGCGTTAAATTCAAAATAAATTCTCTCTAGATAAATAGTTTGTAAATAGTTTTTTAAGTCTTTTATCGTTATTGTTTTTGTTACTTAGTGTAGAATAAATTGTGTTTAAATAAATTGTGACTTTCTATCCACACAGAACCGACGAAAAACGTAACAATATGATCACGGATATCTGTGAGTTGTTGTGTTCACAAACCGTGGATTGCATCTAGGACTTCCTGTAGCTTTACGATAGTGTGTCCTTTTACCTTAAAATGGATCACCATATCGCCAGCCTATACTTTTGGACATCTAGTATAACCGTTACTTATAATTAACGGTGTCTGGTTGTGAAAACTACTGTATCTGATTTATTTCGGCGTTCTAAACGGTATAAAATAAAATATATAGCAAGTAGTAGATTATCAATTTTACGCTTGAGATGCAATGAAAAGTGGACGGGAACTGAGTTTCAATTACAACGAAACAAACAAAGCGTAAGCTGTGACCTTTTATTAATTATTTTTTGGAAAAATTGTTTGGAACGTTTATTGATTCTTATTTTATATAAAGATTTTCATTTAGGCTACACAACTTCCTCCAAAAATATTATTTTTTTCTCAAAAATGGTAATAATCTAATCTTAGGTATAACAAAAACTATTTTTGAGAGATTATAATATTATATTGTAGAATTGTAAAAAAAATTAAAGTGTTTGATTTTGACATCAAAATTCATAAAATTTTAAATAGAACTAGCACACCTGACCACGCGTTGCTGTGATGTTGAACTTTGGATAAATATCCAAGTTTCTGCACCAAGTATATACCCGTCAATAAATGGTATATTGAATTTGAGTAAATACCATTATACCCGGTATAGACTCATACTCACGTGTTTAATTTAAGGTATTCTAACAATTTTTTAAAACCATTTGTTCTTAAATTAAAATTATTGAATTACTAATACCGCTATGAAAAAAATTGGTATTGATGGTAGAAGGGTGAAAATTTAGGGTTGTATGAATTTTTTAATTCCACATCACAAAAAATAAAACTAAAAAACTTTTTCCAAAAAATAAAAATAAAGTTTGGAACACCCTTATCACTTAGGGATAGAAAAATAGATAACAACCTATTCTCAGACCTACTGAATATACATATAAAATTTCATCAAAATCGGTTAAGCCGTTTCGGAGGAGTATGGTAACTATAACTGTGACACTAGAATTTCATATACTTATTAGACTAGCGTGTACCCGCGACCTCGTTCGCGTCGAATTAATCATTTGTAATGGTGATGATAAAGCAAAGCAAGAATTTCCATTAACATACGAACTGGATAAAATTTTCTCACATTTATGTCAGCACGAGAAAAAACAATATGGCGATGTTATTATATAACTTGGTAATATTTGAGGGGTAGTTTCATCTCGTTGGAATTTGACTTTCGAAAAATCCGTTTGACAAAAATAAGCTTTTTACGTCAAGCAGTTTAAGCAGAATCGTGGTTAAGAAATTACCCAACTTTTTGGAACACCCTGTATGATTTTTTATAAAATTTCAAAATATGTAAAAAACCAAATAAATTATGCTTCCCGCGTCCATGCGTTTTCCCAAAAGACTAACCGTTTTTTAAATAACAAATATTGTAATATTTGAGGGGCGTTTTCACCCTCCTGGAATTTTAGATTCGAGAAACCCCTCCTTATCGAGCCTCTACAACCCACAGTCAATCCGTTTACCAAAAATCAGCTTTGTCAAGCAGTTTAAGCAGAATCGTGATTACTCAATGGTCATATTTTATGAAACACCCTGTATAAATTTATAAAAAATCTTAAAATATGTAAAACAACAAAATAAAATATACGTGTTTAAGGGGTTTTCCGAACAACTCACCGGTTTTTAAATAAAAAATATTTTAATATTTGAGGGATAGTTTCACCCCCTTAGAATTCGAGTTTCGAAAAATCCCTTCTTATCGAACCTCTACACCCTAAAGTCAATCTGTTTTCCAAAAATCAGCTTTTTACGTCAAGCGCTTTAAGCAGGATCGTGATTAATCAATGACCAGATTTTTCGAAACACCCTGTATACCTACATTTTTAAAAAATCTTAAAATATGTAAAAAAACAAAATAAAATATACGTGTTTAAGCGTTTTTTCGAAAACTTGACCGTTTTTTAAATAAAAAATATTGTAATATTTGAGGGGTGGTTTTACTCTCTTGGAACTGGAATTTCGAAAAATCCCTTCTTATCGAACCTCTACACCCTAGAATCAACCTGTATGCCAAAATTGAGCTTCTTACGTTGAGTGGTTTGAGCAGGATCGTGATTAATCAAAGACATTATAAAGATAGACCGAACATCTCATTCATAAATACTCGATGGTTTTTTATTTATTTAAAATCTAGAGTTACTTGATGCTATGCTGATTGGCTCATTTTTACGGTCACTAACAAAATATAATGTATTTGATCAACATTAGATAAAGTGATTTCGGACAAAACGGTTATTAAAAACTTGGTACTGTATCAAACATTCCAATGTGTCAAACAAGGACAGAAGAGACAGATTCTAAAATTCTACCCACCAACTAGGCGCATTTGAATCACAACATATGGCCAGTGGCGTATCGTTTTGGAACAATTTAATTAGTAAATAAAAGTAAAGTAATGAGTCAAATTTTTACTCCATACTAATATACTACATTACCACTTTTACGTTAGATGAGTTTTGTTATAAGGTATAATATAATAATATAATTAATATCCCACATATACTTATGTTGAAACGTTAGTAGATAGTTTTCGAAAATCGCTCCAACGTCGATATTCAATTTAAACTTTCAGTTACTTCTATATAAACACTCAGTTACTTTTGAATACTTACAGGGTGACTCAGGCTTCCGAAACAGTTCTATATTAGGTTTGTGGTTAGTGACTTTTCTTTCAATTTTTTTTAGAATATGGAGGCAATGGTAAAGCACGTTTTAGACATTTTTGTAATCATAGGTGCCGGAACATAAAACTGAAGTTGTAGATTTGCCATTAAATTTCCATTCCAGAAATACCTAGGGTTGCCACCTGTCCTTTTTTGAAAAGGACAGTCCTTTTGGAATAACTTGTCCTTTTGACTTTTTTGACTTAAAAGTCATTTTTATTTACGTATTTTCCCTGAGAAGAAGATAACTTAGAACTTCCCGTTTAATCTCTGAGAAAATTACCCACAGCAAACAGAAATATTCTTTTCGTCCAAATTTAATTAGAGATGTTATAAAACTTATACGTAAATTTTTCTTGTTTAGAATAAGCAACATTATTCGAATATGATTAGAATTTCCCGTTTAATCTCAAATCATAGTTTAGGTTTTAGTTTTACCTTTATGATCTTAAAAAGAACTTTTCAAAATTAGTAATTAGTAACGATTTAGTTAGTTCGCAATCGATAGCTTCCTGTGAAGTACTGTGTAATAGTTGTTTATCTTGTATTATTAATAACTTCCTATACCTAAAATCAATATTTATTTTAATCCTTTTAGTCTCTCAATAGAGGGCATTTATCATTAAAAGTATCAAATCTGTGTGCTACAGTATGGGATTTCTGTCGCATAATAATGAATATTACGTTTATTTACAAATCCATTACTTAGGTAGCTTAATCAGACAATCAAATTTTAGTTAAACGTCCCAATCTTCATGAACTGTATTAAGCATATGTATTGAATCACCATGTATGTTGACAAAAATATTTTGAAAATGTGCGTTACAATGGCCCCGATCTTATGTAAAGATTGAAATAAAAATCACAAACCAAAAACTTAATAGGTAAAAGCTTTTTTGGAGGCCTGGGTCACTCTGTATATAGGTATGTATAAAACTAGTAGCCTAAGAATTATTTATAGTTCGTCCCATTCTAAAAAAGGTAAACACACCGTACAAATAACTCTAGGAAGAGGTATTTGTATTGTACAGTGGTAAAAACTTGTCTAAACAAGACCGAAGGGGGCAGATACAAGATATAATTAAGCAATAAAATGTAAAAAAGGTCGGGTAAACACCTTTGTTTATTTGTTGAGCAAAATTCCTTTAGAATATCGTATATAATGACCAAAATATGACGCAATTTAAAAAAATGTCACTTTCTATAATAAAGTTTCAAATGCAACGTTTATATTCAAATTTGTTATGATCTACAACAGTTAGGTAGTAATTGAGACGAATTATAATTCAATTACCGGCTACTATGTTCTTGTTTTAATAGATCAAAATTCAACAAATATAATTAGAAATTATTTTAATTTTGAGAGGCTCCCTTGTAGGACGCCTATGTACGATTACGGCGGAAACAATACCTACCTGTGAAAAGACAAATTCGGGTAATTCGAGCTTATTTTTCCACAAATTTGACACTGTCCTACCATATTGAAAATTCGCAGATTCAAATGTACGTTAAACAAAAACAAAAACTACTGAAAACCACTGAAAAGTTCACTTCAGCCTTGATTCCGACTTCAAACACACCGTAAGCTAAACGTAGTACGCTATAACGGACCAAGGGCCGTCGCGAGGGGTGGTGGGACGGACGGCTCATTTCATTCTGGAAGACTAGCAGCGACGTTGTCAATAGTTCTAGACGTTTCAGCATATTTAACAGTAAACATGTCCTTTAATAGTAACGCATAGATCCTTTGGTTAATAACCATATTATTACGCATGCTTCTTTAAAGATAAACTATTAATTTATTTAAGAAATTGAGATTTATTGATATCCGGTGAAGGTTTTAAAGTCACCTTTTCTGCAAATGAAACTAAGTAGATAGGCGCAAATTTGAGATGTGGCAATGTCGCCTTCTCTATCTCAGTTGGTTTTTACAGTACGTAGTCAACCTCCGGTTGTTTGATCGGGTTAAAATGCACAATGTGATATCTCTTCTTACTAAATCTATGTGATTAATCAGTATGTCAGTCACTTAAGGATTTTATATATTAGTATAGATTTAAATATGCTAATAAAAAATGTGGGTATAAGCAGCGCGCAATAAAACGCAATAGAGAAGGTTTGTAAACAGCGACAACCAAAAGTAAAGAGGCAACAAAGCAATGAGATTTTTGAATATCCGGAGTGCGACTGTGACTGATCACTTATCGGGTTTTCAGTCACAGAAAAGCTCATGACAGGAAACGCCTTGCAAAACCATCTTCTGATGCGTGTCAAATACTCGTCAGCGAATAATGGCAAGTAGTATATTTAATCGATAGCTCTCGTCGTGAAACATTGATGTGCGAAAAATCTCCCACCTAGATATCGTAGTTCTCTGGAAACTTCTAATGCAAGCTTAACCTGGGACACCCTGTGTAAATCTTGGATATTCAATACGAAAACTTTTACCGGATAGAATAAAACATCTCCAGAGAGAGCGCTGCGCTGGTAGAAATAAAACAATAGATACCTCCCACCAGGCGACAATAGCGTATGAAAACTTTTTAAAGCACTTTTCTACACGTCCAGATTCTAATCTAAAATTTAAAATAACGCGCCTCGGAGCTGACTGACTGAACGTTTCAGCCATCCAACTCAAACAAATTGTCACGAACAAACTTGCTCCAACTGCTTTAGTTACTCTTGAAACAAAAGTAATAGCTGCATCGAATTTTCTATTAAAAATCTAGTCAGAAGCAGTTTGAATTGCAGAAAAGTGTTCTCCAGAAAAATATTACAATTTTTCTGATTTTTTTTTATAACAATGGAGTTCGAATAAAATTATTTGAAAGTAAAAGGATTTCGGACTTTATTTTGACTTACACAACGTTTCGGTAACAACAGATATTTTATAAATGTCTAGATTTAGAAAGTCTCACAAAAGTACAGCGATTAGCAGATCTAGGTACAACTGGAGCAAGGAACAACGAAGCAATTCTGGACTTGCAATCAATCGACTGACTCGTGAAAGATCTGGCTAAGGGCGCCCTAAGATTAAGGGAATCCAATCTGTGGTACCAGACCAACTACGGTCACTCGAGGATATTGCCAGTGATAGGAAAAATCATGGTGAACACGAGTCCACATCTGCTAGACCAGAAAACGGGCTATATGCCCACCAAACATGATTTTGGAGAAAAGATAAGGATTCGCATCCCGACAAGAGAAAAATGGGAAAGCAACCGAGTAATGAACACTCACGAGATAGCAGTCTACATAGATGCTTCCGCAACTTCAGGAGGCACAGGTATAAGCATCCTCTCAACTAGACATCCGACGATCTTTAGGGCTATCGGATGGCTTTAATGTTTTACAAGCAGAGGTTTACACCATAAAGGAAGCAGCTAGTTGTATACGAGAGAAAATTGCTGATTGACCGATAGGGGATATAGTGATATACTCTGACAGCTTGGCCGCTTTAAGAAGCATCACCATGCAATCAGTAAGATCGAAAACTGTGATGGAATGCCGAGAAGCACTGTCCTGGCTGCGTCGCATCGGGGCGGGGCTACTCTGTGTTGGGTGCCAGGCCAGAGCAATGTGGTGGGCAATCAGGAAGCAGACAGACTCGCCAAAGACGGGATCAGGGGAGAGGCCGTGGCAGATGACCCACCACTTGTGATGATCAACACACTGAAGGAAGCTATAGTAACTGCCATCAAGGCCAAGTAGCAAGAGACGTGGCAACACCGTGAGGACTTCGCTACAGCTCGAAGACTATGGCCAGTGGTAGATAGCAAAAAGACAAAACAACTACTAGAGCACAAAAAGGACCTAGTACGCATAATGGTAGGTGTCTTCACTGGAAAGTGTCCCACGGGGGTAAACCTCGTGAGATGGAAGTTTCCAACAACGACTACTGCAGATAATGCGGAGAGAAAGAAGAAACCATAGAGCACCTGCTGTGCCACTGTCCGGCACTGGAATACCGACGCTTTAAAACTGTAGGGCAAGGTTTTTTGGAGGGACTAGAGTAAGCAGCAGAAGTCAACATCAGCAACATCGGGAACTTTGCAAAGAGCTGGAAATGCTTTAACGCAAAGAAAGAATGAGGGGAAGGTTTGGTACAACAATACAGGGGTATCGCAATGGGCCCAATGCCTCCGGGTGAGAAATCACACATGATCCCAAACCCCAGCAACCTAACCTAACCGAATGTCTAGATTTACTTATTTCACTGAGATTTATGAAAAAAAAAGTCCTTTGCCTCGGCTACAGATACCGCCACGTTTTGGAAACAGCTCGAAATGAAACAAAATTGAATGAGACGCCAGGAAACGCCAAATAAATACCCCCCACGCCATTCTTCACAATTTCGGTACTTTTGAGGCGCTTTTTAGAATCGAAAGTAGGTCGAGACAAACCGAAATAGATCAAAACTACACGAAATAAGCCGAAACGCGACCTTGACCCTTTTCGGTTTATTCACCGCATAGTGTAGAGTGTGTTTTAATTCGAAAATTCGAAATTCTTTTAGTTTCAATACTGAATCATTGTTTGCCACATTGAAATAAAATATTTTAATTGGTAGAATGTTACCGTGCAATTGCCAAGTTAATTATTATAGAAACAAAGATGTCTAATTTTGACACTCTCACTATAAATATTTGTTGGTAAAGATCATATCAAATAAACCTTTAGTCACGTGATTAAGCTTTACCGGCAGAGTGTTGCCCACTTTTACATATTTTCTTTTAATCAAAATATTGTTACGTTTTTCGTCGGTTCCGTGTGGATAAAGTCACAATTTATTTAAACACTATTTATTTACACTAATTAACAAAAACAATAACGATAAAAGACTTAAAGAACTATTTAAAACTTATTTACATTTTATCTAACTATTTATCTAACAGGAATTTATTTTGAATTTCGCGCGTCAGCTGTATGTGTGTGTATGCGCGTCACCTGTATTTATATCTGTCCTCTTTAGGCCCCAGCCGCCGGCTTTTATACCCACAGCTAAAGAGTTCCCGAATAATCCGGAACAGCCGAGATTTGTCCATTCGTCCTTGAACGACGCCAAGCGTATTAGTCAGCTTAGACCGGGTTCACACGGGTCCGCAACAATATTTTACCAAACAAAAATAAATTAATTATAAAATATATAAACAGTTATTATTTACATCGAGAAAATTCACCTTCTTAACAGCACTTAAAAGACATAAAGGGCCGTTACTACCGCTTTCCCGTTCAAAATATTCTAAAAAAATTGCGATGATTTTTTTACGGCTATTAAGCTATCTTGTACATGCACTAAAAGAGGTTCTAAAAGGAACAATGTTCGACTGCAATGTCTGCTAGTAAACATTTTTAAGCTTAAAGTATCACAACATAATTCATTTAAACCAAAAACTCGTAATACAAAACTAAAATGTCAAAACGAATGACAATGTCAGGACGTAAATAAATAAATGTGGCATCTTGACATTTTTTACAGCAGAGCTACCACCTGAATCCTGAAAATATGTCCATGGTTGGCAAGAATGAATTTAAAAATCGTGCCCTCGGTTACGTAACTAAAAGTTTAATTATCATTAGACAATAACTAAAATGATGACTGCGCTCTAGTTGCAAAAACGTTACAGCAATTACAAGAAATGTTGAACACATATACCTGGGTATACGAGGCTTTAGGCCTTAAGCTGAACATCTACAAAACTAAAACCCCCGGAAGATCACAATAATGCTATAAAAATCGGAGAAGAACTATTGGAATATGTGGCGGAATTCAATTACCTCGGCAGTCTGATTTCGGAAAAGGCCAGTATCGACTCTGAAATTCAGCACAGGATTAGCAACGCCTCAAGAACATTCTGGAAATTAAAAGACAGGGTTTTCTACAATCATGACTTGAGCATAAAAACGAAACTTACAGTGTACCTAACTCACTATGTTATATGGAAGCGAAACCTGGGTGCCGATGCCGTACCGCCGACACATGAACAGAAACACCTTAAACAACTCTTAAGAATCAAATGGTTCCATCATGTCTCAAACGTATCGGTTCTTGAAAAACTAACTGCGAGAGTATTGAAGTCATGGTTACAAAATCCCGCTTAAGATGGGCTGGTCACGTAGGCAGAATGCAAGAAAACCGCCTGTATTGTATTGACTAAGAGTGGGTCCCATGGGGACCCTCCACTGAGGCCGCGAGGGCCTATTGTGGCTCAGTTTCTACACGCTCTAATTTACAAGAGCGTCAAAGTTCACCCTCAAGACCCAGCCTCCTAATATAGGCCGTTATGTCTGAGGGCGATATGTCTCCTAGGTCTGATAGGTCTAGCATGGGTTTGCCAAACATCTCAAACCTGGTTCTGCCCCCAGCGGGGCAGGTACACATAACGTGCTTCATTGTTTCGTCATCTTCCATACAGAGTCGGCATTCGGCGTCTTCCACCAGTCCCATCCTCTGTAGGTGAGATCTCAGCCGGCAGTGGCCCGTGTACACTGCAGTGAGCGTACGCGCTCCATTCCTACCGGCCTTTAGGAGTTCTCCTGTTCTATGTTTGGATGGCCCTGCTAGGATTTTCTTGGCATGTTCCATTCCGGGACTGTCATTCCAGTCTCGGAACGTCGCACTCCTAACCCGTTCACAGAGCCTGTCTCTTGCGAGATTTTTAGGAACGCTAAGTGTCGGTTCTGGGCCCACGCATGCCCATAGAGCATAGCAAGCCTTTTTTGATGTTTTTTTCCAGATGAGAGGCCCAGCTAAGTTTTTTTTCCAGGTTTAATCCTAGATACTTAACTTCCTCCGCAAACGGAAGACTTCCTGTATTTTTGAGGAGATGTCCTCCTCTTTGTGTCCTTTCACTAGGATTACCAGGTCGTCTGCATATGCTTGTGCTTCAACCTCGTATGCATCGATGATTGCCATCAGGTCGTCCGTTAACAGGGTCCACAGAAGAGGAGAGAGAACTCCTCCTTGCGGGCATCCCCTGCCCGGAACAAACCTAACGGACTCACCACTGAGCGAGGTTGTTGCTATTTGATTTTTGAGCATTTGCTCAATCCATTTAGTTATGGTTGCTTCGACTCCTCGTGCTTTCACAGCACCTAGGAGCGATTGAGGGGTGACATTGTTGAATGCTTCCTCCATATCTAAGAATATCCCTACCGCAATTTCTTTGCGATCAAAGGTACTCTTAATTTCCCCTACCAAATTGTTGAGGACCAGTTCTGTTGATTTTCCCTGTTGATAATCATATTGTCGACATTCAGGGGATTAGACGTTTGAATCCTCCCGCTAATATGTAGGGTTTTCTACAACAAATCCATGACTTGAGCATAAAATAGAAACTTACAGTGTACCTAACTCACCATGATATATGGAAGCGAAACCTGGGAGCCGTACCGCCGACACATGAACAGAAACACCTTAAACAACTCTTAAGAATTATATGGTTCTATCATGTCTCAAACGTATCGGTTCTTGAAAAAGCTGACTGCGAGAGTATTCCAGACTTGCCCTAAAAATTCTTAATAAGCGAGGGACGATAATGTTCTCAGCTTTCTGCAATAAGAAAAAAGAAAACCGCCTACCAAAATCTCTGCTTTAGGGTGAGCTTGTAGACGGTAAGAGGAGGCCGGGTGGACAACTCAGAAGGTACAGGGATATTTACTACGAAAACTTAAAGAGGACTAACCTGCAGAATGAGTGGGAAGAAGCAGCTCAGAACAGAACGCAATGGAGAAGAATCGTAAACTCAGTTAACAGCGACAACCAAAAAGTAAAGAGGCAACAAAGCAATGAGATTTTTGAATGTCCGGAGTGCGGTAGGCAGATAACATCACGTATCGGGCTTTTCAGTCACAGAAAAGCTCATGAAAGAAAACGCCTTGCGTGACCATCTTATGAGGCGTGTCAAATACTCGTCAGCGAGTAATGGCAGTAATATGTAACTAAAATAAACGACTTTCGTTCTACATGAGATCTCACAAATTCTTGTAGCTGTAGAACTGCGTAGCTAGAGAATTAAGTACTTATAGAAGAAATACGAAAAAGAATTTATACCAGAACTAAGATGTGAGGCATAAAAATCGAAAAAAAATCCCAGTATTAATGCACAACGTCAAACAACTTGATCCTCTCCAGTTGCACCGCACAAACACATACATATTTATCGAACGTTGCCACATTTCTTAATAAATACTCAATTTATATTCAGCATTTCCAAAGGAATAAATAATATACGCTGTCGGCGCGGATCCGGAATAACCACGTCTCATTAGAGGCTGGCAAGAGCCTGGCGTGGTGGCCCCTGCCTCCTGAGCCCTCAAATATGCAGAGGCACGATTTGATTAGAGACCTATTATGACACGAGAGCGTTGGGTACTTAGAGCGCTGCCCTTAATAAAATTAAAGAATGCCAGAGCTAATATTGGATAAAGGCTGTAGTGTCTTTTAGGAAGGGCTGGTTTCCTAAAGCTAGAGAAAATATAATATTATATCTTGATTTATCTGTTTCCGTATTTGTAGATTGTAGACTGTCTAAGAGGGGAGAAGTTAATCACCCCGACCTTATAGATCTATTGAGACCTTATAGATCTACTGAGAGTGTTTGTGTTCATTTTCTAGCTATAAGTTTACTTTTTCATTATCTTCCTTCAGAGGGTTGGCACCTAGAGTAGGAGGACTTTCCTAATTTTGGCTTTCCTAATGCTGCATTTTCTTTGCCTAATTTATTCAGCTTCTCTACGCATTCTTTGACCAGCTTCGAATTGATAGTTACTGAGTTAATCGCTCTTAATTCTATTCTTTCTTAATTCCATTCTAAATATATTCCTAAACGAAACAGGATCACATTATTTTTAGTGGTATAATAACTTAGAACTATCATTTAAACCCTGGTAAGGCCCTGCATATCCATCCGTGTATTTTCCATAAAAACTTTGATCTGGTATAGGACTCGACACCTTGAGAATCCGGATGGAGCGGAAGGGGTTGAGGCTGCTTGACTATCGGATGGTTTTGGAAGGAACTCTGGAATTTTGGAACTGCTTTGGTTTTGGAAGCATCAGTATACCACGTTATGGTATGGCCTTTTAACTGTTGATCAAACGTTTCTCTCTTCTAGTTCTTTTTCTTGCTAAATACTACAGTGAGCTGTTTCTAATTCTTGGTATGTCATCTACTGAGGAGTGGAATTTTCCTTTTGAAGTTGGTTCAAGCTCCTGAGCTGACAATTCTTCCAGGCCTGTTTCCATCACTATTAGACTATTATAATCATATCTGCCAATGACAATGTGCAGTAGTAATAGTTGACAATACTGTGTTGCGAATTTACTTCATTACATTGTAGCGTTTTTTATAAACATTACCACTGCGAACGCCAGCTTTTCATCGGAGAGCAGTCGTGGGTAAGATATTTCACTAGAGAGAAAACCAATCAATAACAATAAACAAAAAAATATAGATATTGGGCGCCAGGCATGTACAGAGAAACAAAACACAGTTGTTTATTACTTAAAACTAATGGCTATATTTATTCATGATGAATTCTGATGGTAAATAGCATTGTACAATTTTAATAATTATTATAGTGGTTAAATACTATTACAAGGCGTAATGGAATGAAACCTAAGATCTAAATCATATTGTAACTACTAAATCGACATAAATGTTCTTAATAATCTAACCACTAAATATAGTCTGTACGATATTATTTAAAATGTACGTTATTAAGTTAAGACTGAAAATCTGAACCTAAATCTACACTTAGCTGTTCTTGAGACAATCCTGTTTCGAAGAGTAGCAGCGTGAGGTGGGCTCATATCTCTGTACTGTCTGTCAGCGATCCTGTTGGCCAAAACAACAAAAGAGGCCAGAATGAGGACACCATGAATCAATACAGCCGTAGCTACTGACTAGGCTTAGAAATAGAAGCAAAGCAGCATGGGGCTTACGCTGTATCCATACTGTGGCAATATGGGGACACTACTAGGACCTTGGATAATGTCCGTAATTTGGACCATAACCTTGGACACAGTCCGTTCATAAGATAACGGTACAGGGGAACACTACCCGTACCTTAGACACAGTCCGTCCATAAGACCCTAAAAATACGAAACTCTTGTTTAAAAAACCAAACAAAGTCTAATAAACAAAATAAACCTACCTCGAAACACTTCCGAGGGCTCAATAATAAACAAAAGAACTGTCCTTTCTTCCATTTAACATTCTGGAGGACAACAGCAAAAGTACACTAACTTGTCAGCAAAATACAAATACGAGTTAACTCAACAATCCAAAACTCTACCCTAAAAATATTCAATACTAATATCGAATCTATAAAAGATAATAACTCATCTTTACCTGTAGCTTCGAAATGGCAGCTGATTTAGATTTTGCAGCAAGGTTTAAATTGTCATTTCTAAAAGCAGGATTTGCAACCGTGCCGCAAACCGGCCAAAAACAAAGTGAGGTTAAAACGCAGAGAGGCGCCTTGACATATAACAAGGATCTTGACAGCGCGCGCCTCCACAGAACAGTGAAATGATGGCAGGGTTGGCGACTAGGGAACGTAAAAATTACGCCAAGCGTACCAAATAAATTATCAGGCCTGAACGAGAGGGAATCCGGTGATGATAAGTCCAGACATAATATATTATATATAAAAAAGACATGTAACGAACTAAAAACGTTACAACATTGCAAATTCTAAACTCGTTATTTAATTTTTAATTCGCGCTCTTCCAGCTTTAAATCAAGCAAATATAGAGGAACTATTTCACTTTACTACAATCTTAAACGTAGTAGAATTGACTCAAACAATTTATTCCCTGAAATGAATTTCACAAGTCGTCGCGACTAAGGATTTAGCGCTCGGAAAATTTACTATCAAGTGTGCAGCTTTATCCTTCAAACTTGCACTTTGACGTACAAAGTTGGATTTTCTTCTTAATTAAGTTGAATCGAAGAAAAGTGGCAGAAAAAAGACACTTAATCAAAAATCGAAAGGTGGAAAAGTACTCAGACATCTTAATAATCTCAGACTATGAATCCTTAAAAAAAAAATATCTCAGTAGCGGCGAAAAAGCTATATAGGATTTTTTTGGAGACAACATATTTTGTCTTAATAAAGATATTATTAATTATTACTATTGTATTCTAAGTCAGGTAAATCACACGGTGGTTGTTCTTCGTAATTTATTTGTGTTGATTCTTACAAATTTATGAAATGCTATTGTTAAAATATATAAGCAAAATTAAAAATATCTACATTCTTAAGTATTATTAAAAAAAATACATATATTTGTTTTAAACTGTAATTATATAAAAGAAATATTACAAATATAAATATAAAATAATTCCTAGATAGTAAAAAGAAATCATGGTTATACAGGGTGTCCCAGAAATAAGTGCAAATATTTTAACTGGTAGTATAGTTCCACCCCAGAAACACACCTATGAGATTTTTTTCGTGAAAAAAAAAAATTTGAAAATTCGAAATTTTTGGAAAAATTTTTTGAAAATTTTTTTAGCTTTTAGTTAAAAACATAATTTCTTGATAATATGGCAACATAGGTATTAAATTAAATTTACAAATAAGAAAATCCTGAAAAGATCCAGTCGTTCTCAAAATTTTAGCAAAAAATCATTTTTTTTTTGGAAAATTTTAAAGTAAAATAACTCCGTTATTTTGGACTTATTAGAAAAACGATAAAGAGAAAATATGTTTCCTTTATCGAGATCTACCACCCCTTAAAATATCTGCACTTATTTCTGGGACACCCTGTATTTATTTTAGTCTGTAGGTGTGTATTATTATAATATCTATGTTTTTTGACATATTTTTTTTTATTTCACCGAATTGTATAAAATCGTAACTATTAAAATGTTATTTGTGTCTAATATACAGGGTGAGTCTGAATTATGGAGGCTAGAAGGAGGAGGCGAATCGACAATGGGCATATTTGAAATTTCTGTCCCTACTTTAAAGCAAGTTTCTCGGTTTGGCACCAGAGGCACTGTAAGCGGGTTAGATTGATCATTTGCATTGTTAGAATACGATTTAACTCTGTTTTTACTAGTTTTCTTTAATATTTATAGTTATTTTATTGAACTATTAGCAATGTAACAATGAGTGTGATTAAAAAAACCCTATATAATAGATCTTGCTTCGTACCTGGCTGTATAAATAGGACTTTCAGTGGAAAAAAGGCAAATAAAGAACGGGGTGAAAGAAACCCAAGTCTTTTCAAAGTCCTAATGTAAGTGGTATAACTATTTATTTAAAAAAATATAGATAGGTGTTAAAAAAAACATTCAAATTATATACTATCAGTGTACAGATTAATTTTTAATTCAAATTAATAGAGAATATAGCCTAAAATCAACATCTGCGTAACACAACCTAGGAGACCTTGTTATAAAATAAAAATAATTTACCTACTAGCTGGTGGCTAAAATTACCTGTTCATATGTATTAGCCACCATTTGAACAGTGCTATTGAAAGTGAATTTACGCCAAAGCAATATAGTATTCTAATATAAAATAATTTACTTACCCGAGATGCTTCCTTTAAATTGAAAAATAATGTACAGTGGTTGAAGGACTTTTGATTGTGTATATAAACCATTTAGAATAGTTTTTTATGAATAAGCTCTTTAAATTAATATGTAGGTATATTGTAGCCAGGTATTTATTTAGAATGCATTTTTTAAATTATAATTCTTTGTGTTCTTGATATAACATGTTCCTGTTATATTTTTTTGGTATAGGTGCTAAATTGTATATTAAATTTATATACTGTATATTTTATTTATTAAATTTAGTGGAATTAGTCACTTAATAAAAACAAAAGTTGTAATGTATTAATATTGCTAAATAAATAAATATATGATGAAATAAGTCAGTGTATATACATATTTACAACTCTTTTAAAATAAATTGAGTTCATTATTTATTCATTAATATTTTATTTACAAAAATTTACCTTTACAATTATTAGGTGACGTTGAATATAATACATCTTGAATTTAATTGACTACGAAAGAGTGACAACTTGCAAAACTTTGCTAATGACAGTAAAACTTAAATTCAGAAAATCTAAAGACAAAACACTATTGGACACAGGAAACATTTCAGCTTAATGTACCTATTCTCTGGTTTCAGCTATAAAAAGTTATGGGATAGATAACACTGATCAAAGGGTGCAACAGTAGTGTTCATATTCATTTTCCATTGAAGTTATTCCTGATAAAATACTTTTAATTTTCGTTATTCAGTTTCTGTCAATTGCGGTAAAACCACTACTAGTTTGTTACGAAAGTTTTTAATGTTTATTAAAATGATATCACACTGAACTGCTTGTAAACATATCAATTTCAAATGTTTTTATGAAAAACTATTAATAAATCACTAACACAATAACACTATAAACTATTTAATTCGTATTTGTCATCAAGAAACAATTACTGTTTACATCAGGAAGGGAATATTTATTTTAACAGCTTATATTTTTCTTCGGTCGTGTATGCACTAAAAAGAACCATATAATGAAACAATTTTATAATAACGACTTAGAAAAAGAATATCTAAAACCGGCATCTGATATAACCTAACTTCTAACTTACTTTTCAAACTCAAATTTAAGGTTTTGTATTCACAATTTTAGCCACGCACATTGTTCAATTAGAAAAAACACGTTTCTAAAAGCTAAATCTGGTAAAAATATGCCCAAATATTAACTGAACTCTATAATTTATAACAAAATAGTAATTCTTGCCATAAGAAGCTGTGTATTTCTCAATCTATCGGATCACATGCGCCCCTAACGGCGATTTTCGAACTTCATTTAGATCTCAAAAACTGGGCCCATAATTTTTGCGTTCGATTCGCCTCCTCCTTCTAGCCTCCATAGTCTGAATGTCTAATATAGAGGGTGAGCATGCAATAAGTGCAATTTTTTCAGGGCTGTTAGATCTCAATAAAAGAAACATTTTCTCTTTACCGTTTTTCAGATGAGTCCAAAATAACCAAGTTATTCAAGTTTGAATATTTAAAAAAAATATTTTTTGCTTAAACTTTGAAAACCACTGCACTGGATCTTTTCTGGGTTTTCTTTCTTGTAAATTTAATTTGCCACCTATGTTGCCATATTATCAAGAAATTGTGTTTTTTAAAAATCAACTAAAAAAAAATTCAATAAATTCTAAATTTTCCAAACTTTATTTTTGCGAAAAAAACCTTATTTCTGGGGTCGAAATATACTACACCTTATTCTTTGACATCTAGTGCGGTACCTACACAACAAATTACATAAAAAAAAAGTAACTCAAATAGTAGAAGATATATTGTCTTAAATATTACGTTTCAGTACAGCATACAAAGCATGCATGCACGTCTACATCTTCCATTGTTATTCTGACACAAATGTAGCGAATTCTTTGTCTAGAGCTACACGAAGTGAAAGAATAATTCTCATAATAAATTCAAAAGGAAATACTACTTACAAACAGCAAAAAGGTACATCATAGATCATTTTATTTCCATTTCATTTTTTTTAATCACCGAATAACAAACGAAAAATGTGTGGTATATAAAATACCATACGATCGAAAAAAAAACGGCGTCAAAGACGGCTGAGGAATGCCAACCGATGATAATTTTGGCGTGGTCATGTCCTAGACGTCATTTAATTGGGCCGTACCCTGGAAAGTTCTATCCTTTTTTAATATTTCTTTAACTAGAGCGAATTTTTGACCAATTTTATGTCAATTTGTATTAAATAACGTCTAGAGATTGACGTCGTCAAAATTATCGTTTCTATTTCTATAAATTAAAGTTTTTTATTTGAATTTATGTACAGCAGTAATCAGATTCAACTAGTGATGGGTTGTTATTTAACTATCTGTTATTTTATAACAATTACTTATAAATAACATAACGCAACCGTTACTACTTCTAAAAAATAACAGATATAAAATAACGACACGTAGAGATCGGCCGCTCGTAAAACGAAAAACGAAGTCGGCGCTCTGCATCACCACGAAATTCTATGCTGCTCGAAGTAATTCCAAAAAACAACTAGTATGGATGGAAAACATGTTATTTCGTCAACCATCGATACAGGCGGCGAGACAACGGACAACGGAGTGGGGAAAGCGCTGCGGCGAACGTAGCTGCTTCGGTCGATACCGTCGATGGTCGTATTTACAACAGCTTAAAAATAATAGGATATAAAAGAAGCAGGTTTTTGAAACAGTTGCGGGCATAACGCCTGGCGGTGGAGATAACAGGAGGGGAAAGGAGCGCTGCTGCATCGGTCGATTGTCGATGGAGGCTCGCAACGGGTTGGAGAAGCAGTCATTTTAGATATGTTGTTTTTCAACCTGTTACGATCATAACAGGGCGGCGATCGAGATAATCGGTGTGGGAAAGGAACGCTGCTGCATCGGTCGATTGTCGATGGAGGTTCGAAACAGGTTGGGGAATAACCCATCAGTTGTTTTAGATACATTCTGTTTCAACCTGTTACGAGCATAACGGACGGAGGTCGAGATATTATGGCGCTGTATGTTTCAGTACTTACTTATTAAGTTTCAATATTTAGGTATTTATTTATTCTGAAAATTTTCAGAATAATATTTTAAGATTTTTAAAAATGTATACAGGGTGTTTTGAAAAATCTGGTCATTGATTAATCACGATCCTGCTTAAAGCCCTTGACGTAAAAAGCTGATTTTTTGGAAAACGGATTGACTTTAGTGTGTAGAGGTTCGATAAGAAGGGATTTTTCGAAACTCGATTCTAAGGGGTGAAACTATTCTGAAATATTAGAATATTTTTTATTTAAAAACCGGTGAGTTTTTTCGGAAAAACTCTTAAAAACACGTATATTTTATTATGTTGTTTTACATATTTTAAGATTTTTAAAAATATATACAGGGTGTTTCATAAAATATGACCATTGAGTAATCACTATTCTGCTTAAACTGCTGGACGTTTAAAGATGATTTTTTGCAAAAAACGGACTGACTGTGGGGTTGAGGTTCGATAAGGAGGGGTTTCTCGAATCTCAAATTCCAACAGGGTGAAAACGCCCCTCAAATATTACAATATTTGTTATTTAAAAACGGTTAGTCTCTTTCGGAAAAACGCCTGGACACGCATAATTTATTTTGTTTTTTTACATATTTTGAAATTTTTAAAAAATCATACAGGGTGTTCCAAAAAGTTGAGTAATTGATTAACCACGATTCTGCTTAAACTGCTCGACGTTAGAAAGCTTATTTTTGGCAAATGTGAGAAAATTTTATCCAGTTTGTATGTCAATGGAAATTCTTGTTTTGCTTTATCATCACCATTAGAAATTATTAATTTTGACGCGAACGAAGTCGCGGGTACACGCTAGTTTAAGTGTAAAATTAATTCGAACTCTAGTGTGTAGTTGGTTTACTTATGAAGAATATAATACACATTTTCTTATATTGCTATTTTTTGACCCCAAATGATAAAATCATAACGTAAATAGAGAAGCTCTTCTCGCCCGTCGAGTGAGATGCACCCTGTACACTGCTACGCAATTTAGGATCTATGCGGATCGAGGGACAGGGCGTAGGTAGATCGCAATGTGTAGGTATAGACGAGTGGCGGAATTTTGGCTTTTTTTATAACGCAATTTGTAAACAGCGCTTATTTGTAAATAACCACCGTTTTTAGAGAGGTATTTTAGATAACAATCGATATTTAGAAAATGTTTGACTTACCCTGGAAATACTACCACCGAGCCCGTCATTGTTGCAACTTGCAACTGCGTTAATACGCCTGGTGGTGAGCGTCTCATACTCTTTCAGATATTTAGCAGTAAAATAAAGAAACATGTTATTTTTAAGCTGTTATTTTAAGCTGTTTTTTATAAATAACTATAACAGTTTCAACTGTTATCTAAAAATAACAGTTTTGCCCATCACTAGATTCAACCCCATTTAAAAAAAATAAAATATGCAGTTCCAATTAAAATATCCCTTATAAAGATTTTTTTATGCGACTAATACTTGTACGTCCAAAAACAATATTTCTAGTTTCTTTTGTTCGAGGCCCTCGCGGAAACGTTGGGCTTTGTAGAACAGAAGGGCTACTCTTGACTCGCCAGCAGCTTGAAGATGCGAAAGCATTGTTTCGAAGCGAGTTAAACAAAACAAGAGAATTAATAATTGAGGCAGCCATTTTGCAAGGATCGTTTGCATTCTAAATTTTGCAACGAATTTTTGCAGTAATTAGGGCAAATATTCCAGGAAATGAAACGATTTTAGAATCCAGCAAGAAAAACACTATTATTTGGTACTTAGTAAAAATATTCGTTAAATAGATGACTATAATTTTATAATCAAAGCAAAACCTTTGAAGGCGGGTAAAAGGACAAATAACTCACAATCTTTAATAAAGATTTTTAAAGATTGTGAGTTATTTGTCCTTTTACCCGCCTTCAAAGGTTTTGCTTTGATAATATGTACCCACACTGGGTTAGAGAACGTTTAATAATTTTAATTTAAATTAAATGAGCTAAATGCTTTACCTAGAACAGCCTAGACCTTTATTCAGAAGCTACAAACCTATCGACGAAAATATGCATGAAAATGTGTTTCCTAGCACACAACCAGAGGATGTTGGTACCCAGGTTCAAGTTTATTATAAAGGTACATTCAGGCTGAGAGCGTCGAGCGTCGCGTCGCGTTTAGTTGCGCCAGCGTCTTCACGAAATGGAATCAATTCCCTTAACTTAGACCGTTCAGGCAGAAAGCGTCGCGTTCGGCGTTGCGCTAGCGTCCGCTGGGCGTCGAGTTCAATCTGAATTGTTTTTCGGCGAGATTTCTAGCGTTCAATGGTTGTCATGGCGTCTGAGAACCAGCACGCATAGGTGCCAATCGCCGAAATACGGGCAAGAATTGCACTGTGGAATGCAAAATTGCCTAAATATAAAAATAGAAATCTGCGCGATTGACTACTTGAAGAAATGTCTACAATAATTCTAGGTATTACCCGTAAAAGTATCACAATTGAAAAGGATCAATTAGAGTCGTTTTTAATTCTCCCTTGGCTGTTAATACCAGCTAATGGATTTGTTTTTACTTATTGTAATATATTAGAATATTAATTTGGATTAAATCTTAAAATAAAATATATTAGTTTGTAAAATGTGAATGTTTTTGTAGATTAAAGGAATTTGGTCTGGCTAGTTTTTATCTAAGGTATGTACAATTTTTTTTATAATATATTTTAAACCAGAATAAAGGCACTTCTCATTTGGCCTTCGTTGTGTTAATGCCTATAAATATAAATTCTTAAATAGATTAATTAGTTTAACGGAATAATAATGAATAATAATAAATTACATAAAATCTAAGTATTTTAATCTAAATAATTAATAATCTAAGTAATTTGAATGTAAAATATGGTATTTCCAATAGTAACATTAGACAATCTGCTCTCCTTGAAGCCATTTTACAAACTGAAAACCTCTGAACTCACTGAACAAGCGCATATGACGCTGCGCTGACGCTCCCAACCTGAACGACAAGACGCGACGCTACGCGACGCGACGCTCGACGTTCTCAGCCTGAATGTAACTTAATGCTTTTCTTAGCTTAAATCAAATGTTTTTTGGTGTTTGCGCGATCCTTACCACTTTTTTGTCGCTAGCTCGTGTGTCAAGGCATGACCAAGGTCATGTCGTGTCAAGGCATCATTCTTTTAGTGCAAAATGTACAAGATAGCTTAATTGCCGTAAAAAAACTCATCGCAACTTTATTAGAATATTTTGAACTGGAAGTAACGGCTCTTTATGTCCATTAAGTGCTGTTCAAAAGGTGAGTTTTGTTGATGTAAATAATAACTGTTTTTATATATTTATAATTAATTTATTTTTGTTTCCTAAAATATTTTGATTAAAGGAAAATATATTACAGTAGGCAACGCTGTGCCGGTCAAGCTTAATCACGTGACTAAAAGTTTATATGGTATGAACTATATACAGGGTTGTCCGAACTGTATTCCGGAAACTTCTGCAGATAAAAATAAGTAAAAAATTCGTATAAATGTATGTCCTAAAATGCTTACTGTCAGAGATACAGGGTGTAGAAGTTTCATTTTTATTTAGATTTTTTCTAAATAATGTCTGAAGTAACGTCAATATTTAGATGAAAATTGGTGTCTGGGAGTTTTTTTAAATGAGAAATTTGATTTTGGTGTCAATATGACTCATACTAGTAGAGGGCGTTACCTACATGTGTTATAACTGTTTTGAAGCGTAACCTTTGTCCCTACCTGTATAAAACTACCGAGCGAAAAAATGTACATCTCTGTGACTTTTTACGTAAAAAATGTCTCTTTGTAAAAATCGCTACGAGCAACCGTTCTTAAGATATTTAGAATGGAAATAGACAATACATGTCATTATTGACGAAAAATAAACACGTTGAGTAAATAGTTATTTCACTGAAATAATAAATTTGGGAGAAATTTTTATTTTTTAAATTAATCCATAAATTTTTCTGCAAAAATGATGATAAAGCAGTTTCTGTTGTTTTAGCACAAAAACATTTCAAGTTTATGATTTCAGTCTAATAACTATTTAGTCAACATGTTTAATTTATATGTCAATGGTTATTGATCATTTCGATTCCAAATATCTCGAAGCCAATGCCCGGCAGACAATGAATCTATAATCCAAGAACTGAACATCACAGAACGCCTCTCAACTTCTATACAGTCACGTATGTAAATATTTCGGTCACGTTATGAGAGGGATACGGCTGTATGGAAAAACTCATTATACAGGGCAAAGTTCGGAAAGAAGACCAAGAGGCCGCTCGCCCTCCCGATGGATAGACCAGCTATCAAAGATCACCCACAAGCCACTGCACACGCTTGTACATGAAGCACAAGACAGGGAATTATGGAGACAAACCTCACACATCACCTGACCACTACATTCCTCTTTTAGGAATAAAGACAGAGAGAGAGAGAGAGAGAGATCTCGAAAACTTTTACTCGTAGCGATTTTTACCTTAGAGACCTTTTTCACGTAAAAAATGTCGTAAATGTATATTTTTTTACTCAGTAGCTTTATACAGGTATGGACGAAAAGTTATTACACTTCAAAGCAGTTAAAAAATATATAGGTGGCGCTCTCTACAAGTAGGAGCCATATTGACATCAAAATCAAGTTTCTCATGTCAAAAAACTCCCAGACACCAATTTTCATCCAAATATTGACTTTACTTCAGAAATTATTTGGAAAAAATCGAATTAAAAATATAACTTCTACACCCTGTATCTCCGAAACTAAGCATTTTAGGACATACATTTATACGAACTTTTATACTTAGTTTTATCTGCAGAATATGCTGCCGAAGTTTCCGGAATACAGTTCGAACCACCCTGTATACATATTACGCTTTTAAAAATGTACCTACATAACAAGCTTTTCTAGAAATTAAATAAACTGTTACCACAGCTGTTACTTTATTTTCAGTTAATAGCACACTCTACATCTGGAAATGTACGGTAAACTAAATTAATATTACAGCTAATTTAGTATAATTACAGTATCCTAATGTAGAAAGTGTGAGTAACGGTGAACACTTTAGGGCAGTTACTTTCTATATTTCATAACGTTTCTCTCTTTAATTGCCACATTATTTTTACCTTTTTCTCCCTTACTAGAAAACGTTCAGGATACTTCCAGTTTTAGTCCTATTTTCTGAGCCTTAATTATCAAGTACATCCTTATTTTCTGCTTGGGAATTGTTTTGGACAGAGTTTTAAATCATAAATATTTTTTTTTAGTTTTGTTGGAGAACTAACCTCTATAAAACCGTCTCAGATACTGGCTTCTCTCAAAGCCCCGAGACTGTATAGTGAGTTATAACTCGATAAAGGAACAATCAACAATTTCTTGAGACTTTTTAGTGTGAAGTTTTATATAGGACACCCTGTATAAAGGTTCATTCTCACAATACCTTCCGTTTCCATGCCATATTCATTCCATATCCGTTCCGTATTTTTATTATATTGACGCTATAGGTAAGCTTCCGTTCCGTATAAGTTCCATACTTTTTATTGTACAATTATTTATATCATTACGAAAGTTTTATTTTAAAAATTTGTATCTATTGAAAAAGATAATAGATTCAGCAAAATTTTAACAGAGCTGGTACAAATGTAAGAACTTGACAACGCTGTTTCCGATATGCTCCAGTCCGTCTGCCAAAAAAATGTATGGAAGGAAAGGATATGGAACGGAAGGGAAACGGAACGTATAGTGTACATTGTCCTATTCATTTACATGATAAAATATTTTGTGTAAACGGAAGGGAAACGGAAGGGAGCTGATATGGAAGGTATAGTGAGAATCAACCCTAAACCTGCCAAATAAATAAATGCCTTTATTGTCAAAAAATTTTTCCATTTGTAGACAAAGGTAAACTAACAAACAAAGTAGAAAAAAAAACAAGGTACACAAACAAACAAACAAAAGATACAATACAAAACATTATATAAATAATACTGTCAGTCTTATTGTTAAAACAACATTTATAAATGTTTACAATGTCCAAAGAACAAAAAATTAAAATAATATTCAAAAATATTTAGCCAGTTTATAGCAAAATATCAATGACCTCTAAATAAATTAATTTCGATGTCATTAGTAAATATAACAATAAACATTAGACCAGTGTTTTCAAGATCAAATTCGATTTTCAATTCAAATATAATTCATTTACGGCGTAGAAAGCCTTGTCTAGTAAATAGAGTTCAATGCTTTGCGAAATGAAAAAAATGATGTTGGATTTGATTTCCAAATGGCAGAGTGATTGTGCATTTTTTCGAGTTGTATAATATTGAACTTTTAACTAACTCTGAGCGTGGGGTAGGTAGATAACGATCTTGCTCCGCGTTCCTGAGTGGATAAGTGTGAGATGGCCTTTCTTGAGAAGCTAGTACATGTTTACGTATTAGGCAAACGGATTCAAATATAAATAAGGAAGGAAGAGTCAATATTCCTAATTCTTCAAAAAATTCGGTCAAATTGAGTCGCACAACACGTACCCCAGAATGGAAGGGCATACCTGAGGTGCGACTCAAAAAGTGCATAATAAACAGCTCTAGCCACTGGCAAGTTAAGCTCCTTAGAAACAGACCTTAATGCAAAACAGGCTCAATAATTTTACGACGTCAATGATGGTGTTGTTAATTACAAAAAGGCTGCAGCGAGTTTTTATACGACAAAGCTTTAGTTTTAGAAATGTTGAGACTCAGGAGTTCCAGATCTGCAAGATTTAATGGTGATTAAGTCATTTGATATAATTCTATGAAGTGCCGTGATGTCCTTGTTGCTCAAGTGAAGCTAGTGTCGTCCGCAAAAGACATGTTACTTACTGATGTTTATGTTAGCAATGTCGTTAATAAAAGAAAAGAAACAAAATAGGGCCTAGTACTGAGCCTTGTGTCCACATTCTATTGTACTAGAAGACAACGTGGTATCCACCCTCTGGTGACTGTTGCTCAGATACGACTTAAACCATTCGAGATGATCCCCTGAACCCATAGTGCTGCAGTTTATTAATTAGGATCTTATGATTTACACAATCAGACGCCTTAGAAAAATCACAGAAAATTGTTGCTGTAGAATGATGGTTGTTTAAGCTGGAGTAAACTTTATTAAGGAGGAAAACATAGCGTCATTTATTGGACTTGTTGCTTAGAAATCCAAATTGATATTCAGTAAGTATTTTGTACTTAAGCAAGAAAGATACCAGCCTTCTTTTAACCAACCTTTCTATGATCTTAGATAGCGTTGGAAGGAGTGCAATTGGGCGATAGTTAGAAGCTTCATCTTTGTCTCACCTTTATTGCAGAAGGAATGATTAATGCCATCTTAAGACATTTTGGAAAAAATACCATTTTTGGAACGACATGTTTATCAAAGTTGTTAGGTGATCCAGAGTGCTCTGGCAGATTCGAAAACATTTTTAAAGTTAGCCGTCGGTCCCAGAAGAGGATTTATTTTGATGGTATTAATTGTACTGCAGAAGCTCTTAAAAAGAACTACAGGCGAAAAAAGAAACTGTGTGAAGTTTACATTATCATTAGAATAGAAAAGTGGATCATGAGGGACATATGGTATTAGTTAAGTTTTTCGCTACATTCAGTAATTAAGGTTCTCCAGGCAGGTAGAGATATTGCTAGACAGAAGAAGCTTTGTTCTCAACTCATTCACAATAGACCATGTTTCCTTAGCAACATTACCAGAATTGACTATTCTCCTATTATAATAAAGGTCCTTAGCGGCTCTTATAGTCTTATGATAAATTTTTCTGCATAGTTTTACATAATCGTGGAAGAAGAGACTCTCTGAGAATTTGTTTAAGTGAGATAATGAACGCATGTTTTTAGCTTTTTTTAAAAACTACCCTTAGGTCAGAAGGCATTTAAAATACAACGTAGCTTTATCAAAATTACATTATTTCTAGCGAACCCCCCTTTTTTAAATTTTAAGTATTTGCCCTGAACAAGCTAGAAGTGTCAACCCCCATCAGAAGGGTTGATACAAAAGGGTGCATTAGGGTGTATCCGGCTGCCAATGCAGAGCTAATGTATCATTGAGTGTTTCTACCCGAGCCATTTTAACAATACATAAATTTAACAACTTTTTAAAAGCATACGAATTATTCATAACAGAAAGATTTGTTAAGTTAATTGGAATATATTTTTTGCTAAAATAGTTGGCTGGTGTTTTTCAAAAAGTTAGCTTTTTTGAAATATGCATATTTAGCAAAAAATAATTTAGTATTTAAAATAGAATTATTTTAGAGTTATTTTGGACTTAACTGAAAAAAGGTAAAGAGAAAATATATTTCTTTTATCGAGATCTACCAGCTGTGAGAATATTTGCATTCATTTGACTCACTCTGAATAAGTATAGTAAATTTAGTCTTTTTTGTCAACAGCTACATTGTGAAAGATTTTTTTATCACCCGGTGTATCTTCCAACAAAAAACCGGCTTACGTATAGCAATATACACGAAATAATATTGAGAGTTTCAGAGAATATTAAATGATAAACTCTACGTGCTTTTATACAAATTTCTGGGATATTTCAGTTTCGGTTAAAAAATATTCGGGCAAATTGCGAATTCCAACTATTTTTATGAGAATACTAAACGTAAAATATAGCAGATAGGTACGCAGTTTATTTGAGGGAAATATTTATTATACATATATTTTTTTGTACAAAAGTAATTATTAATTATAATACTTAGTAATATAGACACCTCAAAATTTTCATGTACTTTCAACTTATATTAACAACATATTAATAACAATATAATTTGTTCTATGATTTTGCCCATATTCATATTTTTTTAAGCAATGTGTAGCTAAATTTTTTTCTTTTTTGTCCTCTTCTTTTTGAGAAAACAGTAAGGATTAATTACAATCTAAACATTAAAAGCATGCTTAGCCGTGGGTTCACACCATAGACTTAAAATAAAATATAGACTACACTATTTACATCTCAACGCGGTCAAACAATCTTTTTTGTACACTTGTTTACTTCTGGGTACAGTCGACCGAGCCTTCCTCATCCAGCCTATGTTGTCACGTCTTTAATATTATCAATATTTTTTTTTTCTTGTTATACACATATATTGAGATAATTAATACTACAGTTTAATAAAGTAGGTTTAATATTCCATAGATGTATTAAATAGTCCTTATACTACTAAATTATATAAGTCGGATACTGTTTAAAAAAGGATAAGTTCTTTACAATATGACAACACCGATTAGAGGCGAGGGAGCCTGTTCATTCATTTATTACCTTGTAGTACGCGTCGCGTGTGCGGTAAAGCTTTGTTGCCGCTATGTCCACGGCTGTATTAACGCATTTTCTAAACGCACAGCAGTCTTTAAGTGTTTATTTATTGACTTTTTGTTCAAGAACTATAAAATATGGTTCGCCAGTGCCAAATTTGCAAGAAATTTGACTTAAATAATCCATTTAAGTCTTGAAACGACTTTCGACCATTAGGCAACTCTCAATTTACCCATTAGGAGTCAGTGGCGTTTGTTATAGAAGGCGCTTATTTAGATAATATTTAGTAAAATGTAAAATCTGAATTTTTCTCTTAGATTACATTATTTGCTTACTTACATTGTAACAAGATCATAATTATAACCCTGTTAATAATTCAATGTTTAATTAAAAATATATTCGGTTTATTCCTAAATTATCTTCAGAATCTAAAATAACATACAAATTTTAAAATGATATTTTGTTATGAAACAATTTTTTTTTAATATACCGGGTCGTCTCAAAAAGTGGCTCACCCCTATAGCTTTTTTATTTTTCAGACAAAAACAACAGATTTGTATGTTAGTATATGACATAAATTAGGATTTATTGACGTATTCAATTGTTTTTGGTCTCTTCCTGTTTCACCGAAATGATTATGATATATAATATATTTTTTTTCATATACCGGGTCGTCTCAAAAGTGACTCAACCCCTATAACTTTTTTATTTTTTCAGACAAAAACAACAGATTTGTATGTTAGTATATGACATAAATTAGGATTTATTGACGTATTCAATTGTTTTTGGTCTCTTCCTGTTTCACCGAAATGATTACATCTTTTCATTTTTAAAGGCACCCTCAGTATATTGTAACTTTATTTGATAAAAAATGACACTCTGAATCAAATGACTTATCATATGTCAACTTTTGACATTGTCGCTTAAAAACAAATCATATTTTAAATTTCAATCCAGGGTGCCATGGTGTTGATAAAAATACTAAGTTTAATCAAGGAGCCTTGGAAAAATAGTTTTGATCGTCTAATGGGTTTCGTATGTATAGGCAGTTAAAAGATGTTACAAATCGTATTTTAATCATATGTCAATTTTTCAAATGGAACAAAGGGTGACTCATTAGCATATTTGGAAAAAGAAAATTTTTTATGAATATATTGATACCACACACTTGGTATTTCGGGTCAAATTGTCGTTATGAACCGCGTGTTACAATTACAAATTCAACCTTATGCGCAAATGTCAAAAGTTGACATGATATGTCATTCTATTCAGAGTGTCATTTTCTATCGAATAAAGTAGAAATATACCGAGGGTGCCGTTTAAAAATTAAAAGTTATAGTCATTTCCGGTGGAAACAGGAAGTGACCAAAAACAATTGAATGCGTCAATCAATCCTGATTTATGTCATATACTAACATACTAAATCTTGTTTTTTTATTTAAAAATATAAAAAAATTATGGGGATGAGCCACTTTTGGGACGCACCCGGTATAATAAAGACAGTACCGAGTTAAATAAATGTAGTTTTCATTTTATCCACTTCCTATCACGTTCCTTGCTTTAATGGAACAGATTTATGTTTTCTCTAATTTACATAATAAGACATCACTTAACCAGAAAAAAAATTACAACAATCAGATATTTTTTTTCTCTCCCTTTCGCCGATTTTATTATATCTGTGGAAAAGATCCTGTTTTGATTAATATTAGGGATTGTAAATGTTTGACTAAAATTAATAATTTATTATTAATTTCAAAAATTACATAATTTCGATTAAAAAATTTCTTCTATAACGTGTATTTTATTATTTTTATCCTTTTTGGACTAAAGACGTTTTTTCTAAACTTTTATTGAAAAAAACCTGTCCTAAATCTTAATAAAATATAAAAAAGTTTAAATACGATATATTTTTAATTTAATTATAGCTTCATTAAAATAAAAAAATTACCCGGCTATGATACGGAGAGTTCAGGTGTACTTGAGACACGAAAGACAGTGTTGTGTTTCTCGGCAGAGTCGTCACGGAACGACCGTTATGACAGATACAACCTATCTATCGCTCGTGTCGCACTCGTTATAACCTAAAACAATAACACAACAATAACAAGACATTGTCTGACCGCATGTTCCAGCTATTTATGAATGAGATGCTCAGTCTATATTTTATTTTAAGTCTATGGTTCACACCTATGAAATATTGTTTATTATTTTTCTTATGACACTGTCATTCAAATGCATTATTATTGTTTCCTACTCATTATCATTTTCAGCTTATTCAACCATTTCCAACTATGGTGTAGTCTCCCTCACATATTCAGATACTCTCTTTGTAGTTGAGTCCATTGGTTGTCTATTGTTGGCTATACAGGCCCAAGTTATCCCTGCTAAATTCTTAATATCATGGTTCCATCTCAGGTTTGGTCTTCCTCTAGGTCTCTTATTTCCTTGTGGGTACCATGCTGTAATTTTTATGGTCCATCTTTCTTGCCTGGTGTCCTGTCCATCACCACTTGAGGGATTTGATTCTGTAGATGACATCAATTACCTGGGTTGTTTGTCGTATCCACTATATTCTTTTACGGTCTTTCTTGGATATTTCCAGCATATTTCGTCCGATTGAGCGTTGTACGACATTACATAGGTACTACACATTGACTGGTAGTACACATTGTTCGACACAATTTCAATTCAAAGACATATTTTAATATCGAAAAGACAACATTTAAGGTTGGGACAATTTTTTATCGAATATATTCGTGTGTGGAGCTAAAAATTAATTAACTGAAACCTAATGGACCTTTTATACATCACCCAAGAGATCGACAAAATTAAATAACTATTCTGTGGGTAATTGGGTGTGTATACATGTGAGGAAAAAGGGACAAATACAAATTATCATAATTCCCTTCAGAAACACATTTGTTTAATGGCATCCAGGAAATAATTAATTAGGTTTACCAAGAAAATATAGCAAAGAGATTCACGTTGTATTATTTTTAGAATTCATTTTATAATTTTTTTGTGATATATTGCTTCAGTAGAATATATTTTTATAATGAAAGTTTTTAAAAAAACTCGCAATTAATCGAAATGCTTTAATTGATTGTTTAAATGCAGTAATTAATCAATGAATGATTTATTGATATTAATATAACTAATAAAAACCTAAAACCTAAAAGAACATTTAGTTGTAAATCGCCCTGTATACAAGGTGATCCGAACTGTATTACGGAAACTTTGGCCAGCATATTTTACAAATAAAAATAAGTATTTTTACTTATTTGTTCGTATCCTAAAATGCTTAGATTCAGAGATACTGGGTGTAGCAATTTCATTTTTATTTCGTTTTTTTCCAAATAATTTCTGTACGTATTGGCATCTTTTAACCGGCCAGACACAAAAAACATTAGACGATAAAATCTATTTGTCCGAGGCTCTTTGATTAACTCCGGTGAAACAGGAAGAGACCAAAAATAATTGAATACGTCAATCAATCATATTTTATGTTATATACTAATATACCAATTCTCGTTTTTTTTTATCTGAAAAAATAAAAAAGTTATAGGGCTGAACCAATTTTGGCACCCGGTGTAGTTGGGAGTATAGTATATGACATTATAGTATTTTTTGATTAATATTACCCATGGTACAAAGAATACAAGGTACGATCGATAGCGGCTCCAATTTCGTTTCGGCATACCACCTGTGACGTCACTAAGAAAATAATGAATAAATAAAAAATAAAGAAAGTTGACAGGAGATCTGCATTTTTTGGGGTTATGGTTAAGAATTGTTTATTTTTAAGACTTTTTAGTTCGTTTAATTTAATAATTACTAAAACCAGCAGTTCCAAAAATATATTTAAAAATAATAATTATCTATTAACATGGATTTGGACCATAATAGTTAAGAATACTAAATTTATTTCTATATTCGGTATAAAATTGTTTATTAGGTTTTTAGTTTGCGATGTTTATGGTAAATAATTTTCATGTTCATTGCCTCTGAATTCACATGAGGACAGAGATGAGGATATCTATGGAAAAGTAACCACAAGAGGAATTGTTACATCATTTAAAAAATGTTGGGAATTTTATTGTTTCCCATCGAAAAGTAGAAAATGCCAATGCAGATGAAGTTTATTATAATTGTGATAGAAGTAATTCCAAGGGTGAAGTTTATTATAATTAGTGGAAGTAATTCCAAGGGTGAAGTTTATTATAATTAGTGACCTGTGCTTCTTTTTATATGTAGATGTTTCAGGTTTTGAGAATAAATCGGTTGAACGAAACCCAAAATTTATTTATATTAACCCAAATATATTTGCATACCCAGAATATGCCCATCAAGGATTATATAGCTCAAATTTCCTTTAATGGTAGGCAATTATTCCATGGAAATTAACTTTTTAAGTGACTGAAATATTAAATAGTTTACAATATGGTATATCACTAAAAATATATTACTTTTAGGTACAATTAGGGCCCGGTACATTTCAAAAAGTAGAATATTATTTTATATTAAATGAGGTATTGTACCAACAATCAATTTTTATTAATACCGGAGATTAAAAAATAACAGAATAAATAGTTCTTTTTTTATACTACAAAAATAAACTATAGAATACAACAGTATTTAAAAAAATAAATAAAAAGTCATGTCCCGGCCGAGATTCGAACTCCGGTCTCTCGCTTCCTAGCCCGACTCCTTACGCACTGCTCCACAGTAACTTGCTTAGCGATAATTCAATGACGGTATATAAACAAAAAAAAGCAGGTTTATAACAATATCTTGACGATTTGAACTGGCGCGCGGAGCGTGCTGACCAATAGCGCCTGTTATCACCTGTGACGTAGCGACCAACCTGCGCAATATCATACCTTGCATTCTTTGTACCATGAATATTACCTATATTATATTACCTATATTTAGAATTATACCAAATTTAATAATGGTAAATCCACTGAGCTAAAATTTATTGTATAGTATTCCATCTAAAAACTTACAACTTTGGTTTGAAAATATGTTTGAATTACCCTGTATCTCGACAAAAATATTTTCAAAATGTGCGTCATCATCGCTCCCAGATTATCTAAAAAATTAAAACAAAATTTACAAACCAAAAACCTAATATAAAGCTTTTTCCCCTAACCCTGTAGATATTATTTATTTCGATCATTGTTGATTGTTCCGTATATTCCCAACAAATATTTACCGTATGTGGAATGCATATTGCCCCAGATTTTTTTTGTCCAAAACTATAAATTTCATACAGACCGTATATCCGACATAGACGGAATTTTATACACTCCTAGCGTTCAGATAACAAGAACTGATCGATTTCTTTTAATATAAAACCGGATTTATGGACTCGGTTAAAGTTTAACATCCGCTTTACCAGAATTTTTATCGATGTTGCGTTTATTCAAAATCATAAATCAACAATTTAAATCTTTTTGGAATAAAATTTATTTTGTGATTCGCACAATTTATTTTATGCGGTAGTTAGCACTTTTATCAAATAGGAAATTTAGTTTTTTAGGTAATTTGGTTAACCAATTTTTTTTGGATTTTCTTTTTTGAGTTTTTAAGTCTGTTAATTTCGATTTCATATATCTCGAGAACCATTACTCGTAGCGATTTTTATCAAAAGACCTTTTATACATAAAAAAATGGCGAAAATGTTAATTTCTTTACTCAGTAGTTTTATATAGGTACGAACGAAAACTTATTACTCTTCAAACCAGTTAAAACATTTGTAGGTGGCATCCTCTACAAGTAGGAATCAAATTGACATCAAAATACAATTTCTAGCATCAAAAAATTCGAGACATCAATTTTCATCCATATATTGACGTTAGTTCAGAAATTACTAGGAAAAAATCGAAATAAAAATAAAACTTTTACACCCTGTATCTCCGAAACTAAGCATTTTAGGGAATATATTCATACGAACTTTTTTACTTATTTTTATCTGCAGAATATGCTGCCAAAGTTTCCCGAATACAATTCGGGCCACCCTGTATAATTTGCGTTCAATATTAAATTACATAATGATGTTACTCACCTTACCTAATCGATACTGACAGTGAATTTAATATATCTATATATCGGTAATGGATAATATAATATTCCTATTTTATAATTTAAAATAATTTATGTCAGTGGATATTAATAATCCGATTAAATCATACCTATATTTAGAATTATACAAATTGAATACTATTCTTTGTAATTATGTATTCATTAATAATATAATATTGAAAATATCGCACCAAAAAGAAAAAATGTAAAAACATTTTTTCTTTTTGCACAAATTTGAGCTCAAACGTTTCTATAGCAATATACCTATAATTTCGATATCATTCTTTGATAGAGGTGGTTGTGGTTATTATTTATTTTAATTTGATGATATTTTTGCAATATGGCAATATAACGTTTCTGAAATAGACATTTTTTGGATTATATAAATTCTCGCAAACCTACCATAAAATTTACTTTAGAAGTAGAGAAAGGTAATCGTTTGCCATTTCTTGATGTTTTAGTGGCAAAGTTTCAAAATAAACTAATTTTAGATGTTTACAGAAAACCCACAAACACAGATAGTTACTTAAATTTCACATCTAATCACAGCATACGTGTAAAAAAGGTGTTATAAAAAGTTTATATGATAGGGCAAAAATATTATGTTCAGACGACATTTCACTAAACAGAGATATAAACCACATAAAAAATACATTAATAAAAAACGATTATCCACCATATTTTATTGACAAAACATTAAACGAAATACAAACCCCAAATCATAGACACAATGATAACAATACACAATATAGACAATTTATAATTCCATACATACGAGGCGTTTCGGAAAAAATAAGAAGGATAGGAAAACAATATAACATCTTTCGAAACACCAAAATACACTTAGATCCATTTTATCACATACTAAACCAATGAATACAGAAGAAACAAAAAATGTAATATACCAAATACCCCATGTGAATGCGATAAATTTTACATTGGTGAAACATCTAGACCCTTAAATGTTAGAATTAAAGAACATAAAGATCATTTAAGAGAGGGAGATTTTCACAAATCTAAGAAGGCCAAAATTATAATGAAAGAAGCGATAGCCTGTAAAAGAAAAATAAAAAAGGCTTTTTTAATACAATGTAATAAAAATAAATGTATTGCTCATGCATCTGTAGATGTTAGTAATGTATGGCAATCGCTTCTTTGATTTTAAAGAACATAACATAAAGAAACATGACATACGTAAAAATTAAAAATAATCATACAGAAAGTTTGGGGCTTTTTGGTTTTACATTATTAAGTAATTGTTATCAGGTAGTAATTGTTAATTTTGAAGTTTAACTTGATATAATGTCATTTTAACAGAACGTCAACGGTTTTTGTAGACGTATCTGTTTTAAAAAACTAAAGTGTTCTCGAATAGTTGAATTTAAATATTTTAAATATTTTTTTTAATCTTTGTATTTTTTTTCCTTCCGAAACGTTAAGCATTTTTTTGTTCATTAGGCAAATTTGTATATCTGTAAACCTAACTCTGACAAGTAGTTTCCGTTTGGAATTAACGCAGAAGTGTTTACAAAAAAATAACTACTTTATTCTGTATTCATACCTGAATCAAATTATAAACAACAATATAGAGAACAAATGACAACAACTGTTAAATCGATTGGTGTCAATCATTCCCTGATAATTAGGTCAGTCAGTTATTCGTACCTCAAGATTGACAATAAAACCTACTTTACATCACTGTTAGACGGTACGAAGTTAGTCGGGTTGGCAAGTTTTAAAATAAAATCGGGTAAACATTAAACGCGTTGTGCACCTAACGCGATATAAATTAGTATTACACGAAATAAGCTAAATATTAATCAATTTTACACGAACGAAGCATAATTGAAATTAATTAGGATTATCTCTACGTCTGCTGTGAATACAAAAGGGAACTGTACGTAACGGAACATCGCGAAGCGTGCGCTTCGTACAATTGATTTTTATTACAAAAGATGACCTGTTGTTGTTCTCATGTTCGGTGCGGCCAGGAAATATCAATTTCATACAGATGAAACAATTATCCTTATTAGCTAGTAGTGTGGTATTACAAAGACAAACATTATAGGATCTTGATATGTTAACATAAATAGTTGTTCCTTATTTCTTTTGAATTAGTAAACGGATAAAGATAATTCTCTTTGAGGTGTAATATTTCTCATATTTTTTTGGTCTATAAATAAACGTTTTATTTTGCTTTACCTTACGTATTATTATCTATCTATCTACCAAGTCGAACATAACCGTACCATATACACTCTATATCCATATACACTCTAAAATTATTTTTGAATTGTAGCTCTAATAGTCCTTCAACGAACCCAAAACTTACAATTTGTAAAAATCTAATCGTTTAGCTACAATCCTCCGTGTATTATGAAAATATCTATAACATATTATGAAAATATATAAATTGCATAATTTATTTGATATATACTTTGTTGTCTACATCAAGTTCTATTTCAATCAAGTCAAGGAATTGAGAATCATGTCTTGGTAAATTATGAAAATATATAAATTATATTGATTTATTTAATAATTTGAGAGTATATAACATTTGAGATATTATTATCCACCAAGTCGAGCACTCGAAGCAACCTACTCTTATCTCGAAGCAACCTACGGCACTTTTGTACCACCTGTAATTTTGTTGTGGATAAAGCAAGACTCTAGACTAATTTTTAGTAATCAAGAGGATATACTATAACTGGCTATATTGCCGATATATATATATATATATATATATATATATATATATATATATATATATATATATATATATATATATATATATATATATATATATATATATATATATATATATATATATATATATATATATATATATATATATATATAAATTCGGGTCAGAACGTCCTACGACGTTGTCCGATGCCTAACTTCCACCATGTGCGATTTTCCCATTGATCTTCGGTCAGATTTTTCTCGCTCATCGACCTTCTTATTCCTTCCATCCATGTTTTCTTGGGACGTCCTCTCTTTCGTTTACCAGGTGGTATCCAATGAATGACTTGTTTTGGAATTCTTTCATTGTGCATTCTCTGAACGTGGCCGTACCATATTAATTGTTTTTATTCTATATCATTTACTATTGTTCCCACTATTCCCATCTGTTGTCTAATGTCTTCATTTCTGATCTTATCCCTCCGTGAAATTCTCATTGCTCTTCTAATCGCGTCCATTTCTGTCGTCTCTAATTTCCTTTTATTCCTTTCAGTGAGTCGCCATGTTCCATATCCATAGAGTAATATGCTTTTAACTAGTGTCTCGTATATATTATATTTCCTGTTTTTTGTAATTTCAGTGCTCCATAGAATGCCATTTATGTATCTGATAACTCTTCGTGCCTGTATTACTCTGTTGTTTATTTCTCTATCGTCCGTTCCATCTCATCATCTATCTCCGTTCCATCTTCACATGCCCTAATTTCCATATTATTGTCTAAAATAAGATTTTCTGTATTCGCTCCAATTGGAAGGTATTTTGTTTTTTCTGTATTTACTGTGAGACTTCTTCTCGATGATCTGTTTCAATGCAAAGATATTATCTGTACATGATCTTCCGCTTCTGAAACCATTCTGCTCTTCTTCTTCGTAGCTGGAGTATTTCTCTTCAATTAAGTTCCTCAGTATCCTTCCATAGAGGCGACTCATAGTGCTGGTGACCGAAATTCCTAGTCTAGCTTGTCTAGTTCAGATTTCGAATTATATTGCCGATACATCTAATATATTTATACCTTATAGTTATTAGAATTATCGGTAGTCAAATTTCTTTAATTTTTATAGTGACTTACCCGGGATTAAATCCAGGATCCCATATATATATATATATATATATATATATATATATGCTATATATATATATATATATATATATATATATATATATATATATATATATATTTATATATATATATATATATATATATATATATATATATATATATATATATATATATATATATATATATATATATATATATATCAATGAAATACCTAATATCTTTAAATAAAATTAAAAAAAAGTTTACCCCGAGCCAGTATTGAACTGAGGACTCGCTTTACAGGCGGAACGAACAGACGAATTTCACACCGCACTAGTGAGACTTGTTCGATTTATATTCAATACTAGAATTTAACGGACTAAATAAAAAAATTCGGGATCTTCTTTCAATGCGCAGTAGTGAACGCAACGTCTATCGGCAGCCAGACGACTCGTACGCTGTTCCAGAGAGCATAGCAAAAGATATATTACAAAGAGCCAGCTGTCTTAAAATACTTTCTCGAAAACGTTGCTAGCTCTTAGACTAATCAGTATACCACGTTGTGGTATATTCTATTACTGCTTCATCGTAGACTTTATCAGGAACACCCGGTATATTGTATCATAAAATATCTATTGGACTTGATTTACATCCTTTATTATCTTCATAATGCAAATTATTAATCTCAAACTAGAAGTGAAAAAAATTAGTTTTAAAACTTTCAAGCAAGCATAAGATTAGCTTTATTTTTTTTAATCTCCTAATTACTTAGTTACAGTAACAAAAAACGCCTGTTGATTAGCGCCTTCCTGCAATGCAGCGTTCCCCGGTCTTTTTCAGATAAAACTTGATATTTGGGTCTGGCTTTTCTCAGTGAAATAATCCAATTTGCGATAACCAATTGCTCTTCACCGTTTTACTCTTTAATCTAGTTTTCTTCTAGTCGGCAATTTCAAATACATTTCGAGCAACTTTATAAAGGAGGAAGACTTTTAACTAGCATAACAACTCTATTGAGACACACTTCAACATACTTTATAGAATTTTATTACGGGAAAGAATTTTATAAAATTTATTTTGCTACGTTTTATGGGGATATATTTGCTTTGGGAAAATAAGTTTATATTGTAACGTTTTTAGTTCGTGACATGTCTTTTTTATATATGATATATGATGTCTGGCGTATCGTCACCCGATTCCGTATCGTTCAGGCCGGATAATTTATTTGACGCGCTTGACGTGATTTTTACGTTCTCTAGTCCACAAGCCTGTTATCGTTTGACACAACCCTGTTATCGCTCTGTGGAGGCGCTGTCAATATCGCTTCTGTCAACTCTCTGTGCTGTGGACTCACTTTTGCTTTTAGCGCTCTGTAGCCTAACCTAACCATCCCGGCTTTTAGAAATGGTGATTATTTAAATCTTGCTGTATAATCTGAATCAGCTGCTATTTCAAAGCAACAGGTAAAGATGAAATATTATCCTTTTAGATTCGATATTATTACTGCATATTTTGAGGGTAGAGTTTTGAATGTCCCAACTTAACTTGTATTTGTATTTTGCTGGCACGTTGGCGTCCCTTTTCTTTTGTCCTCCAGAATGTTACATGGAAGAAAGGACAGTTTCTTTGTTTTTTATTGAGCCCTCGGAAGTAATTCGAGGTAGGTTTATTTTGTTTATTAGACCTTGTTTTGAGTTTTAAACAAGAGTTTTCATATTTTAGGGTCAAGGTACGGACTATTTACAAGGTACGGGCATTATCCAAGGTCCTAGTATAAGGTACGGGTAGTGTTCCCCTGTGCCCGTTATCTTATGGACGGACTGTGTTCAAAGTATAGGCAGGTGTCCCATATCTATGTATTGATTCCAAGGTTCGGGCATTATCCAAAGTCCTAGTGGTGTTCCAAGGTACGGGTAGTGTCCCCATATTGCCCAGCGTGGATGTAGCTTGAGCCCCATGCTGCTTCGTTCCCATCCATAAGCTAGTTAGTAGTTACGACTGTTCCAATTCATGGTGTCCTCATTCTGGCCCCTTTTGTTGTATTGGATGGCCGAGTACAGAGATGCTAGACCACCTCACGCTGCTACTGTTTGAAGCAAGGTTACATAAAGAACAGCTAAGTGTAGATTTAAGTTCTAGTTTTACATTTAACATCTAAAACATTTTCAGTCTTAAACAATAATGTACATCTCTCTTAAGTAATATCGTACAGACTATGTTTAGTGGTTAGATTGTTAAGAACATTCATGTCGATTTAATATTTAAAATATGATTTAGATCTTAGGTTTCATTACATTACGTCTTGTAATGGTATTACTTTCATAGATATTTAGTACAACTCTTAACACCATTTTTTTTGACATATAACCACTATATATTTATTAGAATTCTACAATGTCATGTACCAGCAAAGAACGTCATGAAATATAGTCATTAGTTTTAAGTAATATACAACTGTGTTTTCTTTCTCTGTTCATGCCTGGCGCCCAATATGTATTTCTTTTGTTTATTGTTATTAATTAGTTTTCTTTCCAGTGAAATACCTTATCCACGACTGCTCTCCGATGAAAAGCTGCCGTTCGCAGTGGTAATGTTTTAAAAAAAACGCTACAATATTAGACAGTGCTCTTCAATATTTCTACTGAAATGTGAAGCTTTTTAATGAGACAAATATTATGAAAATATATAAAAATATATTTGTTGTTCTTTAAATTAATTATTCTTTAATAAAGACTTTCTAAACTAATGGTTAAAAAGTTGAGTATATTAATTAGTAATGAACATGACTGGCCTTAGTCTTATTATTGTTTTAATATACAGGGTGAGTTTCCTAAGATGTTCTCTATGGGTATCTCGGAAACTACTGCAGATAGAGAGTGGGTTAAATGGGGAAAGAATTGCAGTTTTGTGGGGTCACAAATATGCGCCTTTCAGATTTTTGAAAAAGTTCATGGCTTACTAGATATTTCGAAAAAAACAAATTTTGGCTATTTTAAAAATTGTTCCTAATTTTATTATAATCTCTCTTATACAAAAAAATTTCAGATAAAAGTTGTAGATAATCACATCCCTAATGAGTTTGTGTTCTCCGATTTTTTCTAAAGCCTGTCATTTTTGACATATAACACAAACATATGTTTTTTTAAATAGAAACCATAGTTGGCCATGGCTTCATAAAAAGCGGCATTCTTTAAGATTTTCAGCGATATAAGCTATAATATGTTTTTTTTCACAAAATTACCGAGTTATAGCCAATTCTTATTTTTCTTGACTAATTTCTCTTAGTTGGCATGGTGTTCTTATTTTGTTATGATTTATAACTTATAAAAAGACAAAATATATTATTAAATGGCTCTTTACAATTTACATTACACAAATAAAAACTTAAAAAAATAGTATCACTACATACACTTTCAGTTGTTTTAGAAAATTTTCAGAAAATCAGCCATTGTTTTGAGTACATAAATGCATCTTATTAAAACTGAATTTCTAGCTATTATCACAGAACGACCGGTCGACTTAATTAAACTTTTCCTGTACCGCCTCTTCGAGTGCATCTCTTAATTCATAGTTCAAGTTCTTTTGTAAACCTTCTTAATGATACAGCATAAAAAAATCTAAAATGGATAGGTCAGGTGACCGAGGAGGCCCATGCAATTGGTCCACCTCTTTCTATCCCTGAGTCTACATAATTATGATATAATTAATTTATAACATTCCTATCATTGTGGGGGGGGAGGTGGTGTGTCATAATGAAAGTCATGTTGGAACGACTCTATTAATGCGCGAGTATCTAAATTTAACTTTTCTAACATGTCTTGAAAACCGTTCTCTAGAAAGAACGTAAGTAACGTCCACCAGTCAACGTATCCTCGAAACTGTATGGACAAGAAAAGTTAAACCAATAATCCTGTACGCTTTTCTTCATTTGAAAAATTCATATTTACAATTTTTGTTTATTTTAATTTACAAAGTTTGGATGTGACAGTTACACATTTGTGAGAGTGTCACTGTTTGGTTTTTATATGATTCAAAATAAAAAATATATAAATTGTAAAATTAGTAATTTTTTAATGGCCATAATGCGTTCTTTCAAAATCATCGAACAACTAAATCATTTCCATAGATGCAGTGACGTACCGTGACTTTGAGTCGTACCGTGATGAATTTTGAGACCAAAAACTAACAAATAATTTGTCAAAAAAATCATATTACAGCTATATGTTTTATTTTGCATAAAAATGTTAACTAATAAGTTAGAATAATTATATTTCTTTCCTAACTAAGTGGTTTTATCGCTAAATTTAACTAAAGCTAAGTACAACACAAATCTTAAATACGTGGAATATTATAACTACAAATACATCGTAAAAGACTATTTTGGTAGCATTCTGAACGAGGATTCAAGTTAAACTTTTTAGAAAATAATTTAAAGGAAAAATGAACCTGCTCAGATGCTTGTTCCGAGTAAAATCCTAGAGCTCTATGATTTGCTTTTATAAACTCTGGTACATGATGCAGAATTGCATGAATCTTTGGAGTTATCTTAATACCTAAGTTGAGTATTTCCAATCTAAATTGTTCGATGTCATGTTCAAAATGTTTGTTTAGTGCTTGACCAAAACAACTCGAAACTACTTGATTGAATGCAGAAAACACTGCAATATATTTATTTCCTAAAAAAAAGATGTTTAGGTTTTTGCTTGTCAAAACTTTGAATAGGATTCTTTACCGGGCGATATCGTCTTCAAAATATCCATTTTTTTAAAAAGTTGTCTGGCGTTATTTCCGTTACATTTTCCATAATGATCTAGTTTCAATCCTGCTTTTTTTATCCATTCTGTTGCAACATTGGTATTCTCCAATTCAAGACAATCAAATAGTTTTTGAACCACACCTAATAAAAGGTGAAGCTCAGGAGGGGAAATATGCTTTAAGACAGGTGTTTCTTCGTCGCCACTGATTAAAGTTATACAGTTTTCTAAAAAATAATTGCCCTTTTTTTATATGGTTCATTGAACAACAGTTTAAAAAATACAAAAAAATATTTCAAACAAAAACACTATAATCTTTGGCTTTTGTTATATTTCCTCCAGATTGTTGCCATAAATTTGTATTTTCTGTAATACTTTTTATAGTTCTGAATGATCCTTTAATTTCCATTTCCTTTACATTTACATCATACCATGGGCAAGTGTGAGTGGATGAATTTGACTGAAGACCAAGGAGAATCATAATAAGCTTAAAGTCAGCGGCAGAAGTATAGGAACAAATTCCACATATGAATTGCAGATCTAACGTCTCAAAGGGGCTTTTAATGTTAGCATAAGATTCAGACAACTTTGGTCCTAAGCCAATTATGAATAGTTTATTAATTCCAGCACTTTTATATTTCTTGAAATATTCGGGATCATTTTCAGGGAGCACATTCAGACAAACTTTAAGTGATCCACCACCATTATCAATGCCAATTTTTACATGAAAATCTTCAGATAATTCTCTAATTTCCAAAATATATGATAGAAGACCAGATAAATCTGAGCAATATACAAAAATTAATATTAACTGAATTAACATGTTTCCTTTAAATTATTTTCTTTGAATCCTCGTTCAGAATGCTACCAAAATAGTATTTTACGATGTATTTGTTGTTATAATAGTCCACGTATTTAAGATTTGTGTTGTACTTAGCTTTAGTTAAATTTAGCGATAAAACCACTTAGTTAGGGAAGAATTACAATTATTCTTATTTTCATAACTTATTAGTTAACATTTTTATGCAAAATAAAACATATAGCTGTAATATGATTTTTTTGACAAATTATTGTTTCAGTTTTTGGTCTCAAAATTCAAAGTCACGATACGTCACTGGATCTATGAAAATGATTTAGTTGTTCGATGATTTTGAAAGAACGCATTATAGCCATTAAAAAATTACTAATTTTACAATTTATATATTTTTTAGTTTGAATCATATAAAAACCGAACAGTGGTGACGACGATTGCACTTGTTTCCATGTCTAAGTGAAATTAGTCAAGAAAGATAAAAATTGGCTATAACTCAGTAAGTTTGTGAAAAAAGCATATTATAGCTTATATCGCTGAAAAGCTTAAAAAATGGCGCTTTTTATGAGGCCATAGCCAACTATGGTTTCCATTTAAAAAAACATATGTTTATCTCATATGTCAAAAATGACAGGCTTTAGAAAAAATTGGAGAACACAAACTCATTACGGACGTTTATCTGAAAACTTTTTGTCTAAAATAGATTATAATAAAATTAGAAACAATTTTTAAAATAGCCAAAATTTGTTTTTTTCGAAATATCTAGTAAGCCATGAATTATTTCAAAAATCTGAAAGGCGCATATTTATGACCCCACAAAACTGCAATTCTTTCCCCATTTAACCGACTCTCTATCTTCAGTAGTTTCCGAGATACCCATAGAGAACATCGTAGGAAACTCATCCTGTATATCAAATAGTGTTTTCCCGAGTATTGCATAACATTTTAAAGAAAGAAATACTATATATGTATAGAAAACTACTACTAGGTATATTAAATAATATCAATATTGAATTATTCTAATACACACACCGGTACGAAAAACGAGCACCTTAAAATTTTCATGTATTTTAAAGTTTTATACATTTTGTTTAGGGATGTCAATCCCGGGATCTCGGAATCTCGGAATCCCGAAAGAAAATTGGCCTCGAAAAATCCCGGGATTGGATTATATAAAAACCTATTTTTCATGCCATAGAGTAAATTGCTTAATTTAGGAACGAAATAACTGAATATTTCCCTAACTAAATCAGAGAGAGAAAAGCTTTTAATCAGACTAGAGCTAGACAATTCATCAGATACTTCTAGAAGAGGCACCAGCAACGACAGCGAAGAGGATGAGCTTCCCATTGCCGAACTTCTGAGAAGAGAAGATAATGAACCTTTAAAGGTTAAACTGCAGAAAGCATTACAACAATCTCCAAAAGAAGTAATAAGACCACACCAGAATTATTTAATACTTTACTATCAGAATATACTCTTAGTTGCTTCAGAATGTAAAAAATAAATATAGACAATGGAAGTCCGAAATTCCTTTAGTTTTAATACTGAATATTTTTATTATATATTTTAATATTTGTCTACCACAAGAAAAAATTACACGTACTGTAAAAGAGAAATGAAGGAAGAAAAACTAGCGGTAATATTGTAGTAGTCATATACCCAGGTTTTTCTTTTCAGAATCCTAAAATTACTTTTTCATGCCTCATTTTATGAAAAAAATTGTTACAAAAAATCAATATCGCTGTTTAACCTGTCACGGAAATATACTACCTACATACATCTAAAAATGTTTAATATGTGCAATATAGTGTTAACGCAGGTGTTTGTGATAAATTAATTATAATTCCCGCTCAGTTACGAGAGTGCACGTTTGAATTAATTTACTAAATCTGAAATTTGTGTCATAAACAAATTTTAATACTTTACGTTCTGTAGCCTAAAAGGTCGTTTTAGTTAAAACAGTTGTTATAGTACCTACAACATAAATATATATGGAGTTTGTTTATTACATTTAATGGAATAATATTAGTGGTTTATGTATTTAATTTTTATGTTCTTGTATTTCATTTCATTTTCAATTTATTAGAGTAAAAATTAAAAACTCTACAAGATTAGTTCTGTTCGTGTGGTCTGTTTTTCTTTAAATGTATTGTTTATTATTCACTATTTATAGTGATTTACAGTAATTTTATTAAATTATACGAATATTCTCATTGATTATTAGTTTGAAATAAATATGACATTGTTCTGCAATGAAAAAGTTTTCGTAGAATATAATCTGAGTAATTTAGACCTCAACTATACCCATGGAATATTGACATTTTAGATTATTTTTAAAGATGTAACAAATTTTCAAAGAGTACAGACACTAATATTGTCGATAAAGTTCGCTTATTTCATTAAAAAATAAAAAACTGTTTAAATATGTATCGTTAAAGACGACCAATTAATATGATCCCAGTATTCAAACTACATTAATTGACTGTTTACGTTGATTAATAATAATTGTTCCAAATACTAAAAAACTGAATTTTGTATGTATATTAGACAGTTTACCACACTGTAACGTAAAGTAACACCTTATAAATTTTATTTCATTTTTTGGCGAATGCTTATCTACAGGGTTGTTCACCACAAACGACACGGAGTATTGTAGCTAAACGATGAGATTTTTACAAATTGTAAGTTTTGGGTTCGATGAAGGACTATTAGAGGTACAATTTAAAAATAATTTTACAAGATACAGAGTCTCCCAAATAAGTAAAAAATATCAAAGTTGTATTTTTTTAAATGGAACACCCTGTATGTTACTACATTTTTAGTTTCTACGATTAAAATAAAGGTAAATTTGATTAAGGTTTATTATACTTAATCCTTACCGTTTTTGAAATATTTTCAATTTTGTGAAATTGCAGTAAAAATTTTAAGGCTTCATTTCTCCAAGGGTATGAAAGTTTTTAATACTAAATATTTACTGAAGTTTATTTACTGATCAGTTATTGTGTTGCAATAATAAAAATTATACTACCTTATACAGAGTGTCTAAAAATTTATTTTAAATAATTATTAGCTTCAAACGGCAATAACTTGTTTAATTTAAATGGAACACCCTCTATATTTTACGAGAATCAGATGCACAATTTAATTGTCTATCAAATTATATTATACCATTTTTTACCTATCTCTTTAAGTTTCCGTAGAAAATGCATTTTCTTGTAATTTAGAACTTATTTATCAATATACCCATGGACTATTGACATTTTAGATTATTTTTAAAGATGTACCAAATTTTAAAGAGTACAGATACTAATATTGTCGATATGATTCGTTTATTTCATTAAAAATAAAAAAACTGTTTAAATATTTGTTAAAGAGGATCAATTAATATGATTCTAGTATTCAAACTACATTAACTGACTGTTTGCGTTGATTAATAATAATTGCTCCAAATACTAAAAACTGAATTTTGTATGGGCATTAGACAGTGTGATAAAAGTAACACCTTTAAAATGATATTTCATTTTTTAATAAATGCTTATTTATAACAACAGAGACTTTAATTTGATAACTTATTATTATATTGATTTCTGACTCAAATCCACATTTATTTATAATAATTTATTAACGAACACAATTAAGTATGTAATTAATTAGTATATGGACGGAAATAATGGTGTTATATTTAATTAATGGTATACTCTTTATAAAGATTTAAATAGTTTTCTTTTTTCATATTAGTGGGTTAGTAATATTATCGTTTTGCTAAAAACGATAATATTACTAGTCTGTACATTTTGTACCTTTGTTGCTTTAAAAACAATCTAAAAATGTCAATATTCCATGGATATATTGATAAATGAGGTCTAAATTAAAAGAAAATGCATTTTCTACGAAAACTTGAAGGGATAGTAAAAATGATATAATACAATTTGATAGACAATTTAATTGTGCATCTGATTCTCCTAAAATATACCGGGCATTCCATTTAAATTAAAGAAGTTATTGCCGTTTGAAGCTAATAATTATTTAAAATAAATTTTTAGACACTCTGTATAAGGTAGTATTATTTTTATTATTGCAACACAATAACTGATCAATAAATAAACTTCATTAAATATTTAGTATTAAAAACATTGATACCCTTGGAGAAATGAAGCTTTAAAATTTTTACTGCAATTTCACAAAATTGAAAATATTTCAAAAACGGTAAGGTTTAAGTGTGATAAACCTTAATCAAATTTACCTTTATTTCAATCGTAGAATCTAAAAATAGAATAATATACAGGGTGTTCCATTTAAAAAAATACAACTATAATATTTTTTACTTATTTGGGACACTCTGTATCTTGTAAAAACATTTTTAAATTGCAGCTCTAATAGTCCTTCAACGTACCCAAAACTTACAATTTGTAAAAATCTAATCGTTTAGCTACAATACTCCGTGTCGTATGTGGTGAACAACCCTGTATATTAGTGTGATCTTTTTTAAGCATTTGTTGATAAAATCAACACATTAAGACCGTGTTTAAAGTGTGATGATGACGTAGCGTATTAAGCCCGAGTCGAAATGAATATTTGACGAGGTCTTTTTCGCAAGACAAACGGTTATTGCCCGCCGCACAGTGTAACGAAATCGGGAAATGCAGGACATTAGCCCAAAAAACAAAAAAATTTAATTCAAGTTTTTTATATAGATGGATAAAGGACATCCCAGAGCCCCACCATGTGAGATATTTCTTGAGTTGACCTCTTAGTCGGGGAGTTATGGCGGGTTAAAGTTATGGTTTCCTTAATTTACCAAATCTGTACAAAAATTTCATACAATGAAATTTATTATTTTCAGAAGTTTCCTTGTGTTGTTCAATTCCAACAATTTTTTCCGTAAAGAGAGGTCTTTTACCAACAACAAACCTGAAAAAAATGTCCCAATTTTTTTCAAGTCTAGTTTCTACATGTTTATTATGACTTTCAAAAAAACACTTACATTCGCGCAAGGTTATATATACAAAATATCATAGAGTGAACCTTCTAGTATACTGTTACATATAAATTTCATCCACCTAGATCCGAAACTGGAAGAAAAAAATAAATTTCTTCGGCAATAATTACGTTTGATTCGACAGTAGCTTTTTGTGCTATAATTTCTTTATTGAAAAAACTATACACTTGTTATGAACATACTGAATGCTATTTTAAGGGCGAGGAACCATCCTCACATTGGGGTGGGGGATAGTTTACAACAATTCAGAAAATCTCAACATTGGAGAAAAATTACTCACGAGAATATTTTTTCAAACCGGCAAAATTTTCTTCGATGTATTTAACACTCCACCCTCAATCCTGCATCATTGTTGGTGCCAAACTATTGAAGATATATTGCACAACTTATTGATATATTCAGATCCTCTACTTTCACATCTGCGACCAAAGCACTCTAAAAATAAAAAAGTAGACTTGTTTCCGGAAGCGAAAGAGCTCTTGTATATGGATGGAGAAGAAATTGAGAATGATTTTTAAGCATGTTTTATGTAAGTGCCTTACATATTATGTTATTTTGGAATAATATACACTATACACCCCACATAAATTATCGCATCACTTATTAATTTGGAAAACTGCAAAGTATTCTTAAATTCTCTTGGTTAACAATAATCTCAAAAGTTATTTGCATTGTTTTTGCAAAACTTTTTAAGGAATGGAAAGTATATCATAACTCAGGCAGACCTTAGATTTAAGTTTTTCACATAAAAATGTTTGAAGCGTTTCAAGAATAAATACTATGAAAAATATAAGTGTTGCAAAATTTTTGTGAGGTGTGTATTATGATTTCCTTTGTTGAAGTTGAATACGTTTTTTTCGCATATTATCATATTATTTAATACTGTTAAATGATATTTGCCACTTGTGCCGTTCTCTTTGAGTTTTGCAGTCTTATCTAGTTTATCCCTGATTATTTGAATATTTAGGAATGTTGATTGAGTTTTGACATATCAGAGGGGGATAAATGATTGTTCGACAGTAATTTGATAACGTTTTTGGTCCATAAGAGCTATAAACTCTTCGTATATAAAAAAATATACCTGTAAAGTCCTTTTATAAAACTTCGTATTTTTTTGACCTTCTATTACGCCTTTTTTACTCTTTTCGCCCTGTAGCAAAAATTCCTAGTCGTATTATTTAATTTCTGTCAAAAAATTTCAGCAAGAGTAGTGATAACTGAAGAAAAATGCCAATGTCCCACTATTTTAGTTTTCGTTACACTGTGCGCCGGTTTAGCGTCGATGCGCGGGCGCAGACTCCAATCGTCTTAAAGTTAAAAAGCTTACGAAACGGGAAATAATCGACACCGGTTGAGGAAACGAGCCATTGCGAAAGTTCATATCAACTTGGGGATTTTAAATGGAAAACGTCAAGCCCATAGAACGCTAATCGATAAGAGTCTATGAATTTTAAAATTATTTTACGTGATGGAGATAATTTTTATACTTCCATTGCATTTAGTTATTTTTAGCTTGCACAACGTCTCAATCAGATGTATCTCTAACCGTTAGCAAGTGTAAATTAATCTAAATCCTAAAACTACTGAACTTAATAGGTTTGGTACATTATTCGCCGGTGCTGCCACTATGGGAGAATATTGTAAACAACCGGAATATACAAATACACGGATTTAAAAGTATTAGAAAGTATAATTTGTAAAAATTCTAAAAATAAAAAAGTAAATATTTTGATATCTTGAGAAGGTCTAACTTGTATTATTATCTATTATTCAAGCTAATAAAACTTTTTAGATGAGTTCAACTACGGTAGCATAGTTTTAATCACCGGTTTTGCTAGTGGGTCATAATTGGGGCTATACTTGTATTCATTTAAAACTTCCCAATATGGCGGACTTCAGTATGGGAGGCTTAAAAAACGAAAATCTCTAAACTGGAATCGACTGTACTTCAAATCGTTCAAATTGATAATCTGTGGTAAATCCAATTGAACTCTGACACTTGGCTGACATTGACGTTTACTGTTCCTTTTTCTAAATATTTTCATTATTTTTTGAGTTTTTATTCACAAATTTTATTCTACTTGATTTTGTTCTTTTATTTAACCTGCAACCTGCAGTACTAATTATATAGTTATAAATAATCTTTTCACCGATCAAGAATTGACGAATAGGCTGGAAGATATTCAAAATGTGTAAAACGCTTAAAAACGTATTAGAAAACATTGACTCGTTCACAAATTCGTGAAAGTAAATTAGTCCAGATGTTTGTAAAAAGGTCTCTAATTATTTTGAGAAGTTTCCTCGTATCAGTAATTTTCAGGTTTGTAATATGTACTATATGATAATAAATAGATTAAAACTTATATTTCAGGAAATAGCGCCGGCATTACAGATTGTTGTAAATCAGTTTTAAAATATAAAGAAGTTTAAAACAGGTTTAAAAGTTGAGTTAGTAGAAGACCTAAATAAGGTAATGTTGGTAATGGGACCAAACATCAAATAACACTTGAAATATATAATTATGTACAATAATTGTAAGTAGTTTTTATGAATCTGTTTGATATCTATTGCATTGTTTTTATATTTCTTGAAATATATATTTTTTTACTTTACAGGATAAACAAAGAATAATAAAAAATATAGTTAGTCACTAAAAGCACTTAAGGTTTGTAAGAGGTAGTTAGAATATCAAACACCAAACCAAAACAAAAATTATGTTTTATTTTACTGGTATTCCTCACATTTGAAGGGAAAGTCATTTCATAAATAAGCAGGACATTGTATAAGTACATTCTATATTAATAATTGTTTTTTATCCTATACTTGTTAGTTAACGCATCACTTACTAGGTATAAAATTTAGTACTGATTAACCTATAGTTATGGTTGTGATATACTCTGATGTGTTTCTGGCAATTTAAAATAAGTTAATATTTAAACAAACATTTCTGGCTTTCCTGACAGGAGTGTGGACATAAATTTAATAAAGGTATAATGTGGATAATGTTCTGATTATTACAGTTTGCATGGATGTTTTTGTATGTTGTTATTTTTAATAAAGTATATTTAATGAGTTTTTGAGTATTTCTTTTTCCTTCAGAGGATTGTGTTCTAATCTTTATATATTATAAATTTTCATAAATTATATCTACAAAATTTATTACGTTATAACTATTTAAATAAGATGTTTGAAAATATATAGCTGTTTTTGCACACATCAATTCAATTTGTGATTAACTGTACTGAAATAAAAACAAATTAAGAGAAATGGGGTGATCTATCAACTGTAACATGAAAAGCATCATCCTATTTCCAAGTCTTCTATTAATTTCACTTATTAAACATCTATAATTATTCAATAATCTTGATAATTCTAGAAACTCTCAGATATCCTCAAAACATGAAAACAAAAATTTACTTCCTATAGTTCTTACGTCCCTTTAACTGAAATATAAGAAACAGCGGTGTTAATATTCTCACTGAGAAAGTTTATAAAATACCTTTAAGTAAAATCTCTTCGGATCTGCGGTAAAATACCTTTATTCTTATTAAATAATTTCAATAATCTATGTTTTTATTTATGACAACCACCTAATAACCTAACTTTAACGTCAACTTGACAATCCTGAAAACTTATTTTTCATTAAAAAAAAATTACCAATTTTCGTAACTAGGTCGGCCATATTGAGGAACTTTTAAAAGAATAGTACTATATTTCGGCTATAAGGAAATTTTTTAAAGTTACATAGTTATAATTTTAGAAGATGTCCATAAAACATTTAATCATTATTTGTTTAAAAAAAAATATACCATTAATATTGCAAATTATATTTTATCCTCTCATAGTATATGCTTATTTAATTTTTTCATTATTTACTGAGCACTTTGTTCACTCACATGTTTCGTCGAGCTGCTTGGATCCATTTTTGCTTTTGATCAAATCGTGTGAGAAGTTGTGAAGCTATAAAATATATTTCGGGAATATCCGGGAAAGTTGAATTATTGAATGTTATTGCACCCAACAATCACTCCTTTACGTGTTCTTTACACATTTGCCAATATTTGTTAACATTTTTTCGAAAATTTTATTAACATTTGAAATTGTCACAATACAAAGGATCGCCCAGTTCAGGTTCTTTTTCACTTAATTTTTAGTACCTGAACCAGCGTTACATCACACAAACCTCGCACCTAAAGCCCCATACTCACACTTCGCTCCTTCCTCGCCTTACTTCCTCGCGTTCCTTCGTCCCTTCGCTTCCTTCCTTCGTCCATTCGATGCTTGGAAATTAGTCAGTTATGCAACAACACACTACAAAATATTTTTAATATAGCAGCTACATGTTTAATACGAAATATCTAGTAACCTCTAAAATTTTTAAAAAATCCGAAAGGCGCATAATTTTTATTTTATAAAACTGCAATTCTTTGTCGTCTCAAAAATAAAAATTGAATTTTAATAATATATTTTTTTTTAATAAATCCGAATATTTCAGTATCATGTACAAGGTAATTTATATCGAAACCATGAAATATGACATACTAATTAAACGTTAATGATGTCAATCCCCATTTCTTCAGATATTTTTGTAAATATTATTTCTATTTTTTTATTTTTGTCGCTACGCTAAATATGGACATGCATTTTTTCACAAATATGAAGACAATATTGTTTTTCTCTTCCATTTTTTAGACTTTTGTGTGTGAATTATTTTTATATCGACTGGCGATTGCTAGATGTACAGGATATCCCATTTGTGTGTGTTTTATGGGGTTTCTGGTTTATGACTAGAGATATAAAGATGCTGTTTTCACATCATTGTTCTACTTATTATGAAACTAAATATGCTACATAAGAAATAAGAAATAACTTTGAACTAAGAAGGCTAGGATAAATATGTATTTATCCTAGCCTATTATACCTATCCTATTTCTCTTATAACTTATCGAAAAGGTGAAAAGGGTCAGTGATGGGCGGTGGGTAAGTACCCAATTCGTAGATAAATAAAATCTGGGTATATATGTATATACCTGTAGATTTAGATGAACATCCTAATTTTAATAAAAGGAGTTTCCGACCACCGCATAGTAAATACCCGGTATAATACCGGGAATAGAAATATACCAATATATAATATCTACAATATATATAAGAAATATTGTAGATATACTCGTATTCCTGACCATTACTGGTATTATATTGGGTATTTACTATGCGGTCGTTGGAAATACCTTTTATAAAATTAGACTGTTCATCTAAATGTACAGGTATATACCGGATACCCTGATTTTTTGTTTTGTTCTACCTATTGAGTACTTACCCAGCGCCAGTGTCTCGTTTTTCAGGTAGAATGGCAGTGACGAAAGCGGTTCTTCGTTGGGGGCTGTCTATTTCGAAAAATAACGCAAACTTATGTTCTTTTTTTAAACAGGACAGGATACTATTTAGGTACTGCTAAACTGCTAAACGGCTCTTATTTTATTTAACTTAATTTTACCAGATAATTTTGCTTTGCATCGTGATATTTTGATAAACTACACGGAAACTGAACTTGTGCTGCTTTTAAATAACATGCCAATAACCAACATTTTACGTCGAATTAATTAGTTGATTGTTTTGATTACCTAATTTAAACCGGCCGACTATGTAATAAAGTTAAATAATGCATTTTTACCCCGTTTATAAAAATAAGTATTTTAGAAAGCTCGTAACAAGAAAAATAAAATAATATACAAAATATCGTATTTAAAAAAACATATAAGTTTTAGTCAATTTAAAAAAAAACAGATTCCAACGAAGAAATAGTTACGTCACTGCATTCTACGTGAAAAACTGTACGGGAGATCGTTTTCACCTTTTCGATAAGTTATGATACAAAGGGGATCGAAAAATGCAATAAATTCAGATTCGCCCTGTATTTTAGGAAGTAAGAGAGCTAGGACATATCTGTATGTAGCATCTTTAGTTTCATAAAAAAGTAACAGCGTAATGTGAAAACCGCATCTTTGTATTTCGACTCATAAACGAGAAACCCTGAAAAACACACGAAAATGGGACACCCTGTACAGACGTACTGCCAAATCAAGAAATCAACTACGAATGAAATCCAAGATCGATTTATATATTTTTTATATTTTAATATTTTTTTGTGTTCGTAATAATTCCTTTGCTACTTCCTCCAAAAACCGACGTTACGAAGGAGCGTTTCGAGGAAGTAAACAGACGAAGTAGCGTTTTGACGAAGGAGGAAGAAACACACAGTCGCATAAAATCGACAGTTTCCCATAGTAAATATATGATTTTTGGATGAAGGGACGCGAAGAAGGAACAAAGTGAAGTAGCGAAGTGTGAGTATGGGGCTTAAGTGTTTTGTCGTTTGGGTGTTTGGGCAAAAAACAACCCTTCGATTAACCCTGTATAATAAGTCAAATACAAAAGTTAAAAAAACGTGAGGCTACCAATTAAAGTAGAAATATTTATACACCGTTTGGTAAAAAGTTCATCAAAATAGGACTAAAAATAAAAAAATATAATACTTTTTGCATCTGAGTGTATAAAAGAGCATAATTACAAGCTTAACCAACCCATAAAAAAGCGTTAAATGTAATTAACAATTTGCAAATTAATCTCTAAGCTTTCCACGAACCAGCAATTTTAATAAAGTGTAAAAAAACGAGAAAGGCAGACAAAAAGGCAGGAGAGAATGAACGGCCCCACACAGCCGACAACAAAATATTAGAATAATGATCGATTCTTATCTGAAAGCGCTGATGAGGCGGATCGGGCACACTGCGAGACTTATGACAAATGAATATTTGATGAGGTCTCTCTTTCCAGAGACAGACGATTATTACTCTCGCTGGGGCTTGAAAGCGATAAAGCGCAGGCTCCGACGGTCTTACTGGTAAAGAGCTTAGCAGGAACATTTCCTGGACCGATAGAGCAAAAGAAACAACAGAAAAATCTATTACCATAAGTTAGTTTCAATATAAACATTTTGTAATATACGCTTATAGTAAAAATGTAATTAACAAACTGTAAATAATATACGGTAAAATTATGATAAAAAATTGGCGCCGGGAGGCACGTATAGCTGCCCATACTAAAATATGTTAATATCTCGAAAACTGCGACTTTGACTGATTTTAATGTTATTATAAACTAGGTTTTTCCCGCGACTACGTTCGCGTTACACCTCGCATTGATTTAAATGATTTACTTTGTATATAGAGCTAGTGAGCCTTACAAATGCCCTATTTAAACTATGTTTTTAAGAGTTTTAGAGCTACTCGTATTTCATATGAAAGTTATCAATTGTCGATTTTCTGGGTATTATACAGGGCAAGTCTTGAATAAGTGCAAATATTTTCAGGGCTGGTAGATCTCGATAAAAAACCATATTTTCTCTTTACCGTTTTTCAAATAACTCTTTCGAATTACTTTAAAAATTTCCAAAAAAAGATATTTTTTGCTTAAATTTTGAGAACCACTGCAGCTTTACGGATTTTTCTGTCTTGTAAATTTAATCTACTACCTATCTATGTTGCCATATGATCAAGAAATTGTGGTTTTTAACTAAAAACTAAAAAGAAACCAAAAGGTTTTTCAAAAAATTCCAAATTTTCAAAAAAAAATTCGCGAAAAAACTTATAATCGTGTTTCTGGGGTCAAATATACCTACTACCGCTAAGAATAATTGCACTTATTTAAGACTCGCTCGACAAAAAATCGATATTGTTATTTTTGACTTATTACATATTTTTTACTGAAAATTTATAAAAAGCCGTCAATATTCCATTTTCAAGAGCATTTTTACTCTCTTTAAATATTATTATGTACTTAAGAAAATTCGAAAATTTAAAAACCGTTTTTTATTTTTTCATCGCCTGTATATGACACACTTTGTATACCAAAAATAAAACTTTTGATTAGAGCGGTCTAAAATAAAAAATCTTAACAATTCTAGAAGTTATCGAAATCAAAGTATTTCAAAGAAGTTCAATTTCGGCCACAAAATGTTTTTGAATTCTTGCAAATTTTTACTAACTTTACCCATTTGGTTGATGAATTTCAAAAATCTCTTCTAATTCTTTTTGTAGGATTTCATTCTTCTAGACCACATGTAAGGAATTTTCATACAACAAATTGTTCCGACATAATTTTACTCACTAAGAGGATGAATTTCCTAAAATCGCTTTGTGTAGCTAATTCACTAATGTCGTTTAAACGAACCTTTGTTCTAATATTTATGTATCTAAAGCTGGCTGTGTGAACTGACCCCTAAAATATCTAAAAACTTGATATATAATCTAACTGACAAACCACTGACAATGACAAATAATTTATTTCTGGAGGTATTGTGTGTAGGTGTTTTTCAGGTATATTTTAATATTTAGTCAATTTACACAAAGAAATAGCCATTCAACAATTTAAAAATACTTCATAATAAATCTAGACATATATACCTTTCATTTAAAAAAAGAATCATCAAGATTGGTAAAGCAGTTTCAAGCAAGACGTAACAAAAAAAACATATATAAAAGCTCAAAAGCCCTTTGAGCTTTTATATATGTATGGATTTTGTTGCAAATATTATCCCTAATCTTAATCTGAAAACCGCATTTCGCTAGCTACTGTAATTTTGGAGTTACGATTTTTTTAAATTTTTAACGCCCTCTCATACCCCCTTTGCAAACCCCCCACCCCCACCAAAAACTAATGGCCAGATTCTCGGGTGCCACAGTATTTTTGAGCCAAATTTGGTTAAAATCAGTTCAGCGATTTTTCAGTTATCGTGTTACAGACAGCAGACAGACAGACAGACAGACAGACAGAGAGACAGACAGACAAAGAAACAGACAGACAGACAGACACCATGAAAATATTTTGTATTTAGGTCATTTATGACCCAAATAATTCATTTTGAGTGAAATTATAAAAACTTTTTTTTTGCCGATCCTAATAGCCTACCATACCTATTGGTATGGTCGGCTAAAAATACAGGGTGGTCTGAATGTAAATGGCATACTTCCGCAGATAAAATATATTCTGTAGATAAAAATAAGAAACAAAAGAGGAGATACAGAGTGTAAACTAAAATAAGAGATACATATTTTAATTGTGATTTTCTTGGGTTTAGGTTTAAGAAAAAGAAAGATATCTAAGGACCTTAGATTATGTATCTGATACAGAGTGTAGAGATTTTGTTTTATTTTGTTTTTTTTTCTAAATAAGTGCTGAATTAATGTCGGTATTTGGGTGAAAGTTGGTGTTGTTGCGAAATTGAACGAAAAGAGAATTGAAAAAAAGAAAATATTGAGAAATAAATATACCAGGGCACTCAAATGACTTACCCTTTTTTTGTCCACACTCTTCGGATGCACGTAACGTTGTTGCGAAAAAATAGTACCAGAAAAATAGAAACAGTGTCGGATCTCTGCACTAGTGTTTGCGACTTGTTCTCTACACACCGGCCGAATGGCGAATGTCTTCTGGTAGTACGCGCACTATGATCGCGAGCACTGGGCAATAGAGAAATCATCTGAGTTTGAATTTTGAAACGAAATTGAATTTAATTCAATGATTTATGTGATCATTCTCAACCAAACAATTAATAATCGAATAATGTAAAGAAAAATAAACAAAAAATTAAACTACTTATTTTTGCACATCACTTATATTGTACAAATGATTAAATATTGTAAACCCAAACCCAATCAAAGAAAAAACAAAAAAAAGAGAATAATGAGATGCGTGAACAGGTGTTAGGGTGTTTTTTCACAAAAAAAAATCGATTCAGTGTCAATATGACTCCCATTTGTAGAGTGACTCCCACTTTTTTTACTATATTAAAGACTAATAGCTGTGTACCTTTATTATACTGAGTGAAAAGTATACATTTTTACCTCTTTTTAGGTAAAAAATGGCGGAAAAGGTCTCATGGTATAGCCAGGAGTGTTAAGCCATACCCAAAATTCCAATCACATGTGCTTGGAATTGCTACAAAAATATACAAATAAAAAATATCATACAATACAAATCACACAATTCAAAAAAAAGTACGTCAATATGTATATACAATATGAACGTACAATATATATACTACATACATTGCAGAACACAAAAAAAACGTATCAATAAAAATTTTAAAATTGTAAAGGGTTATAATCACTTAATGATTATTATAAAATATTAAGTACTAGACTTTTAACCAGTGTGGTGTGAGATGATGAAAATTTTAAAATTCACAATAATTGTTCAAGATTTAACATCAACAAAAAAGTCGTTTACCGCATATAGGGCGCTCTCCAATAAGTATAATTTCAGAGTTTTAGTTTTTTTTTCGAACATACGGTATAATATGGTGTATTGTCTTAGTTTGTTAGAAAAGATCACTTTTATAATATATAAAGAAGGGTTTGTCAAGACTATGTTCATACGATTTTTTTGTATCTTTTTTTTTCATACTTCAATTCAGGATGTGCAACTAAACAAACTTAATGTATTTTTATAGTTATAAAAATTATTTCTATGACAAGTAAGTAATAATAGTTTGTTACTTATTTATTTATCGTTAATTTACAGATTTACATTGGTTTTCTTGCTGTATATCGATAGCTATTTATGTATAGCTGCTATTTTCGTTTTTTTTTGTTCGAAATATTAAAATTATGCACAAAAAATTTATGAGCTATCAAATAAATCAATGCCTGGTCCATAAAAGTGTCACGGAGAATATTATCTTTCATAATACAACCTATAGATGTCCATAGGCGTATATCACTCACAACCTGCTTGTGTTTTTGACAAATTATTCTGCTAGGACAAAAAAGTATAAAAAGGACTGCATATAAAAGTGTTATAATATATTATAAACTTATAGAATAAAAAAGAATTTTGTTTAATCCAGAATTTGCAAAAAATAACATTTTATGTTAACGATCTTTGCACAAAAATTCAAAAAAGTGTTCATTAAAATGAATTTTGTTTAATTTGTAACTTAACCAGTCAATTCACGGGGCTTTTACAAAAACGTCAATACTTTCTATTTATACTCCAAAAATTTCATATCAGAAATTCCTTTCTATGTTATAAGATATTTTCGAAATATTTTCCAAACAAACTGTGGTATTTACCCATACAGCAATATTCCCATTCCTTCAAAGGCCAAAGCAGTATTGGTAATTTACTTTCGCTATTTTTATTGGCTTAGTATGTTCTTTTAATTTTAAGATCAAATACTTTTTTCAAACCATAATTGAATCCTGTTTCCTTTGGTTTGTTTGTTGAGGAAAGTTTGGAAAAGCAAAGTAAACTGTATATATATAGTCTGTCCACCACAAAAACTACTTGAGACAGAGTTTACCAAAAATGCTTTTTATAACTATTAGTGGGTAAATGAATTTGTAGATATATTACGACTTTTCTTGGAACTTTAGTTTCGGAGATATAAATTTAATCGGACCTTTTTAAGAAAATTAATTTTATTTTTCAGAAACTATTTGAGACAGAGTTTACCAAAAATGCTTTTTATATCTACTAGTGGGTAAATGAATTTTTAGATATATTACGAATTTTTTTGGAACTTTAGTTTCGGAGATATTCATTTAATCGGACATTTTTAAAAAAAATAATTTTATTTTTCAGAAACTATTTGAGACAGAGTTTACCAAAAATGCTTTTTATAACTACTAGTGGGTATATGAATTTCTAGATATATTACAAATTTTTTTGGAATCTTAGTTTCGGAGATATTAATTTAATCGGACATTTTTAAGAAAATTAATTTTATTTTTCAGAAAGTATTTGAGACAGAGTTTACCAAAATTGCTTTTTATATCTACTAGTGGGTAAATGAATTTGTAGATATATTACGACTTTTCTTGGAACTTTAGTTTCGGAGATATTAATTTAATCGGACCTTTTTAAGAAAATTAATTTTATTTTTCAGAAACTATTTGAGACAGAGTTTACCAAAAATGCTTTTTATATCTACTAGTGGGTAAATGAATTTCTAGATATATTACGAATTTTTTTGGAACTTTAGTTTCGGAGATATAAATTTAATCGGACCTTTTTACAAAAATTAATTTTATTTTTCAGAAACTATTTGAGACAGAGTTTACCAAAAATGCTTTTTATAACTACTAGTGGGTAAATGAATTTCTAGATATATTACGACTTTTCTTGGAACTTTAGTTTCGGAGATATAAATTTAATCGGACCTTTTTAAAAAAAATAATTTTATTATTCAGAAACTATTAGAGACAGAGTTTACCAAAAATGCTTTTTATAACTACTAGTGGGTAAATGAATTTCTAGATATATTACGATTTTTTTTGGAACTTTAGTTTCGGAAATATTCATTTAATCGGACCTTTTTAAAAAAAATAATTTTATTATTCAGAAACTATTAGAGACAGAGTTTACCAAAAATGCTTTTTATAACTACTAGTGGGTAAATGAATTTCTAGATATATTACGATTTTTTTTGGAACTTTAGTTTCGGAAATATTCATTTAATCGGACCTTTTTAAAAAATTAATTTTATTTTTCAGAAACTATTTGACACAGAGTTTACCAAAAATGCTTTTTATAACTACTAGTGGGTAAATGAATTTCTAGATATATTACGAATTTTTTTGGAACTTTAGTTTCGGAAATATTCATTTAATCGGACATTTTTAAAAAAATTAATTTTATTTTTCAGAAACTATTTGAGACAGAGTTTACCAAAAAATGCTTTGTATACCTACTAATTGGGTAAATGAATTTGTAGATATATTACGACTTTTCTTGGAACTTTACTTTCGGAGATATACATTTAATCGGACCTCTTTAAAAAAATTAATTTTATTTTTCAGAAACTATTAGAGACAGAGTTTACCAAAAATGCTTTTTATAACTACTAGTGGGTAAATGAATTTCTAGATATATTACGATTTTTTTGGAACTTTAGTTTCGGAAATATTCATTTAATCGGACCTTTTTAAAAAAAAATAATTTTATTTTTCAGAAACTATTAGAGACAGAGTTTACCAAAAATGCTTTTTATAACTACTAGTGGGTAAATGAATTTCTAGATATATTACGATTTTTTTTGGAACTTTAGTTTCGGAAATATTCATTTAATCGGACCTTTTTAAAAAAATTAATTTTATTTTTCAGAAACTATTTGACACAGAGTTTACCAAAAATGCTTTTTATAACTACTAGTGGGTAAATGAATTTCTAGATATATTACGAATTTTTTTGGAACTTTAGTTTCGGAAATATTCATTTAATCGGACATTTTTAAAAAAATTAATTTTATTTTTCAGAAACTATTTGAGACAGAGTTTACCAAAAATGCTTTTTATACCTACTAGTGGGTAAATGAATTTGTAGATATATTACGACTTTTCTTGGAACTTTACTTTCGGAGATATACATTTAATCGGACCTTTTTAAAAAAAATAATTTTATTATTCAGAAACTATTAGAGACAGAGTTTACCAAAAATGCTTTTTATAACTACTAGTGGGTAAATGAATTTCTAGATATATTACGATTTTTTTTGGAACTTTAGTTTCGGAAATATTCATTTAATCGGACCTTTTTAAAATACACAATATGAAAGTGAGATCAGTTATTTGTCGCAGTTAAAAGTATATAAAAGCATTATTCTCTTATTGGATAGAAAATGGTATCCCACACAAAATATATATACTAACTAAACATAGTACATAAGTGTTATTTTTAATATAATACTAATAATTTATTTTTTTTAGTTTTATTTTTTTATTAATTAGATTTAACAATAAAAAATTTCAAATATTATTCTGTTCATATGAGAACATCAGAAAAATAATTTATTCTGTATTATATTTATATTCTGTCTGTTACAATATATAAAACAAAATTACATCTGAAAATAAATTTCCTGTCCCCAAAAGAGAAGAAAAAGAAAATTCATTAATCAATTCATTTTAAAAACTTTATTTCCTTTCTTTGTGAGTTCTTGAATAAAGTTTTCCAAGATTAAGACAAACGACGAGGGAAAAATTTAAATTTGCAATATTTTGTATTTGTCACAATTTAAACTTAGCTAGCCTCTTCAGTTTTTAACAAAATATTAATAATACATCAACTTATTGATCTCCTTTTATAAAAATTGCTCTGATCCCAAAAAATGTAACGTTTTTCATAACAGAGCTGCATATGATTTACTTTTTCTTATAAACGGAATATAAGAATAATTATGTTAATGACACTACTTAACTGTTAGTGATCATAAGTCACTGTTGTCATATGTTTAGCTCCAAACTTTAAACTAATTCCTTATCTTTGTTACTTACTTTCACCGCATTCAGTGAAGACGGATTGCTCTCTATTATAAAGGAACATTTGGCAAAATTTACTGTTTCAATTTATTTCGGTTTACCCTTGCTATTTCTCAGTCACAAGAATTAGTGCTAAGTACAACAATTTTAAAATATCTACTTCTAATGATATTTTAAGTAATGAGATTCAATATAATTACGAAGCAAATAGAAAATGATTGAGATAATTGGCTATTTTGATTTTGATCCTTTAGTTGACAATAAATTTAAGATATTGTGAGAGAGTATTGAGATATACCGTCTAAGATACTGGCTTTGGGTAAAACCGTCTCAGATACTGGCTTTTGTCAAAGCTCTGAGACTGTATAATGAGTTCGTTATAACTTTTTAATAATGTATATTCTAGCCTGAATAACCATCACTCTACAGCTACAATTTTCTGTGATTTCTCTAAAGCTTACAACTGTGTAAATCATAATATCTTAATTAACAAATTGCAAAATACCATGTATAGGATCAAGCACCCTCTGAAAAGTTAAGCGATAGCAAGCTTGGTCTATTCCTTATTAATATTCAGTCCTTAAGACATAAAACAGATAAATTATATCTTTTACTAGAAGAACTTGAATTTCCAGATATCATTGCCATAACTGAGCACTGGTTAAATTTTGATGAGCCTGTGTTTGTTAAAAATTATACCACATGGCTAGATTTAATAGAACAAATTTTTCTCATGGAGGTACTATGATAATGTCTTTAAACAACGACTTTTCCGGGGTAACTAGGTACAATGATTTGTTATCTGAAAAAGTATTCGAATTTTCCATTGTCCACCATAATGCTTATCACCTTTACATTATTTGTATTTATAGAACACCTGACTCTGACGTGCAATTATTCTGTCATAATCTACTAAGCTTGCTTGAGTCCCTGCCCTTAAAAAGCAAATTAATTTTGTGTGGTGATCTTAATATTGACTTTCTCAGTGTATGTGCTGCTCAGGAGTTTCTTCAGTCCATTTTTGATTCTTTTGGAATAGCCATGCATGTAGGCTCACCTACCAGAATATCCAATACCAGTTCTAGTACTATAGACTATGTTGTGTCATCTTTTGATCCTAACTCCATCACCTGCAACGTCTTTAGCTCGGGTCTCTCTAATCATGAAGCAGTTTTAACTGAATTTTCGATAAAGTCCAAAATCAAAAATGCCCCTCGTAAATCATGCCGTATTTTTTCTGAAAAGAATACTCAAAAGTTCAGACACTTATGTAAAATAACCAACTGGGATACTAGCTCTTATGATGCCGACACCGAATTTTCTATTTTCGTAAAAACATTAACCAGTCTAGCGTTTAAATCCTTTCCTCTTAGGCCTATAAAAAATAAGCATAATAAACCTTGGATCACTAAAGGTCTACGCATATCTTCTAAAAACATGCGTTCATTATCTCACTTAAAAAATTCTCAGACAGTCTCTTCTTCCACAAATACGTAAAACTATACAGAAAAATTTATCATAAGACTATAAGAGCCGCTAAGGACCTTTATTATAATAGGAGAATAGTCAATTCTGGTAATGTTGCTAAAGAAACATGGTCTATGTGAATGAATTGAGAAACAAAGCTTCTTCATCTAGCAATATCTCTACCTCACCTGAGAACCTTAACGATTACTTTGTAAATGTAGCGAAAAACTTAACTAATACAATACTTCCTCCTCATGATCCACTTTCGTATCTCTCTAATGATAATGTAAACTTACACAGTTCCTTTTTTTCGCCCGTAGTTTTAGAAGAGCTTCGCAGTACAATTCACACTTATCCACTCAGGAACGCGGAGCAAGATCTTTATCTACCTACCCCACGCTCAGAGTTAGTTAAAAGTTCAATATTATACAACTCGAAAAAAATGCACAATCACCTGCCATTTGAAATCAAATCCATAACATCATTTTTTTTCATTTCGCAAAGCATTGAACTCTAATTTACTAGACAAGGCTTTCTACGCCGTAAATGAATTATATTTTGAAAATCGAATTTGATCTTGTAAACACTGATCTAATGTTTGCTATTGCTATATTTACTAATGACATCGAAATGAATTTATTTAGAGGTCATTGATATTTTACTATAAACTAGCTAAATATTTTTGAATATTATTTTTATTTTTTTTGTTCTTTAACATTGTAAACATTTATAAATGTTTATTTTAACAATAAGACTGACAATATTATTTGTATAATGTTTTGTATTATCTTTTGTTTGTTTGTGTACCTTGTTTTTTTACTTTGTTTGTTAGTTTACCTTTGTCTACAAATTGAAAAAATTTTTGACAATAAAGGCATATATTTATATTTAATTATTTATTCATGGATTCAGGGGAGTGTCGCTCGAATGGCTTAAGTCATATCTTGGCAACAGAAGGCAGCTTGTGAGGATTGATACGTCTAGGTTTTCTTGAAAACCTATAGAATGTGGTATCCTCATCAACGATATTGCAAATCTAAACATTAGCGGTAAAATCTGCCTCTTTGCGGACGATACTAGTTTCACTTGGAGCAGCCCAAATGTTACCACCACTAAATCTTGGTGGGATTCTAATCTCCTATGCCTCAACCTATCAAAAACTAAAAAAGTTTTGTCATATAAAAGTACTATACAACCTTTTGTACTTAATAACATCACTATTGACGTCGTGGCCTCTGTGAAATTCTTAAGACTTGTTTAAATGGGACTTGCACATCAAAGCTTTATCAAAGAAACTAGCGCTGCCTGTTTTGTGCTAAGATTAGTTTCTAAGGAACTTAACTTATCAACCTCTGGAATAGTCTATTACGCCCTTTTTGAGTCGGATCTTCGTAATGCTCTTCCATTCTGGGGTACTTGCTGCGCGCAAAATTTGATCGTATTTTCGAACTTCAAAAGAGAGCAGTTCGATATTTATTGTGACTGAACAGTAGAACTCACTGCCAGAATTTCTTTAAAAATTTCACAACACTGACTATTCCTTCTTTATTCATTTTTGAATCCGTTTGCTTAATCCGCAAGCACATATCTGCTATTCCCGAAAGGCCATCTCACAACTATCTACTTAGGAATGCGGAGCACGATTTTTATTTGCCAACACCGAGCTCAAAAGTAGTTAAAGGCTCAAAACTGTACAATGCCAAAAAAATGTACAATCATCTGCCTTTGGATATCAAGTCGCTTTCATTCTTTCCCGCATTTCGCAAAGCTCTGACATCATACTTACTGGAAAGAGCCCTATATGCGGTAAACGAATTTTTTTGTTGATGTTTAATCTTGAACAATTGTGAATTTTAAAATTTTGATCATCTCACACACTGGTTAAAAGTCTAGTATTTAATATTTTATGATAACTATTATGTGATTATAACCATTTACAATTTTAAAATTGTAAAATTTGTATTGATACGTTTTTTTTTGTATTCTGCAATGTATGTACTATGTTCTATTTGTGATTTTAATGACTTGTAGATTTTTTTTAATTGTTTGATATTTTTTATTATTTGTATATTTTTTGTGCTTTTGTTTGCTTTTTAAATGCTTTGTCGATGAAGCTATTTTGGCTTTTTGTACAATAAAGCTATATTTATTTCTTTATTTATACTTCAAGAAAGTGCCACGCCTTTTCTAATTTGAAGTTCAATAAAACACAAAGTTTACTTAATTAGGATGAGTTGCATAGAGGCCACTAGCTTTTTAATTTTAACAGCCGGGTGGTCGGGGTTCAAAGATATTATACTCGGCGCCACGAGATTATACTCCATGAACTCGGCATAAAAGATGTTACTATTAAGTAGACTTCAACACTAACCTCGAACTGTTGAGTGTAACTACCATGAACTTCAAATATACTATAATTACTTGAACTTAAGTGACTCTAACTTAACTATGAGACTAGACTGTAAATAATACTAATAAAAATATTTAAGCAATTTATTAAAATATCAAAAAGTTTATATTTAAAGAAATGTAATTGAAGTTAAATGAAATGTAAAGTTAAATGAAATTTAAATCAATAAGTACTAAACCTATGACGTCAAACCCCCTTATCTAACTTAATACTAGATACAAACAGGGTGGTTTACATAAAGCAAATCTAAATCTAAACAGTCTTACTCTAATCGATGTACAATCTTGAAACAACTCGGAAGTTCCTCCGGCTGAGCTACGGTGTATAGCTACAGGGTGGCTACGGCGGTGCACAGCAGCTCGGTGTACTGTCACTGGAGCCCACGGATGTCAGCAGACGTACGGATGCCGGCCAGGTGTAGGACTTCAAGAGGTGAACATAAAAAAAACCCTAAATAATATTGGTTGTCTTAGAAAAGAGCCTCAATTATAGAACAAGGACTAGCACAACGTGTAGGAGTTAATAAAGGTAATAAAGAAGGACTAATCAAATCTGAACTTTACCTCAACGAGAGTTTATGATGTCCATCGGGTAACTCTACACACGGGCAACAGGAACGGATGGAATTCTGGACTGTTCTTGTGCTACGGTCTGGATCGGTCTTCTTGCTCTACAATTACGAACAACCAAATAAGATTTAAGAAAGATAACACTCAACTAATCTTTCTACACCACGTGGGCGTGGAAAAGTCGAAAACCAGAAAACAATATGAACAAAAATCAGTTGAGCATTGACTTAGAATAGGCAGAAGAATTATAGCATACCTTGGAACTGTCGGGGACTTCTTGGGCACGTGGAATCGGAATATCGGTCGGAAAATTTGGCTATTTAATCCCTTACGGAAATTGGTCGCTGGTCCATACAAATCAACAAAATCCAACCACGTCTCTAACCAAATGTGTTTCGGAAGCCTTAATCCTTCTCTAGGAAGACCTGTTAACTACCAACAGGAAATGCTTCACGAAACGGCAGCCAGTTCTTCACGACGACACTCTTCAGTCGGTGGATACACAAGAAGTGATGCAAGGATTCGATTTCCTTCACAAAATAAGATTTCAACCGGAAATCTCCCTCCAGGATATAGATAAAGAACTATATATCTTGACTAGTCCAACTCACAAAAAGGCATAAATAAAAAATTATGTTCTAGATTATTTTCACAGCCATCTTCGATATCCGGTCAATGAACGAACTAAACTCACAAATTCCCACAATTAAATGAACGAATTGCACACTGCGATCCACATCAAAAATAACCAATTTAACTACGACATTTTATCTGATAATTATAAAATTTCAATAACCAAAACAAAGGATAAATAAATCCAAAAACATCTGATTTGATCTGACAGTGACAAGTGACAAGTGATGACCAAAGATAAAAAGAGGTCGACAAAAATTCTAATGCTGGGCGGCATCCAGTAACAATATTCTGTGGCTCTATAGCGCGGTGTATATCGGGTTGCATAATGGTAAAATTTAAATAAAATAATATTTAACAATAAAATTATAGTAAACATGATGCGAAAATAATAGCTATTTGCGATATTTTATGAGTTAGCACACAGAGGTCGTTGCGAGGAAATTTGACTGTTACAAAAGGGGGACAAAATAGATCTATAAGGTCGCGGTGATTCTATGCAGTAAATTCCCCCCTCCATATAATCTACAAATCTACAAAGGTCAACGACAATTTCGTCAAGTATTAAAAACAACAACATTTTGCTTGGATTAAAATAAATCAATGTATATCAGTTATTACAAATTTTACTTATTTTTGTCATATTTTTTAACGAACATTTGTTCATACACACCCTTTGATCACGTATACCTAATTTAAACCAGTTAAAAACAATACACGTTTCAAAGCGGCTCTGTTTATCTAACTAAAATTTTAATTAATTTACAACATTATATCACAAATAGACGCATAAATTACACTTCAATATGGTCTGCAACAATATGTTATGACAGTTTAATAGGAAATTGTTATCGTTCGTTATAACAATTTCGAATAAACAGACGTTACCACGTTTAAACATAATTACTAAAATATTCGTATTTTTACTAGGGAAAAATTCAATTTCATCATCACGTAGCACGGAGGAAAGTAATCAGAATTTGCATGTAGATTCGAAAGTTTTCTCATTTTATTAACGTTATGTTCTATATTCCAAGAAATAAATTGAAAAAAAAATGTCTTGAATAATATTAATGAGTTACCTGCTCGTAATGTTAGTGAAATATTTCTGACGCTCTCGTTGTTTCAAAATCGATCGATGTTCGCTGATATACACAGCAAATCAACAATAAAGCAGTATCAATTATTAAACAATAGTAATACAAAACGTTAATGCAAATCAGGGTTCTAACTTCAAAGGCTCTATAGTATAGTTTTGTTTGTTAGCTTAGTTTTGTTAGTTCAGTTCGAGAATTTACCTAATCAAGTACTGTCTTTCTGAGTTCATAACAATATAGATTATTAATCAAATTAAGAATACCGTGTGTTCCTTAAAAGTGGCTCATTCCTATAACTTTTTTATTTTTTCATATAAAATAAACGAGATTTGATACGTTAGTACATGACATAAATTAGATTTGATTGACGTAGTCAATTGTTTTCAATTACTTCCTGTTTCACCGGAAATGACTACAACTTTTTATTTTGAAATGACACCCTCGGTATTTTTTATATATTAACTTTTCGCATCCTAATTTAAAAAATTGTATTTTAAATTTTAATCTAGAGTACAACGGCTGTGTTGAAAACACTAATTTTCAATCAAGGAGCCTCGGAGAAATAAATTTGATCGTCTACATTTTTTTGTGTCGTGTTCTGGCCGCTTAAAATATGCCCTAATCATATTTTTAATCATATCTCAACTTTTTCAAATGGAACGAGGGTAACTCATTAGCATATTTGGAAAAAGCATTTTTTACAAATAATTTGATACTATAGTACTATTCTTTTAAAAGTTCCTCAATATGGCCGACCTAGTTACGAAAATTGGTAATTTTTTTTTAATGAAAAATAAGTTGGTGTTAGCCAGAGAATAGGTACATTAAAGAAATGCTAACTTCATGTTAAAAAATGGAAACAGACGCCACCTGGTGTCGCCTAGCAGTACTAGCTAAATTGAGGGGGATTGGAGGGGCGAGGCTTAAAAGAGGAGAAATTTTTAAAAAAATATATTTATAAGTATCACTGACTTACTGTTTAAAGTTAATAAACATATTTTTTATTACTTTAATATAATTTAATGTATTAAAAAATATGTCTATGAACTTTACACAGCAAATCAATGATATTATTAAAGACTTATTATTTTCAGAGAAAATTCATAGTAAATAAATTACACATTAGTAAACAATATCATTTTTATTTTTTAGAGCTGCGATTTATATTACAATAATATTGAAATATATATGTTTTTTAACAATGAAAAGAATATCCCGGAACCTGAAAAAGAAAGATGATCAATTAATGACTTAAATTAGTTCAAAATACATTTTGCAAATAACTAGTGAATTGGAAAGATAAACATACTATTAAAAAGACATTTTAGTAGTATGTTATCATCTATTTACTGATAATACATTACATAAGTATATAATAGGTAGAATAGAAATTCTAATTCTTCTAAAAAATATAATAGGTAAATAACATGCATAAGGCACTATGATACAACTACCTGTATCATGATAACACACTGATATGACCAAAAATATATGCTAATTTAAATTCCTTTAATGATCTAATGAAACACTATCTAGCCTCAATGTATGCCATTCCAAAGGCAAAAAAAACTGTTATACCAAATAAATATAAGCTGAATAAAACATAAACCAAGCCAACGTGCATAAACAACCAAAAAATGCATCAAAAATACTTTTATCAGATCATACCCTTGGATATATTATGTATTTTATATATCGCACATCCCGTTCAAAAGTTTACTAACTCAAAATAGAGAATATAGAGAACATTGTCAGAAGTAAAAGAAAATTTAAGTTAAGGCAATATGCTCCTTTTTGCATATTAACGGCCAAATAATATAATGTTGATTTAATAAAATTTTACCGGCATCCTTCTGAGGTATAAATCAGATTAAAAGGACATTGTTTTTTTAATAATTGTTTGTTTTGTAAACATTTTTTGAAGACAATACAGTTTTGAACGGGCTGTGCTATATAAACAAGGATCTTACTATTATTTGAGATTAGAAAGTATTTAAATAATATAAAACATAATCAAAATAATTTTTCATCATAAATTATGAGGTACTTACGTGTTTTGATATTATTATCAGGAAATAATACGTTTAGTTAAACAGGTACGCTGCCAGGCAAGTTCTATCGGCGGGTCTTTGCAAGAGTTGAAATCTAAAAATACAAAAATACGTTTACATCTTAGTTGTATTTACGAATAAAGTATTTGTGTGTAATTTCTGACTTACCAGTTAACTGAATAATCGCATTAAATACAGGACAGCCCGGCCAGCTTCTTTGTTGACAAAATGGCCGCGGTATCATGATTTAAGCAATGTTAGTGACAAAGAAAGCCAATGCCTGGCAGATGCTGCTTTCTTTGTCGTTGGTCCTGGCACGTTTAAAGTTGCCTGTTGCCTGTTTTCCCATACAAGTGACACCCTCGTGGTGTTAGCGAATTATATATATATTTTTATATATATATTATTATATTAGAAATTGATTTACTCTTTGGTTAACAATAATATTTTTCAGGATTGTCAAGTTGACGTTAAAGTTAGGTTATTAGGCGGTTGTCATAAATAAAAATATAGATTATTTAAATTATTTAATAAGAATAAAGGTATTTTATCGCAGACCGGAAGAGATTTTACTTAAAGGTATTTTATAAACTGTCTCGGTGAGAATATTAACTCCCCTCTTTCTTATGTTTCAGTTAAAGGAACGTAAGAACTATAGGAAGTAAATTTTTGTTTTCATGTTTCACGATATCTGAGAGTTCCTAGAATTATCAAGATTATTGAATAATTATAGTTGTTTAATAAGTGAAATTAATAGAAGACTTGGAAATAGGATAATGCTTTTCATGTTATAGTTGATAGATTACCCCATTTCTCTTAATTTGTTTTTATTTCAGTACAGTTAATCGCAAATTGAATTGATGTGTGCAAAAACAGCTAGAGTAAACGCCACGAATGTTTGGGAGTGATTCATCGCTTGATGAAGTTAGAATCGACACGCGCGCTATCATTTTTACATTAAAAACGTAAATTTTTACCGCAGACGTAGGTTTTTAAAGGCCCGGTCTAATCATCTGCCTGCGCTCCTCCTACTTATTCTAAAATGTTAGCGTGATTGACAAAGACGATACTATATCGCGTTTCTTTGATTGATTCGTTTTTGTGCGTCAGTCCATTGGTGTGCTTGCAGTGCGACGAAAATCCAAATCAATCCTTGTGGATTTCAATCCAAAAAAATCCTTATGGGTTTTTCGCCACTGCACTGCAAGAAAAATCTACAAAATAAAATAGTTATTTTTTGTAAACACTTCTGGGCGTTAAACCTAAACGGACGCTGCTTGTCAGAAGTTGTGTTTACAGTATTTTTAAAAATATTATTATATTATTATTATTTATTGTATTTTTTTTATTATTTTTTTTTATTTTTATTTTTTGTTGTATTTTTTTCTTTGTTAGGCAAATTTTTATTACTGTAAACACAACTTCTGACAAGCAGCGTCCGTTTAGGTTTAACGCAGAAGTGTTTACAAAAAATAACTATTTTATTTTGTAGACTTTTCTTGCAGTGCAGTGGCGTAAAACCCATAAGGATTTTTTTGGAAAGACTTTGACAGTTAAAACAACAAATTACAACAGATTATATATTGATTATTATATGACTTGAAAGACCACGGTACTGGAATTAAGTTTTATGTGACGACCGATGAATCACTCCCAAACATTCGTGGCGTTTACTGTATATATTTTCAAACATCTTATTTAAATATTTCTTTTATATACTGTTAAACTGTATCAACTACAAAGTATTTAGCAAAAAATTATAAGGTAATAAGTTTTGTAGATATAATTTATGAAAATTTATAATATATAAAGATTAAAAGGAACCGTAAACGTCAATGTCAGCCAAGTGTCAGACATAGATAAATGAAACAAGTTTAGATTGGAAAGTGCCCATAAGGACAATGTAAACACTATTTGGCGCTATTCTTGCAACGGTCGCGACCCAAAACTTTTGAAAATTTCGGAGCGGTTCGGCTTTTTCCGGAATTATATCGCCAAATATTGTTTATTCAAATTTATTATTATTTTCGTTTAATTTTATAAATAAAATACAGTGTGTTGCATACAAGAAACTTTAATTTATATAAGGACGCATGTATGAAATACCTGAAAATGAAACATTGAAAACCGACGTTATGCCACGATCCACGATGGTTTTTGCAGTTCACGGTTCACAGCACAGCTTTTTAAGTTTTTAATGCCACTTTTTCGCAATTATCACCGGTTGGAGTAAAAAAAAATTGAATTAAACTCACAAGATAGCAGTTATTACTATAGCAACAATTACTTTGAAAATGGACGCTATAAACTCTTTTCGGAATTTCTTTAATGAGAGCAGTTTAGATTTTTTGAAAGATTATTATGATTTTTGAAGATTCTGACTTTGACAAGAGAAAATTATTTCTGTTTTTGTTTGCCGTTGTTCTTAGCGACTGCTATAGCAGCGCCAGATTGCGTATAACGGTCGCGACCCAAAATAATTTCGCGACCTAAAATTTTAATGGGCTTTCCGATCTAAACTTGTTGCATTTATCTATGGTGTGAGAGTTCAATTGGATTTACCACAGATTATCAATTTGAACGATTTGTCGATTTCAGTTTAGAGATTTTCGTTTTTTAAGCCTCCCATACTGAAGTCCGCCATATTGTTAAGTTTTAAATGAATACAAGTTTACACACATGGTATTTAGAGTCAAAATGTCGTTATGACTGCATGTTACAATTTCAAATAAACCATATGCGAAAATGTCAAAAGTTGACATGTGATACGTCATTCTATTCAATGTGCCATTTTCTATCGAATAAAGTAAAAAAGTGCCGAAGGTGTCATTTAAAAATCAAAAGTTGTAGTAATTTCCGGTGAAACAGGAAGTGACAAAAAACAATTGAATACGTCAATCAATCCTAATTTATGTCATATAGTAACATACCAAATCTTGTTTTTTATCTGAAAAAGTAAAAAGGTTATGTGAGTGAGCCACTTTTAGACGCACCCGGTATATATTTTTCGAGATTTTTTTATTAACTTGAAGTAGTTATTGGAATAGTTTTTCCAATTGTTTCAATAATTCTGGATCTCTCCCAAGTTTGAGTAAGTAGTCTCACATCTGAAAAAATTAAATTCTCTAAAATTCAAAAACGAATATCCTCAAAAACATAAAGTTTCATATTTAGCGTTACTTTCAACATATTTATTAATTTTGACGAGGACTATAGGTACGTGAAAAATAAACGAAAAAGACAAATATATTCAGTACAAAGCCTGTTAAAATTCTACCTGTTACTTTTATTAAGTTCTATATGCACGGCACGTCCTCGCAAGGAAAATGCTATTCCGGACGAAAATCAAATCTCGTTTGTATACAGACAAGTAACCCCAGCTGAAACAGTGGAAAATGGAAAAACCAACACACTACTTTTTCCCTGGCTGTCTTAAGGCCCGGCAAAATCTAGTTAGACTTCGTGTTTTTTTCTTTGCCCGGTCCTGATTATAATGAAAAGAAGTCTCGTGGGTGTGTGTATGTGTAGAAAATCGAATTATTCTTTTAAGTCGAATGAAATTTGAAAACCGAAAACAGTTTTAGTAGAGACTAGTTTTACGTGACTAGAGTTGCTATTACTTAAAAGTTATTTAAGCTTTTTACTTATCCAAGTATACAGGGTTGTTCACCACATACGACACGGAGTATTGGAGCTAAACGATTAGATTCTTACAAATTGTAAGTTTTGGGTTCGTTGAAGGACTATTGGAGCTACAGTTTAAGAATATTTTTACAAGAGACAGAGTGTCCCAAATAAGTAAAAAATATTATAGTTGTATTTTTTTAAATGGTACACCCTGTATATTATTTTATTTTTAGATTTTACGATTGAAATAAAAGAAATTTGATTAAGGTTTACCACACTTAAACCTTGCCGTTTTTGAAATATTTTCAATTTTACGAAATTGCAGTAAAAATGTTAAGGCTTCATTTCTCCAAGGGTATCAAAGTTTTTAATATTAAATATTAACTGAAGTTTATTTATTTATCAGATATTGTGTTGGCAATAATAAGCAAAATAATACCTTATACAAATTGCTTAAAAATGTATATTATATCAAACTAGATTAAAACGGCCAATAACTTGTTTAATTTAAATAAAATACCCTGTATATTTTACGAGAACCAGATGCACAATTTAATTGTCTATCAAATTTTATTATACCATTTTTACCTCTCTCTTCAAGTTTTTGTAAAAGTGGACCTCATTTATTACTATACCCATGGAATATTGACATTTTAGATTATATTTTTAAAGATGTAACAAATTTTATATTGTCGATATAGTTCGGCTTATTTCATTAAAAAATAAAAAACTGTTTAAATATTTTTTGTTAAGAGGACCAATTAATATTATCCCAGTATTCAAACTACATTAATTGACTGTTTACATTTGTTGAATAATTTATTAATTAAAAATAAATTAAGTATGTAATTATATATATATGGTATATATGTCTTTTACAAAGATTTAAGTAGTTTTCTTTTTGCAAACAAATGGGCTTGCAATATTATTATTTTTACCACCTGTACATTTTTTACATATTATGTTGCCTTTAAAAAATTTAAAATGTCAAAATTCCATGGGTATAGCTAAACTATAAGAAAACGCATTTTCTACGAAAACTTGAAGAGATAGGTAAAAAATGGTATAATACAATTTGATAGACAATTAAATTGTTCATCTGATTCTCGTAAAATATACAGGGTGTTCCATTTAATTTAAACAAGTTATTGCCGTAATTATTTAATATAAATTTTTGGACACTCTGTATAAGGTAGTATAATTTTTTATTATAATAGTTTCAGGGTAGTAAACATATACAGGGTGTTTCAAAAAACATGTGCCATCTCTCGTGGGGAGATTCCTTATGTAAAAATAAGATTTATTTCTCATATCAATATAGGTCCTATTTTGCTTTGTTTCGTAGCTACAGGGTGTTAAAGTCTTAATAATCTTTCGATTTATTATAATTTTCTTCCAAGTACTTTCAGTGATTCGAATGAAATTTTGAGGGACAGGTAGTATAATTTTTATTATTGTAACACAATATCTGATCAAGCTTATATCAGCTTGATCAGATAAACAGATAAACCTTAATCAAATTTACCTATATTTCAATCGTAGAATCTAAAAATAGAATAATATACAGGGTGTTCCATTTAAAAAAAATACAACTATAATTTTACTTATTTGGGACAGTAAAAATGAACTTTAAATTGTAGCTCTAATAGTCGTTCAACGAACCCAAAACTTACAATTTGTAAAAATGTAATCGTTTAGCTACAAAACTCCGTGTCGTATGTGGTGAACAACCTTGTATATGGTGGTCCAGCAAGATTTACAGTTGTTTACACGCAAAAATTTGTCATTTAAAATAAAAAAAGAAAAAAGAAGTGCGTCTCATATAATTACAAATTATTAAAACAATTCACCATTTTTAAAAATACTTACTGAGAGTTACTTTCCATTGTTAAAATAGTAGTAACCAAAAGTTACCATGAACATATGCCATAAAATTCTTCCCGAAGAGGTTACAGCCCTCAAAAGAGGTAATAAAAATAATATATTTTGATTATTTTTAAGAACATTAGTAAGCCGCTGTTCTTGAAATTTAGTACTCTTATACACATTTTAATGCCAAAGCGAATGGCGATTTTGTAAAATTCCGTAATAGCCCTGAATGGGTACTTTCCACTAGGGTAGAGTACTACTGGTGGTAATTAGGTCATTCTTATAAATACAGTAATATTTTTGATACCCTGTATATACCACCTTCGTTAAAAAAGATTTTAATAAATAAGTGTCAACCCCGTTGTTTTTCCATATATTTCTACATCTGTTTTTATCTATTGGATTTCTTTTGAGCTGGTTGTCTATACTAATATATACTGATTAATCACGATCCGGCTCAAACCACTCAACGTAAGAAGCTCAATTTTAGCATACAGGTTGATTCTAGGGTGTAGAGATTCGGTAAGAAGGGATATTTCGAAATTCCAGTTCCAAGAGGGTGAAACCACCCCTCAAATATTACAATATTTTTATTTAAAAAACGGTCAAGTTTCCGAAAAAACGCTTAAACACGTATATTTTATTTTGTTTTTTTACATAGTTTAAGATTTTTTAAAAATGTATACAGGGTGTTTCGAAAAATCTGGTCATTGATTAATCACGATCCTGCTTAAAGCGCTTGAGGTAAAAAGCTGATTTTTGGAAAACAAATTGACTTTAGGGTGTAGAGGTTCGGTAAGAAGGGATTTTTCGAAACTCGAATTCTAAGTGGGTGAAACTATCCCTCAAATATTAAAATATTTTTTATTTAAAAACCGGTGAGTTTTTAGGAAAAACTCTTAAATATGTATATTTTATTTTGTTGTTTTACATGTTTTAAGATTTTTTATAAATTTATACAGGGTGTTTCATAAAATATGACCATTGAGTAATCACGATTCTGCTTAAACTGCTCGACGTTTAAAGCAAATTTTTTTCAAACGGATTGACTGTGGGGTGTAGAGGTTCGATAAGGAGGGGTATTCGAATATCAAATTCCAAGAGGGTGAAAACGCCCCTCAAATATTACAATATTTGTTATTTAAAAAACGGTTAGCCTTTCGGGAAAACGCTTGGACAAGTATAATTTATTTGGTTTTTTTACATATTTTGAAATTTTTTAAAAAATCATACAGGGTGTTCCAAAAAGTTGGGTAATTTCTTAACCACGGTTCTGCTTAAACTGCTTGACGTAAAAAGCTTATTTTTGGCAAACGGATTTTTCGAAAGTCAAATTCCAACGAGATGAAACTACCCCTCAAATATTACCAAGTTATATAATAATATTGCCATATTGTTTTTCTCATGCTGACATAAATGTGAGAAAATTTTATCCAATTCGTATGTTAATGAAAATTCTTTCTTTGCTTTATCATCACCATTACAAATGATTAATTCGACGCGAACGAAGTCGCTGGTACACGCTACTATTACATATTTGTTTGGGTTTGTTTTCTTTTAAACAATCAAACAAACAAAAGAATAAAAATAACATCCAGTATGTATACCTGAGAAGAGCTACACATAAAATATTTATCAGTTGGAGCAAACTAATCCTTTTTGCCTAGCCAATACCGATCCTAAACAGAGAGCAAGTCAACAAGGCAGCCTGGAGAGAGATTTTGTTTGTTTGCAACTAGTTCTCTCTGTATAAGTTTAGTTTAGCGAAAAAAGCTTTTTGATGTGTGTTGAGCGAGCGGATTTAAAAACAAAATGGAATAAAGTAGTTTGCCGTGCCATTGATTAAAGAGTTTACCATATCCCAGCCTACGGGAAAGAGATTGGTTCGTTTGAAAATTTGACGAGACTGATGAAACTGATATCACTGAGAGATTTAGTAAAATCGTTTTTGTGAAAAGATAGTATACATAGAATGTAAAAAATGCCAAGTATCGCAACACAATTCATCCACTACAAAAAGTTGTGAGATCTCATGTAAAACCAAGTCAATTTATTTTATTTAGTCTCTCTTTAAGCACGCATTCAACGATTTTGTTACAAATTGTTAGTATAGTCTGTCCAACGAGAAGATCCTTGACAGTGATAGATGTGTCTGTCATTTTAATTTCAAAGTAGTTTATTTTATTTTACAAAGAAATAAGTTTGAACGCATAGCAGGAAATATTTAAAATTTGATTGACAAGATGACAAGTGATTACTTCAAAATATTGTGAAAAAAACTGTATAAAACTGAAAAAATGTAATCGAGTTATTTTATTTAATAAAACCGGTATGTGTTAATACAAAAAAACAAGAAAAAGACACTACATACCAAAAAATATAAAAATGAACTATTTTTTACTTTCAAGCTTTATGAAACTACCCGCATTTATGATTATATTTATCAATATAACTTATGTACAAATACAAATTTGTAATATTCCACAGGAATAAATAAAACAACATAGGTAAATAAAACAAACTATTTTATTAATAATAACACCTACCAACTTTTATACCTTAAAGGTTGATTAATTAACTTTAATCTTAGATAGGAACTATCGGAAACAAGAAATAGCCATCTTATCTGATAGTCAAGCAGCGTTAAAGGCGATCAACTCAGTATCAATCAATTCGAAATTGGTCAAAGAATGCATAGAGAAGCTGAATAAATTAGGCAAAGAAAACAAAGTCCTCCTACACTGGGTGCCTGCTCACCAAGGGATAGAAGGCAATGAAAAAGCAAATAATCTAGCTAGGAAAGGAGCGAACACTCCACTAACTGGACCAGAACCGTTCTGCTTTCCAAGTGGTAACCAACTCAAGGCGGAACTCAAGAACTTCCGAACCATCCGCAACCTGGAATGGAAATCTTGCAATGGTCTAAGACACTCGAAGAAGTTTCTGAGGGCTTATGATCAAGAAAAATTACAGATCTTCCTGGGTCTGAGTAAGAACAATCTTCGGATTGTCACGGGGTTTTTAACAGGACACTGTCTCCTCAATGAACACCTCAGTAGATTGAAACTAAGAAGAAACGGCGAATGCAGATTCTGTGGGGAAGATGGTGAAACACCAGTACACCTCATCACTGAGTGCGCCGAGACGACAACCATTCGTGCCATGAATTTTGGTACGACTGATATTGGAGATGGAGAACTACCCTCTATAAAACCGTCCCAGATACTGGCTTTTGTCAAAGCCCTGGGACTGTATGATGAGTTATGATTCAAGAAAGGGAGACACAATGGATCTGTAAGGTCGAAGTGATTAACCCCCCTCCCACTCATTCTAAATTCTAAAAAAAAATCTAAAAAAACTTTAATCTTAATTTTTTTAAACCAGTACCTCTTGACATTATTTTTCTGCAGTACTAAAATCCATTATTTACCTATCGTGTGATGTCGATATTTTACAGTTTTCAGTATGTGTTTAGTTTGATCCTTCTACCATATACGAGATGCACTTATCTATGACGAGATGGTATACAAACATTAACGATGGGGTGTATAAGACTTTCTGCCTGGGCAGCGAGTATTAACCATAAACTGTGCTCTGGGTCTACAGTTAATTTTCACTCGATTTTTCCTCCACTTGACTTCAAAAGACACAATTCACACGTAATAAACGAATCAAAATGCATCATCTTCCAAAACGCAGGGTATTTAACAAAAGTTGACACAAAATTATAACCTATAATTTGGCAAGACTTTGACAAGCGTCAAAAATGACAAAAATCTAAAGGCGAGTTCATACGCATCGACGTCCGTTTATCGTTCATCGTTCCGTCAAACCAATAAAATTGAAATACGATCTGTCATTTTTTAAATAAACCAATAAAACTGGTTAAAAACAACAAGACACGACGCATGACGGATTTATATTTAAACCCATCCATAGATAACTTAAAAATTATTAGAAACTTTTTTTAGTAAAATAAATAGATTGGTATGGGACGTCATCTGCTTTTCTTCTGTCATCGTCTGTCGAAATCTTACCTGAGAAAAAAACAGAGTATATCAATATTAGTCATGTTTATTTCTATAATAATTATAATGACTTTGCAATTGCACAGCACCATAATCAAGGTTAATTATATTTTTGATAATTGTAGATTGTATGGGAGAAAGGAATTTATGCAGCGCGACCTTATAGATCTACTGTATCCCCTTTCTTGAGTTATAAGTCATCATATAGTCTCAGGGCTTTGACAAAAGCCAGTATCTGAGACGATTTTACAGAGGGTAGTTCTCCATCTCGAACCATAATTATAAAAGAATAATCTACCATCTCGATTACTAAGTAAATCTAAACACTGCCCTTTAGAATTTAGAATTTAGAATGAGTGGGAGGGGGGTTAATCACTTCGACCTTACAGATCCATTGTGTCCCCCTTTCTTGAATCATAACTCATCATACAGTCCCAGGGCTTTGACAAAAGCCAGTATCTGGGACGGTTTTATAGAGGGTAGTTCTCCATCTCCAATATCAGTCGTACCAAAATTCATGGCACGAATGGTTGTCGTCTCGGCGCACTCAGTGATGAGGTGTACTGGTGTTTCCCCATCTTTCCCACAGAATCTGCATTCGCCGTTTCTTCTTAGTTTCAATCTACTGAGGTGTCCATTGAGGAGACAGTGTCCTGTTAAAAACCCCGTGACAATCCGAAGATTGTTCTTACTCAGACCCAGGAAGATCTGTGATTTTTCTTGATCATAAGCCCTCAGAAACTTCTTCGAGTGTCCTAGACCATTGCAAGATTTCCATTCCAGGTTGCGGATGGAATCTTCCAAGTTCTTGAGTTCCGCCTTGAGTTGGTTACCACTTGGAAAGCAAAACGGTGCTAACACTGCCCTTAAAAATAAAGCTTTTTAATTAGAATAGAATAGTATATCGTACAATTGCCAAGTAATTATTGTTTTTTATTACAGAAATAAAGATGACTAATATTGATGCTAACAATTTATATCAAAATTGTTGAATATGTGCTTAAAGAGAGCCTAAATAAAATTAACTGTACAAAAAATATAATAGCGAAAAAAAATGTATCGTACAACACAAAATTATGAAAATATTTTATATTTAATTCTCTTTCATAGTTTTCTAAGAATCTCGTTTATATTCACGACATTCAGCTTTATATTAAACATTGAGCTGTATTAAAACAAAATTGAAAAATAATTTTAATAAGAGAAGAATTCTGAATTTATAAAAATACAACGTCTGCCTTCGGATAGTAGAGAAAATAAATCAAATTCTTTTTATTAAAATCTGATGTAATGGAATTCTAAAACTGTTTTCTAATTGGTTTTCCAAGAGCCGGTTTTATTTTTATTTCTAGAGATATGATCCTACAGTTTCGTTTAATATCATAAAATATCAAATAAAAATTATTCTCTGCATAATTTTAAATATTTTAATTTCTCAAAAATAGTTAATTTTAGATAGAGACTATTTGATATCAAAATTCATTAAATTTAACTGTTTTTTTTGTGACGTGAGCTGTCAATTGCGGAAAATGACGGACTTTTTCAAAAAAAGTTTCAAACAAAATTTATTTAAAAATTATTTAATTACCTATAAAATTTTATTCACCAACAAATCAGATCACTAAAATTGCGCCAGCCGTTCTTTTGTTATAAATGGTACTGTAATTAATCCAACTTTGTTTTATTTATTTGAGAGTAATAGTTATTTTTTATACAAGACGATAAAATGGTATTTTATCGTTGATCGAAAAGATTAATTCACGAGCGATTATTAATTTCGGGAGACGATAATGCAATTTTATCGTCGTGTATAAAACAATATTTTTTCCATAGCGAGTTACGTTTTAGAAAATATTCAGAAATTATTATTTCAAGGAATTTATTACGAGTAGAAAAAAATATTGTGCTGGGTTGGTGTTGGTTGCGTCTTTAGTTGTCAGTTTTGAGTCAATATTTTTTAATTCTCTTTCGTGTCGATTGCTGATTGAATTGGAGCCAGAAGTGTCTCAAAACGAAATAAGTAAATTACCAACAGATATTCAGACTGTGTCGGCAAACGCCATATCCAAACTACTTCCATTTAAATCCCGAATAACTTATGAAAAGGAATACAAACATTTTCAAAAATGGAAGCAATTAAAAAACGTGCGAGAAGAAATGAAGTTTTTAACCTATCCTCGCTGTTAAAGTATCATTTAATCTACCCTTTCGATTAAATTACTATTTTATCTACTATTTTTGATAGATATAAGGCAATTTAATGGAAAAAAATATAATTTTGATTTACCCTTTCGAGTGCTATAACTTCTTCAGGAAGTATTTTAGGGTATATCTTCGTAGAAAGTTTTGTTTTATTTTTATCTGTAGACCTAATCACCAACCTAAGTTTAGATATAATATTTCTTTGACACCCTGTATAGAATTCTGAAACAAATTTTTCGAATTCTATTAATTTATCGTTATACAGTATTTTCCATCTGAAAAAAGGATCAGTGACTGGAAAATGGGAAAGCTAGCAAACTTTATTTTCTCCTTTTAAACTTATAGGAAATCTAGTTAGTTTCAACGTACTTCTTTACAATGGGAGGTCTAATGAAAAGAAGTTGAATTCAATATGGCTAAAGACGAAATCAGATTGTTCGTATGGTAACAGGATTTAAAAGTTGAAAGGAATCGAAACAGATTTCAGTTAAGTGAACAAACAGTTCACAGAAAGCTATCGACCATTTTTACGCTCTTTGGGTTTCTTGGTTTTTTTAATCAAATTATTTTGCTTCTAGAAAACGGTTTTTTTATTAGGATTTAAATATATTTTTTTAAGGATTTTAGAAATGCAAATACAAATAAAATATGTCTTGAAGGTTATTTTGTTAAATTTTATTGATATATGATTCTTTTATTTATTTTTTTACCTTTTCGTAATAGTCGCTCCGTAGTATAAATAAATTTAGAAAAATTTTTCGCGAAGAAAACCTCATATTCTTGTTTCTGGAGTCGAAATAGACTACCGCTAAAATTTTTTGCACTTATTTAAAACTCACTCGTATATCAGACGAATTTACTAGCTACGTTTGCAAATCTATATCGATTTTAGAATGACCTCACACTTGCCTGTAGGATACGGATTTGCTTAAAAGTTTTATGGGATTGATTGAACTGAGACCACTGCAGTCTCTCTCTGGTTAAAATCTTCTTACCAAATTGTATATCGTTTCTCTAATATACAGGGTGGTGCGAATTGAAGTCGGGACATTTCGGGTACACATTCAGTCTATTAATTAGCGTCGTATAGTGTAGATGTGTGTTGAGTCATCAGTCTAGCAAGTAGGTCAAACGCAAATTATTTACGAAAAGTATAAATTATACAGAGTATCATATATTACATATACATTGATTTTATAATGGCATATGAAATACAGCAAGCATTGAAAGTCGTTAAGCAAGAAATTGTGCAAAGCAAAATCGAAATTAAATCTACGATAGAAGCCCTAGAAACGAGGATATTGTTACAGATCGAAACGGCAAATAACAGAATTAAATATTTGGAAAAGGAAAATGCAGGCCTGCAGAACCGAATAGAGATACTTGACCGTATTACGAGGAAAAATAACATATTGGTTTTTGGATTGGAAAGCAGTGAAAAAAATACACCAGAAGAAACTTGCCAAAAACTTGGTGAGCTCCTAGATATAGATCTACATGTCGCGGACCTAAACAATTATTATAATTTAAATAAATCAAAGAGTGCAGTTAAAGTAGAATTTATATCTAAAACTAAATAAAAAAGTTGAAGTTCTTAGGCAGTGTAGAAAATTCAAAAACACTGGTGTGTCAATCTCACAAGATCTTACTGTGATACAAAGAGAAGAAAACAAGATATTAAGAAGACATTTAAAAAAGCAAGAGAGAACCCTATCAACAAATCCTACATTAAGGGGAATAAACTGTACATTGAAAATAGATCGTATACTGTTGAGGACTTGAGACAAAATTCAGAGGAACTAGAAATAATAACTAACAACAGTGCACCCTCAACTCCAGCTCTTATAAGTGAAAGAAAACTATTAGAGAAAGTATTATTAGGAGAAGAATACAAGAACGATAGGATCCAACAGCATAGTGAGGCACTCTCCAAGAAAACCAGCAACGAAAACAATAGTGTAGTGTTTAGTGTCACACCTATATACAAATCTAAGACTACTCAAAAAGTTTCTGATCAGATAACAGCAAGACGTTTGAGATCAGGATCTCAGTTGGGTATTTATAAATATTAGAAGTTTTATTGGTTTGTAACTGGATTTGTATGATGAAATGATAATATATATTTTTTTTGGTATGTTGAAAACATAATATGCTTTAAAAATAATTGATAAGTAACAAGACTCATTTATCTCATTTATTATTAAAGTATACATATCTTTATCAAATGGATGCGTACTTAAAAGATTTTGTAATATCGAAAAGAGAATGTTTTGTAATCAATGACAGTGCCGAGTATTTCTATAATGTACAAGCCTTAAGTGTATTTTTTTTCTTAATTTTTTTTATGTTTTTATTTTCTATTATTCTAACACTTGTACTAAAGAAAATTTTTATTTATATTTTATGTATACATATATGGTATAATATTAAGTTGATTATTTTGTTTTGAAAGATTATATTATTTATTACCTAATATCTCAAATTGTCATGTGACTTTGGTTGTATGCAATGCAATCGTTTTTTTTTATTATTTTGACTTGTAAATTTATATGTAGTTTTTAATTTGACTTATTAACTAGTATTATATTTTTTATTTATAATTCAAGCACATATATTTATTTAATTCAAATATTTAACTATTTCAAACAAAGCTACTTTGATAGACACCCCGTACAAGTTTTCGGACTTCTGGGGTCTTTCAATTTATTTATTGAGTTGGAATTTGATTATTTTGTATTGATTTTAAATATAAATATTCTATATGATGAATATATTTCTTATTTTTTAAATGATGTAAATTAAAAAAAAAACTGTAAAAACAAATAAAAATATACACCGTTGCTTTTTTTATTATTAATTAGCTACTTTATTTATGGTGTCCTAGAATTGAAAAAATGCAGTCACTGCAGAACTGAAACGGTGTACATTTATTAAACAAATTATGTCTGGCAGTTTGTAAATATTTGTATTAATTAGGTTACTATTATATTATTTAACATAAGGAATGTAAAATTTTTTGTATGACTTGAGAAATAAAGATTATAATTATTATTATTATTATTCAAATTGTCAATATTCCATTATGATAAATGAGGTAAGAAAATGCATTTTCTGCGAAAACTTGAAAAGATAGGTAAAAAATGGTACAATACAATTTTATAGACAATTAAATTGGTGTTTCAGTACAATATTTGTTTTTAAAAACTTAAATTCGCCTAGAGTAGGGTTCAGAACCGGGAATTCCCCGTTCTTTTGAGACATCAACTTTGATACTTTTATTTGGGACACTTTGTACCTTTAAAAAAATACATTGTAGCTTTAGTAGTCCTCCAACCCTGTTTTTAATCATAATGTGTTTTGAAAATGTTGTAATTGTAATGATATTATTAATATTTTCATCTGTAGAATATGTTGGTAAAACTTCCCCTATTACAATTCCGACCATCCTGTATTATTAGTTTATTACAAAGTTAACACGACAGACGATAGAATATAAAATTAAAAATATTGCTGGGTGTATATAAATAACCTGTTTATTTTTAAAGAAAATCAAGTTTAGTTTGCCGCAACTCGATAGATCTATGAAAAATGAAGACGCCGACCTACTTTCCACCACTTCGCAATCAGAAAGCAATCTAGTTAGTTCTCAGATAGTTTCCAACTGTTACTCAATTAAAGGAAAAACTTTTAACTTTTTTCCAAACAGATCAGCTTTGAGTTCGAGTTTTTAATCGACTTTATATTTTGTTGATGTTATGGTCTTATTTACTTAACATTTTGTTTTTAGTAATTATTTGTTTAGTTGTTGTTATTATTACAGCAATATATGCTGAGAATAACAAAGATAGACCGTAATAGAATAGAGTGGATACGACAAAAGACCCAGATAATAGATGTCAAGAAGAAAAGTGGCAATGGGCAAGACACCTGGCAAGACCTGTAGCAAGACCTGGCAAGACCTGGCTGGTACCCACGAGGATCAAGTACTTGGAAGATATTTATAATAAATCCAAAAAAAATAATGAGACTTTAACACCCTGTAGCTACGAAACAAAGCAAAATCGGACCTATATTGATATGAAGAATAAATCTTATCTTTATGTGAGGAATCTCACCACGGGAGATGGCACATGTTTTTTGAAACACCCTGCATAAGAGGCTACACCATAATTGAAAACTTAAAGTTAAATAAGCTCGAATGATGATAATGAAGATAATGACGACTCTTGTAAAAGTCCTTAAAAACAACGAATGAGGTATTACTTTTATTTAAATGATATTCGATTAAAATATGGAGTACTGAAATCGCAATAATATTCGGAATTGTAGCTGAACTAAAACTTGAATGAAATAGGAAAATAGTTCAGTGTAATATATGGCCTGTTTAGGCTATCGATTTTCGAACCTGTGGGATGGTGTGAGTTGGTGAATTTTTTATGCGATTGATCCAATTGAAGCTGCTGCAGCGTGTAGTAAAACACTTTGGCTAAAGTGAGATGTTCGCAGCTAAACGATAAGAAAAATGTGCAGATACCCCTATATTTATATTTTGATAACTGGTCAAAAAATAGTTTCAATTTGGACTTTAAAAAACTGCCTTGTAAGATATTTCATGAAACTCATATATATCGAATGAGAAAATTAGAGAAAAATGAATAAATCACTGACCCGGCAAACATGGTTTTGCCATATAAGTATTTTTTTTTCTACAAACGTCAAAAAATGAATGAGTTGTTTTAGATACTTTTTTTCCAACCTGTTACGAGCATAACGGGCGGAGGTCGAGTTATTATGGCGCTGTATGTTTCAGTACGTTATTAAGTTTCAATATTTAGGTATTTATTTATTCTGAAAAATTTTCAGAATAATATTTTAAGATTTTTTAAAAATGTATACAGGGTGTTTTGAAAAATCTGGTCGTTGATTAATCACGATCCTGCTTAAAGCCCTTGACGTAAAAAGCTGATTTTTGGAAAACGGATTGACTTTAGGGTGTAGAGGTTCGATAAGAAGGGATTTTTCGAAACTCCAATTCTAAGGGGGTGAAACCACCCTCAAATATTAGAATATTTTTTATTTAAAAACCGGTGAGTTTTTCGGAAAAACTCTTAAACACGTATATTTTATTTCGTTGTTTTACATATTTTAAGATTTTTTAAAAATATATACAGGGTGTTTCATAAAATATGACCATTGAGTAATCACGATTCTGCTTAAACTGCTTGACGTTTAAAGCTGATTTTTGGCTTGACGGATTGACTGTGGGGTTGAGGTTCGATAAGGAGGAGTTTCTCGAATCTCAAATTTCAAGAGGGTGAAAACGCCCCTCAAATATTACAATATTTGTTATTTAAAAAACGGTTAGTCTTTCGGGAAAACGCTTGGACACGCATAATTTATTTTGTTTTTTTACATATTTTGAAATTTTTTAAAAAATCATACAGGGTGTTCCAAAAAGTTGAGTAATTGATTAACCACGATTCTGCTTAAACTGCTCGACGTTTAAAGCTTATTTTTGGCAAATGTGAGAAAATTTTATCCAGTTTGTATGTTAATAGAAATTCTTGCTTTGCTTTATCATTACCATTACAAATTATTAATTTGACGCGAACGAAGTCGCGGGTACACGCTAGTTTAAGTGTAAAATTAATTCTAGTGTGTAGTTGTTTTACTTATGAAGAATATACTACACATTTTCTTATATTGCTATTTTTTGACCGCAAATGGTAAAATTATAACTAAGAGCTTCTCGCCCGTCGAGTAAGATGCACCCTGTACACTGCTACGCAATTCAGTATCTACGCGGATCGAGGGGCAAGGCGTAGGTAGATCGGAATGTATACGTATAGAGAGTGGCGGAATTTTGGCTTTTTTATATCGCAATTTGTAAACAGCGCTTATTTGTAAACAACGACCGTTTTTAGAGAGGTATTTTAGATAACAATCGATATTTAGAAATGTTTTGACACCCTGGAAATACTACCACCGAGCATGTCATTGTTGCAACTTGCGACTGCGTTAATACGCCTGGCGGTGACCGCCTCATACTCTTTCAGATATTTAGCAATAAAATAAAGAAACCTGTTATTTTTAAACTGTTATTTTAAGCTGTTTTTTTTATATATATAACTATAACAGTTTCAACTGTTATCTAAAAATAACAGTTTTATCACTAGAATCCTCGACGTATCCCTCGGCCACTGTCGAAGATTTCCATCCTCCGTGGCGCTTCAAACTAAATATATCACCCCCTGCTAATGCAAGGAGTGTAAGTTCTCCGGAAACAATACCCAGTGTAGGCCTCATAATCTGGCAGCAAGTGTTTTACTATCATGCTAGGCTCGACACTGTAAAGACTCGGTCTATGTTTGTTTTTGTATCGGGTACTTTAAAAATCAAAATTGAATCTTTATCGTCTATGTTATCGACCGTCATTTTAGTAAGTTCCTCACGGCGGCAGGCATCAGAAATGCCAAGTATTAAAACGACCTTAAAGGAAATCGATGACGATGTTGTAACAGTCCAAATTTAGCTTCAACTAGGTTTAAAAATATATACCAATTTTGCTTACAAGTTAGATCAAACTCTTATTTATGCTGATAAATAAATTTATTGCATTTAATTTTTATAAACAGATATTCATTACAGCTATATTTCATTATCTTTCTTACTCTACTTTGCTTAATTTATTTTGCTGTCCATGCCATATATCAGCAGTAATCAATCAGTAATGATCTAAAATATAATTAAAATGTATTATCTTATGCTAATATAATCAAATTCACCAAAATATTACCTTTAATTTCTGGACTTGTTTATGTTTCTGAATGTTGGCTTATTTGCCGTAATTTCTAGTAGTTCTACGGTACTGCTTGCCCTTGTATTATCTTAGAAGATTTATTAACAAGTGTGGATTGGTCTTTAAAATATTATTTGATCCTATATTTCATTATAGAGCCCAAAATGAAGTTATTTACCTGCATATTTTTTGAAATTTATCATTTGTTTATTTTCTGCAAATTGTAAGGTTAACAATTATTATTAATCATGTCATTTAAATTTGAATTGCTCAGATCAGTTGAGATTACTGTATTCGGCGCACAAACGCTGTTGTCAGGTTGAGCAGTACTTCCTTTAGGTTCTGATGTTTGTATTTTCTGATAATTATTGATTGCATAATCGACATCCTTTCCGTAATATTGTGTATGCATCGTCACCGGCATAAGGTTTGGTATGTTTGAGTTTGAATGGTTATTGGAATTTTCTTTTAATTCTAAGTAATGTTTATTTCGGCAATGTTTCTAAATTCCCAGAATATTAAATTGCAACTTTGCAGTATAAATAAATTTCTTCGGACCGGAACTCTATCTGATCGATGTAGGTTTCCCATTTTTCCCTTCAGCTTCAAAGCAGGTGTTTTGGTCAGTGTAATTTGTTGGAATTTTCCTGTTTTACCCGTTTGTTGGGGATAATCACTGACTAGAACTATTATAAGGGATACTTTTGCTGTTTGAGTTGTACCTTACCTTTTAAAAGTATCTCTGAGCTGTTATATACGGGATTTAAATCTGCTCGTGGCTGGTAAGTTTTTTTTGATCGCCATTTTGTCTGGTGTGATTTGTACTATTCAAATTATTTCTTCACAGGGAAAGCCTTTTGATTTATTTCTTTGTCATCGTCGATTTTCTTGGGAAGAGGAACTTAAAACCACCACCTGTTCCAGTAATTTCTGCTTTCTGAATCCAGCAATTTGAACATCCATCTATTAGAAAAAAACTACATTTTTTTGTAAAGCCCAGCAAGGTAACTTTTTATGATATTTTCTATATTTCTACAGTTGAAACGTGTTTTGGTTATTTAATTAATTATAGCTGTATGTTCCTTTTGTTTCAAACTATTCCTTCTAGGTAACTTTCTTTTATTTCGTAAACCTAATACCGCTCTCGGTTTTAGGGCTTTTTGGAATAGGATTTTTTACACCAGGATGTTTTAAGACCAGGATTTTTTTAAGACCAGGATTGTTCCTACAAGATTTTTAAGACCAGGATTTTTCCACCAGGATTTTTCCACCAGGATTTTTCCACCAGGATTTTTCTGGCTTGCTTTTTCTGGCAGACTTTTTGCAGTACGTCTCTCTGGAAGTGCTGGATACGTCGCTGGATCAGATCGGAAGCAGAGACAAGTAAACGTTACTGAAAATTTTATCTTCCCCTACTTGTTTTTTTTTTCCTTTTCTTACTTACCTTTTTTTTATCTTATATTGATTCAAGGTTCAATAGTTCAAGGTACATACGGTTCGGTTTTCAATTTTTAATTAAATTTAGTATATATAACGTCATCAAATTTGGTTAATTTTTTTTATTTAATATCATTATACAATACTATATTAATTTATCTTAGTGTTTTATTCATCCTTTAATTTTTTTTATCTTTGTAATATTTTTTCAGTAATAAAAAAAACATACATTCCAAGCTCACGCTTTTTTTTCGAAGCAATAATATAATAATTATAATTTTTAGGGATATCACGATTTTAATGTTTGTAGAAAAAATGTTTGCAACTCGTGCGCAACCTACTTTGGCGATCGACATTTGAATTTTTTAACGAGGCGTAGCCGAGTTGATTTATAAATAAGAAATGTTTTCATTTATAATTAGTTTGAACATCAATACCAATCACTTTAATCACTAAATACATCTAACACAATATTACCAACTATTTCATTCATTGTTGATGGCCCCGTACAAACTCTACTCCAAAAATGTATTTTTTTGTTTTATGGATTTTTTAATATATCTTTTGATATATCGATACACACACCGTTATTAATGTGAAGAATTTTTAATCAAACTGAAAATATTCATTACTGTTGTATTATTATTAATGCTATAAATTTAACAGCGGACTTTGGAATTGGGTATTGAAAAAATAATTCCAAATATAGGTGATATTAAACAAAATTTATATATGTTCGTACATGTCCTCATCTTGATTTATGGTTATTTTCTACTATATAGGGCACAGTTTTCCTGTTATATTACATCTTGCACTCTGTTTCAATTGAATTTACCATCTATTTTACATATTTATATATAAATCGAATTTATATTGTGTCATTTGTATAATTTATTACAAAAAATTACAACAAAATATATTAATATATGATAAAAAAAGCAATAATACAGATTTATTTTATTAAACAAAAACTTATCTACCAAGTTATACAGGATGAGTCTTAAATAGGTGCAAAAATGTTTAGGAGCAGTATATTTTGATCCCAGAAACACATCTATGAGGCTCTTTCGCGAATTTTTTTTTGGAAAATTTCGAAAAAAAATTGATTTTTCATTTATTGTTTTATTTTTAAAAGATTTTTTAAATTTTTTAATATAAATACCCATAAGATTTTTTTGAAGATATGAATCCGCCACAGAGGTATAGATATGATTTAAAGTCGGGTTGTTTACACCATTTATTGGTCAAGAACGACTGGACCGATTTTAGTTATCTCTGATTTGTTGTATTTGTCTCCACTCATGGAAAAATTCATGGACAAAAACACTAACTAGGTTTAGAACTCCGCCATTTTCCACAATTGGCAGCTCACGTCACGGACGCTTATAGCTTATTTGTAACAATTTATGTCCACTAAAAATTAGTGGTATACTAGACATTATAGAATAAAAATTCAAATAAAATAGTAGAAAAATGCCATATTCAATGCTAGAAATATATTAGAAAGTCACATACTCGAGATTATTAACAATTTCTCTGATTTCTAAAGCAGGAGCTATTGAAAAAAATAAATAACAAATAAGGCTCCTAAGAAAAATTATACTATATCGTGCCGTCTTTATAGGCAACAATATATTCTTCAGGTAAAGTTGTTTTCCTTTTATCGAGCCCCAATTTAATATCTGAGCTTTAGAAAAGCCCCAAAATTGATTTAGTAATGTTTGCTTTATCCGTTTTATTACGCTTTTCCCTCTTTTCTCTATTAATTCCCCAATTATCGTTTGACAACAATAAATTTCGAAAAAGGATCGCAAAAATCATTGAAAAAAATAAAACCAGAAAAAATAGATATAATGTAATAAAACATTTTGATATGCGGCTAGTTATTAAAACTCATTTGGCTTTAATATCTCAATATTTCGTCAATTCTTTATTGACTTCTTCAGGAGATGGCTACAATTAAATATATACCTACTTAGTCAACTACACAATTAAAAAAGCAAGGAACTTACAAGCTTAGAGTAAAACTTTACATGTATTATCAAACATTAGAAACGACCGAACAAAGACACACAATATAAAATTACACCTACATTTCTAACTATCGTCTACTATCTAGTGAACACTATCTATCACTGAACACTGAGTAAGTTTACAAATTTATTATATTATAATAGATTAAAAATATTGCAGTATATATTACTGAGTTGATTAGTATCTATTTTGTAATTAATAGCAAGTTGTTTTTTTCTTCTTGTATGGCAATTTCGAGAAATTATCTATTTTTGTAGTTACGTTCCACTTGTAGTATCCCCACATTGTCAAAATCAAAGGAGTGGCCAGTGTCAAGATGATGGTCAACTACTGCACATCTTTTTATGTAATTTTAGGTCACTTTTATGGACGGCAATTCGCTGTTTAAACCACTGACTAGTTTGTCCGATATAAGAACAAGAACCCTCGCCATCCCTGACATGCAATCTCATAAATAACATAATATATATAACGCTATATGCGAGAGGCATGCTATTCTTGGTTTATTATTTACTGAGACCTCGTTTTTAACTCCTAGGGAAACTTCAATACAATTTACAAATCTTAACAGTTTTGTTAGTTGCGTTATACATTTGGCGCCCAACGTAGGGCGAAATATTTTTACAAAAATTTATTTTCACTTCTTCTTTAGGACTTTTTAATTTCCAAAGTTTTTAAACTAAAAAAATAGAGAGTTATTACAACATATTTCAGATTTAATCCCCTAAAACTCATACGGCAAATCCGCCACAAATAAACCTACCACCTCACTCCCATCGCAGATTATCTAAAACTTTATACGGAATATATTCGGGATTTGGGCAAAAGTCGACCAGCCGAGCGAGAATAATTCGAGAAAATATGTGGCTTTCGGCTGAATTATCGGCCTGTTTCGGACAGGTAAGGAATAAGGATGTTTAGGGAGTTTTTTCGTGCTTGATGGGGCCGAAGGAGTTAAGTCGGGCGATGCTTTGTAGCCGTTAATACGTACGAAGGAAGCAAAGCGTAAGGAATGTTTCCTAGTTATCGATCCAGGCCACGCACAAAGCAGTATTTCAATCTTAAAAGCCATAAATCGAAAATTCAAACTTCAAAAGAAACGAAGATTTTTTAAGTGAAACTACTTTTTTATTTTGAAGTGAAACTAATTTTTGAGTGAAACGCGCACTGGTAGTAAAAATTCAAGGCCGTGACACGACACGCGAGAGAAAAAGTGGCAAGGACAACCTACGGCTTAGAAAAAATTGCCCTACCGGGTGCGTCTCAAAAGTGGCTCACCCCCTGTAACTTTTTTATTTTTTCAGATAAAAAAATGAGATTTGGTATGTTAGTACTCGTATATGACATAAATTAGAATTGATTGACGTATTCAATTGTTTTTGATCACTTCCTGTTTCACCGGAAATGACTACAATTTTTGATTTTTAAATGGCACCCTCTATTTTTTTTACTCTATTCGATAGAAAATGACACTCTGAGTAGAATGACATATCATATGTCAACTTTTGACATTTTCTCATATGGTTCATTTGAAATTGTAACATGCGGTTCATAACGACAATTTGACTCGAAATAAGATGTGTGTGGTACCAAATTATTCGTAAAAACATGCTTTTTCCAAATATGCTAATGAGCCACCGTCGTTCCATTTTGGGCATCTTTTAACCGGTCAGAACAAGACACTAAAAACATTAAACGATCAAATATATTTTTCCAAAGGTCCTTGATTAAAAATTAGTGATTTTAAGACAGCCATGGCACTCAATAATCATAATATATCAATCAATCAATCTAAGATATGCCGACGATACACTAATCATAACATCAAGTGTGGAAGAAATGGAATTTATTATGCAACGTCTCCAAGAAACTAGTACAGAATTTGGGCTAAAACTTAATCCTAACAAAACTACTGTCATGATTGTGGACCGACAAAACAACAACCAACCTCACGTGGGAAACATAGCTGGATTTAAGGTGGTTAATAAATACTTATATCTGGGATCGCTAATCGACAACAGCGGCTCATGCGAAGGCGAAATAAGACGTAGAATTGCGCTGGCTAGAACAGCCGTAACTAAATTAACTAAGATATGGAAAGATACAGCCATCACTAAGAATACCAAACTAAGACTGCTGAACTCGCTTGTTTTCCCGATTGCTACGTATGGGGCGGAAACATGGACGCTGAAGAAAAGCGATACCAGGCGAATAGATGCTTTTGAAATGTGGGCATATAGACGTCTGCTACGTATACCTTGGACAGCCCATCGTACGAATGAGTCAGTTCTCCAAGAACTAAACTCACAACTCAGCCTCTCAAAAAAAATAAACCGATGTTTTCTGACATATATTGGTCACATTGCTAGAAGAACGGACTCACTGCAGCTGCTAATAGTCGAGGGAAAGGTAGAGGGAAAGCGACCACGAGGAAGATCACCCAAGAGATGGGTTGATCAAACTAAAGACCTAATCGGCCAAGGCCTTCATGAAACCGTCAGCATGGCTCAAAACAGAGCGGACTGGCACAATACGATAAAAACCGCTACAGGAACATCATAGTCACTAATCCCTCTTCAGGGAAACGGACCAAAGAGAGAGATGGCACTCTAGATTGAAATTCAAAAGACGATGTTTTTTAAGGCGAATAAAAAGTTGACATATGGTATGTCATTCTATTCCAAGTGTCATTTTCTATCGAATAAAGTAAAAAAATACCGAGGTTGCCATTTAAAAATCAAAAGTTGTAGACATTTCCGGTGAAACAAGAAGTGACCGAAAATAATTGAATACGTAAATGAATCCTAATTTATGTCATATACTAATATACCAAATCTCGTTCTTTTTTTATCTGAAAAATTACAAAAGTTATAGCGGTGAGCCACTTTTGAGACGCACCCAATCATAATTCATCTATAAGAAAAATACCACTACACGCAAATATATTCCTAATGAGTCTTATCATAGTGTTAAACACTCGAAAAAGTTCCTCAGAACTAAGAACGAGAAAAATCAAAGGTTTTCCTTGATTTAAGTAAAAACAAGTCTCCTCAACGAACGCCTCAGTAGGCTGTAGCTGAGAAACAACGGTGAATGCAGATTATGTGAGGAAAATGGGGAAACACCAGAACACCTAATCACTGAGTACGCCTAGACGACGACCATTCGTGCCATGAACTTTGGTACGGCTGATGTCGAGGATGGAGAGCTGGCCTCTGCGGAGCCGTCTCAGATACTGGCTTTTGTTAAAGCCCTGAGACTGTATGATGAGTTATAACTCGTTATAACTCAAGAAAGGGGAACACACAATAGATCTGTAAGGTCGCGGTGATTAACTCCCCTCCTAAACATTCTACATTCTAGGTAATCTTAAGGATAAAACACCTCCACTGGAAAGGTCGGGTATTTATAAAATTTCTTGTAAAAATTGTAATCAGAAATATGTTGGGCAAACTAGAAGATCGATATTAACTTGATTTAAATAACATTTGGCTCAGATAAGATATAGTAGACCGGATAAATCTTGCGTTGCTGAACATATTGTTGATAAAGAACATTGTATAGATCTTAAAAATTTAAAATTAATTAAACAAGTCTCAAATTACAGGCAATTAGATGCATATGAGACCATCAGAATTAATGAATGTAAAGATAGTATGAACAGAGACAACGGTCCAATTCCTTCCAGTTATCTATTCCTATTGCTTTAGTTGCGGAAATCAGTTGTTACGCTCGACTAGCTCCCTGACTCGGTTGGTTAGATCTTGCCACGCCTACTCGGTACCCATTAATCTAGTATATAAACGCTTAAATTGTAGATATTAGTTTAGTTTTAATCATCTACTGATGATGCTAACATGGTTAGCGAAACGCGCGTCCATGGTAAAAGTAAGTGTTTCGGTGTATTTTTTGTGAACATTTCAAACATGTCCTTCAAATTCTTCAATTTAAGAGCTGTTAGTGTCCTTAAATTTAATAGAAGTAAGAAGTTTCAATTCAAATATGCGCTCATAGTGCACAAAATCAATAGATATTAGGTAGATACATATAATTAATAGATATATAGGACAAAAACAATAGATTCGAAGAATAACTTATTAAACAACATAAAAGAAACATTAATAAAAAATGATCCACCTACTTTCATTGACAAAACTTCAAACAAAACAGAAACCCACACAATGAAGAGATTAGAGAAAAGAATAAAGAAAGAATTTTAGAAATCTTGAATAAGTGATTAAATAACTTAGAAGAGCTTTAAAAGACTTCTTTAAAACTGAAGAGATATTAAAGTTCAATTAGTTCCTAACAGATTTATGTAACAACTTAATAGAAAACGGGTTGCTTTATATCATAACAGCCATAAATCAAACTGTGTGACATCGTCGAACGTACTCCGCTTTCAAAAATATTACTTTTTGAGACTCTATTCTAATTTCAAGAAGAGAGTTTAACCAAGATTGATAGTACTAATATCGTTTTATGAAGCAGCTGTCAATTTATATTAAATATGATAATTCAGTATACCTAAAATATACTTTTTTATACACATTTTCAATATTTAAATTAGAAAACCTTAAACAGCCTCTACACTATCTCCGAAATATTTCTAGATCAATACTAATCAAACAACCAATCACGCAAACTTCTTCAGCTAAAGTAAACTGCTGATGGACACATTCCATCCAGTTCGAAAGGACCCAGTCCATGAAAGTTTTCTCGTTATAATTCGGTTTTAATATATTCTTTTGGTGATAATAATGTTATTTAATAATTAATTTATACCCCCCAACTCGAGAATCATACTTTTTCAGCTAATGGTAAAGTGCTGATAGACACATTCCGTCCAGTTCAAAAGGACCCAGTCCAGGAGAGTTTTCTCGTTATAATTCGGTTTTAATATATTCTTTTGACGATAATAATGTTATTTAATAATTAATTTATACCCTCCAACTCGAGAATCATACTTCTTCAGCTAATGGTAAACTGCTGATAGACACATTCCATCCAGTTCGAAAGGACTCAGTTTAGGAGAGTTTTCTCGTTATAATTCGGTTTTAATATATTCTTTTGATGATAATAATGTTATTTAATAATTAATTTATACCCCCCAACTCGAGAATCATACTTCTTCAGCTAATGGTAAACTGCTGATGGACACATTCCATCCAGTTCGAAAGGACTCAGTTTAGGAGAGTTTTCTCGTTATAATTCGGTTTTAATATATTCTTTTGACGATAATAATGTTATTTAATAATTAATTTATACCCCCCAACTCGAGATTCATACTTTGTCAGCTAATGGTAAACTGCTGATAGACACATTCCATCCAGTTCGAAAGGACTCAGTTTAGGAGAGTTTTCTCGTTATAATTCGGTTTTAATATATTCTTTTGATGATAATAATGTTATTTAATAATGAATTTATACCCCACAACCGAAGAATCGTACTTCTTCAGCTTATGGTAAACTGCTGATGGACACATTCCATCCAGTTCGAAAGGACCCAGTCCATGAAAGTTTTCTCGTTATAATTCGGTTTTAATATCTTCTTTTGATGATAACAATGTTATTTAATAATTAATTTATACCCCCAACTCGAGAATCATACTTCTTCAGCTAATGGTAAACTGCTGATAGACACATTCCATCCAGTTCAAAAGGACCCAGCCCAGGAGAGTTTTCTCGTTATAATTCGGTTTTAATATATTCTTTTAATGATAATAATGTTATTTAATAATTAATTTATACCCCCCAACTCGAGAATCATACTTCTTCAGCTAATGGTAAACTGCTGATGGACACATTCCATCCAGTTCGAAATGACCCAGTTCAGGAAAGTTTTCTCGTTATAATTCGGTTTGAATATATTCTTTTGATGATAATAATGTTATTTAATAATGAATTTATACCCCCCAACTCAAGAATCATACTTCTTCAGCTAATGGTAAACTGCTGATGGACACATTCCATCCAGTTCGAAAGGACCCAGTTCAGGAAAGTTTTCTCGTTATAATTCGGTTTGAATATATTCTTTTTGGATGATAATAATGTTATTTAATAATGAATTTATACCCCCCAACTCAAGAATCATACTTCTTCAGCTAATGGTAAATTGCTGATGGACACATTCCATCCAGTTCGAAATGACCCAGTTCAGGAAAGTTTTCTCGTGAAAGCGCGTCTCAGTCTATTTCAGGAAACGTGGGAACTAATGTTTATAACACGGGCTTATATTTATTACACTATTTTGTGAAATAGCACGCAGCAATCAAGGTCAAACGTCGTGGTGGCTTTAGAAAAATAGGTAGACATGGAGTATGATTAAATATAATTAATTTGTAATGGACTGTAATGTGATACCATTATAAACTGATATGAAAAATCAAAAACGGTGCATTTAGAAAACAGTTACCGATGGTAGTTTAAATTGGCTATTCCTCTAAGGTCACACAAGAATATCTAGTTTTAATCATTGTGTAACATTATTAATTAGAATATAGTAAAAATATATATATCCAGAACTTAAAATCGTAAAACTGCATGGCAATACGCAGTGCCTAACTGTTCTGGCTGTCCGTCTTTTATAGGTTGTGTTAAGCTATTTAAATATAAAAAAGATCGTCTAATTATTTCTTATTTTTGAATAGATTTATATTAAAACATGTTATTGTTATATATATAAAAGTATCTTTTATTGACATCCGGTCAATCAATAATTTTCCCAACCAGCTTCATATATTGATCATGTTGCCAGTATTACTCATCAAGCAATACTACTGTTATATTAATCAATTAAGGTCGCGTAAAACAAACATAGCATATACAATTTTATATACTAATTCATTCTAATAAAATTAAATAACAATCCTGCTGATTGAGTAAAATATTTTGTTCTTAAATATCTACTCTAAATATTATTAAACGCGTGTTCAAATATTAATCTTGTGGAATATAGATCAACATAAAACAACAGCTATTTTAGAAACGTCTAGGTTTACTTATTTCACTGAGATCTGTGAAAAAAAGTACTTTGCCTCGGGTACAGATACCGCCACTTTTTAGAAATAACTCAAAACCAAACAAAATTGAACGTAGCAACAGGAAACGTCCAAAAAAATCCCCCCGCGCCTTTTAAGAATCAAAAGTAGGTTGAGGCAAACCGAAGTAGGTCAAAAAACTGGAAATAAATAGAAATGCGACAAAGTTGGGCTACAAAACGCGACCTAGCCCTGCTTTGAAGAGTTCTCCGCATAGTGTAGAGGTTGTTTAAGATAAATCCATTTATACCTCATCTCGTTTTACTTAGTCTCGCCTTATTATGAAAAACGTATTTAAACGTATTTAAATATCGTCAATAAAGTAGAGGCTGTTTAAAATTAAATCCGTTTATACCTCATCTCTTTTTGCTTAGTTTCACGTTTTTATGAAAAATGTGTTTAAATATCGCCAAAAAATTAATCATTTCATTATTTCATTTAATTTTTATTAGTGATAAATATTCGAATTTCTTAAATTTATTGCCTACCAAACGAGCAATTCAAAAGCAAAAGCATTCCTTTCACTGTTGATCGCTCTGTTTATAGAAGGCTATGGAGTACTAAGATAAACAAGGTATAGTGAGAACAAATGAAAGTAAAATAACGATAGACAAGAATCTATTAATTCTGGCTTTATCGGCTATCTATCTGTACCTACATATCTTAATCTACTTTATAGCCACTTTTTGTAATTAATTTTCCACGTTTATACATATTAAATTAATCAGCTTGCGTGCGGCGAATCGCATTATGTTACCATAAGTATATTAATGTTACCCTCTCCAATTATGTGACATAACACTCAAGATAAAAATAAATAATTGTTTAAACTGACAATAACCTAACTAGCAGTAATATGTCTTTTGTGAGGAGTTTCAATTTATGTTTATTTTTCTATTTATCTAAATAAGGGCGACTAATTAAATGCCTTTTGAGTATAGACAAAGAATATTAATATTCTTTGCTATGGATCTTAATATATTGGTATTTCCAATTACCAGAATTCTGGAAAAATGTTAAATAAAAAAATTTTAGGAAATGTTACGATACCATATACAAAAGAAATTGAGTATACAGGGTATACCTGCAAATTATAATATGAGACCTGAATGATAATTTCAGGATAATTTTATTATGATCTATTGTGTTTAATCTGATATATTTTGTATTATACCGGGTGGTGCATGTGATGGCACATGTTGTTTGAAACACCCTGTATAATTTGAATAAATCTATTTTTTTTCATTTGGAGCAACATTTGTTATTAGGGAAGTAATGTGAATACTGTCTATATCTAGTAAGTTCATTTCGTGAAAACAATTTATAATTTCTTTATAAAGCTTTTCGGCATTTGAAGAAAATCTAAAAAATCAAAAAGTTATTTTTTTTAACTCTACTACAGTGATCCAACGGAGACCAGTAACTTATCAGTGATTTTTAGATATTTTAAGCAGTGTCTTTTTGCCTCTGGCGACGGTAAGAGATACACCTCCTGAAACGGTTAAGTATTTTTTGTCGGTTAGGCAAATTTGTTTTATTAATAAAATACCACTGACAAATTGAACCAAAGCAGTAGGGTTTACAAAAAAAAAAACATTTTTATTTTTTAGTTTTTTTTTAGTGGCGAAACACCAAAAAATCTTTTGTGACACGAACCTAGTAAATAACATGAGAAAATATATTATTTTAGGATAATCGGCCTTGCTTCAGATAAGTAAGGGTCTTCGCTGTCCCTTTCACTGGCGTTAAATAGGTTAAATGGAGTGAAAAGTCTGATATTAAAATCTATGTAGATTTAGAATGTATAGAGAAGAAGATTATAGAGAAGCTATAAATAACATGAGAGATTATTATTATTATTTTAGATTAATATAATATTATTAATATTTGTAATAGTTATTTAGAAGTATATGCAAAAAATACATACGAGTATAGAATCATTATTGTAGGGAGTGTATCATTTAAAAATTCACAGATTTTGCAACATGCGCAACCATCATAGGCGTATTGAAAATACCAGATACAAGTCGGCGGTTGTCGGCAATCACCTGTTTTTTTACATTTTATATTAATTTGTGACGTCATTTGGAAGAGCTCAATAGAAATAATTTCATCATTTGGAAGAGCTCAATAAACCTTGTTTGGAAAGCAATTTGACATTCGTGACGTCACCATTCCGGCAGTCTATGGTGCGTCCCATAGGTGCGTCCAGACCTGACGAGCCGAGCGCGAGACGAGAGCAAGGCAAGAGCGAGATAAGAGCGAGACGAGAGCGACACATTTTCTATCCATTTTTTACGCCAACCTGCCACGAGACAAGCCGAGTGGGATCGTAGTGAAAGAAAGCCAAACACATATTAAATTGAAATTGAATATAACAAACGATGGCCAAATAATAACGCATACAGTAATAAATTTTTGTATCTTTCATATGATATTCGGTCTTTAACATGGTATTCATCGTCAGTTTTCCCCCTTTTGGCTGTTTTCCCCTTTATCCCTTACACGACGTTTTTTACATAATGCGTTTTTTAACGTTTTTAGAACAAAATGTTAAATAAAAAAGTTATTGGTAAGGTTAAGAAGCACATTTTAACATTACTATAGAGTATACAGGGTAATTCAAAAAAGTGTTGAAGATATAACATATTTTCTAATGGGAATACCCTATTTGTTATTTTATTATTGGGTTATACATACGTACAATTCGGTAACTTTTCTTGCCATTTTTTGATATTATATATCTAAAATTAATAGATGTAATAATTCAATTTGTTTGAAGAAATGTTGGATTTCGGTAGGGTAAAAATTATTAGTGACATAAAATTTGTAAATTCTATCAGAAAAAATGATAATACATACGGTGTACGATTTAAAAATTTGAGATTTTAAATGGTCGAAATTTATAAATCAGACCTAATATCTCGCAGTCGGGCGGGCCTACCAAAAACACGTCCAGACTTTCGAGCTTTCTTTGATCGGCCGTTGGAAAACCGACAGGGGACGGATAGCAACGAGGTTCCGTGGGTTGACTCGCGACGCTCGTCCACACAGCGAATTTGGAATGTCTCGCGCTCGTCTCCCCAGGTTTGGACGCACCATCGTATCGCTGATCGCCATTCGCAAATATATTCCAGATACGTATAGTGAACAAGTGAACCGTTCGCAACGTTAAATAATTTTGATATTTAATTTTTATCGTGATGGCTTTTTCTGAAAGTGTATACATAGAATTAATTGCATTAATTTGCAATAGCACTTCGAACCCACAGTTTTGTTATGGAGCCAGATTAAACCAATCAGAATGAGTATTATGTTGCCGTAAAAGCCCGAATAAAGCCCCGTTAAACGTAGAGTTGCCCACGTAGGAGCCCGAAATATACCAAAAAGTGGGTCAGTTTCGGTTAAGTTTAGATTAGGTCTATATTTTTATTAATTCAAAACCTAATTAATAATAAAAACAAACTAAATTCTAATTCTAATCTAACCTAAACTCACCCCTTCTTTTGCATATTTCCGGCTATTACCTGGGTATTCCTAGGTTTAACTAATATTCGAACTTACGGTGTAAATTTATGGAGGGCCCATAAATTTAAATTTGCCGTACAACAAAATTTCACCAATTTTCTCAATAAAAATTAAAAGTTATAAATCATACTATTTTTTATAGAAATGATGGAATAAGGATGAACGGGGTGCCGGTAGACCAAGAAGATACTTGGAATGTAAGTGTTAATTTATACTCGAATTGAGTTGCCTCACAGTTTAGGCATATTTGAACCCTTACCGTGCATAGTTACTGTAGATAAAAATAAATTAAAATATAGTTGGCTCCAACGATAATTTAGTTTGCAGCTTCTTTTCATCATACCTAATAAAAAAACCGCGACAACCACTACTTATAGTATGTACCTACATATGTATTTTTAAACATCATTAAGAGATTTAAGTATAAAAAAGTGCCCATAATGTGAATAGCGGTATTGACGGTTTTTGTTATGAGGAAAATAAGCAGCAAAATATATTATCGACTGCAGCAACTATGTATTCCTAGTTTACATTCAGTATGTCCAATTAATATGGAATATTATACCTATACATGCTTTTAAACATTTTCTACCATTATATTTTGATAGTTGAGTTTTTGAAATTATTTGTTAGCTTCTTAAACAAAACAGACCTATAATAATTCAAATCTTTATCATCCAAGACTTTCAAGAATTATGAAGTAATCTCACGTCAATTTTTTTAAAATTATTGCATGCCTTAAGTATTTGCAAAGTTAACAAAAATATTTCTTTGCATACCTTGCAATTAATATATTTGGTCTAATTCAGTTCTGCATCATATCCGAAATTCAGATTGTGTGTGACACAACGAAGAGTGAACGTGCAACGTGAAAGACAAGAAAAATGGCAAGTAAAAAAAAATGTAAAATTTTAATTATTAATTACACAGTCCTTCCCTTGAGTTCTTCTGCCTAAAATCTATATTGCCTTCCCTAAGATTTTAAATATAAATGATTGAAACTCATAACAAGTTTACCACAATTTAAACTTAAGATAATTATTTAATTATAATAATAATAGCTCCCGTATATAGCGTTTAACGCCTTGGGAGTAGCAAGGTACAGCTTGCTATACTAGAGCCGTTCGGTATACAAGGAAGGTAATGTGACTAGCACTACGCTTCAACTGCCTATTATTATCTCAGGATTGTGAATCCCAAGTACTCATTTTAAGGCTGAGTCGACCTAGGTACCCAAACTATTTTTATTTTAATAAAAATAGTCGGCTGATGAAATGCCGGGTGTGGGAATCGAACCCACACCTTGAGATTGGTGGACGAGAGCCTGTACCTCTACGCCACCGGGCACCTTCTATATTATTAAATCCATAATTATATTAAAAAATAACACTTACGAAGTTAATAAATATTAACTATTATATACATCATTTAATAATTATTCTGATAAAAACACGCTGGATTTTTTATTTTAGAAATCATACAGGCTATAATCATTAATATGACTATATGTATTAACAATACTTAAATTAAAATTTATTTGAAGGAATGCTACTTGAAGTATTAACTCGGAATAATTATTAAAAACTTCTCATCGCATTATCGATGTCGGCGTCTTGTGACTGTTGTCTGGCTGATTGGCCGTTTAGGAATCTATAGTTTGATTTCAGATAATGCAGATTTTAATGTGCCATTTGTGGTTTTTTTATTGGAATTTTTTTTACATATTTGGTATACTCTATGAAGTGCTCATGTCCATTTTTCAATTATTAAAGTGCCTATTTAGATACATTTAAAATTAATTAATTAGTGTATAGTAATTGAATTATACAATATTCAAACGGTAAAAACTATCAACTTATCCCAATAAATATTTGACAACGCCTTGGATTCATTTGTTTTAACGCCTGTTGGCGGTGGAAACCATTCTTTGTCCTAAGTTGATAATTAAAAAAATTATAATCATATAAAAAAATATGGTTATTAGTCTAAATTTATTATTTATGTGATTCTGCTCTTTCTCGTATAATTTGCCCCTTGTTTCTTATACGGAAATAGTTAGATTTAAATAGCCAAACTGTACCTAACAACCCATGCCTTGACATATTTTCTTTTAAAATAATATCGCTTTCTTTATCCGCCGGTCCAGACTCGACCTTGCCCTATTCAACTTAAGTACGTGTTGACAGGCAGGTTATTGAACCCATGTTGCTTCTAGCATGTTTTTTCAAAGACGGGTCCCATGTAAACGCGGCCAGAAGTATTTTCAATACTAAAAAATTGAGATATTTTAATTTTAAGCAGTGGAAAATAGTTAAGCATAGAATTTACCGCAGAATCTAAAGGGCTCGAACACACTGACGACCAGGTCGCACCGACCAGGCCGCAACTACCTCTAAAACCATTAAATCAAATGATATAGCGCACACTAACGTCCTGGCCGTCCGTTGGTCTTTGCGACCAGAAGACTACACGGAAATATTATTATTTTCTGCCGCTTGTTGCCGGTTTTCTTCCAAATTAATATTTTTTCAGATGAAATCCCTCAAATTCAAGGCACAATATTTTATTTTCTGTAAGATATAGTGTTTTAGTGTAGTTTTTGCATACGTGCAGAAAATCCAAAGAAATAGTATACAGACTGGATCAAAGGTAAACTTAAATCTAATCCCTTTTTTTTATCAAGGGTTGATTCTAGTAAAAACTCAAAACATTTTTATATGACATACTTTATTTATGGTTGGTATGATACCTGTTATTATACCTGTGAGTTTCGATGTTAAAAAATTAAAAAAAATAATATTTAAAGTTTTTCTACAACCACTTGTTTTTTTTATTAAATTTTTTTGTGTCATGTATTGTAGTCAATTTAACGTTTTTCAAACAGGGTTCATTAGACTATATTTCTACTAGGTACATTATTTTGAAAAAAAAAAATAAAAAAGTAACTTAAACATTCATAAAAATAGAAGTAATTACTGTTGTAGATTTTTCGTTTTATTGTAAACATTGAAATAACTGGAAACTAAACTTTCTACCTGTTTATATTTAGAGCCAATGTCTGACGATCTTTTTTTACGATGGCCCTAATATGTTTACTTCTAAAGTCGATAAGGGCGCCATATCAGTAGAAAAAAGAAACAGAATATCTCCCTTTTTGTCGGTCGCGCGTACACAATGCTTTTGTTTGTTGTGAATAACAACTTCGCTTTTAGTTAACTCGGATATTTTAACATTTCTGAAACAATATTTTCTAAATGGTAAAACGTAAAAAATCGTTAGATTTGACAACTCTGTTGAAACTGGTCATTCATCTGGCCGCAGCTAAAAACGCAATACATCCGGCCAGCAGACGGCCAGGTCGTTGCGACCTGCTGACGACCAGATCGCTAGACTAAAATAATTGAACAGGAAGAAAATAACAATAACTTGAATATTCTTCATGCTGAAGAAAAGACGTTGACGAAACTGACTCCCGTTTATTGGGAATACAGTAGGAAAAGACCACAGGATCTTTCGCCGAACGAGTTCTTCCTGTGAAACACACTCAAAAACCGTCTTGGTGGAATGCACCTCTCGAATGACACCTCTGTGGAATGCTAAAGATTCTCCCCACAGTTTTGTATTGTAAGGCGTGAATTTCACAATCATTTGGGGTATTGTTTCGCTGTGAACGGGGAATTATGTAAACATTTTATTAATAAGTATAGTTTTATAAAATTCCTTTAGTTACAAATATTTCTTTTATATGTTAAATTAGCGTGTACCAGCGCCTTCGTTCGCGTCGAATTAATCATTTGTAATGGTGATCATAAAGCAAAGCAAGAATTTCCATTAACATACAAACTGGATAAAATTTTCTCACATTTATGTCAGAATGAGAAAAAGCAATATGGCGATATTATTATATAACTTGGTAATACTTGAGGGGTAGTTTCATCTCGTTGGAATTTGACTTTCGAAAAATCCGTTTGCCAAAAATAAGCTTTTTACGTCAAGCAATTTAAGTAGAATCGTGGTTAAAAAAATATCCAACTTTTTGGAACACCCTGTATGATTTTTTAAAAAATTTCAATATATGTAAAAAAACCAAATAAATTATGCTTGTCCAAGCGTTTTCCCGAAAGACTAACCGTTTTTTAAATAACAAATACTGTAATATTTGAGGGGCGTTTTCACCCTCTTGGAATTTGAGATTTGAGAAACCCCTCCTTATCGAACCTCTACACCCCACAGTCAATCCGTTTGCCAAAAATCAGCTTTAAACGTCAAGCAGTTTAAGCAGAATCGTGATTACTCAATGGTCATATTTCATGAAACACCCTGTATAAATTTATAAAAAATCTTAAAATATGTAAAACAACAAAATAAAATATAGTGTTTAAGAGTTTTTCCGAAAAACTCACCGGTTTTTAAATAAAAAATATTTTAATATTTGAGGGATAGTTTCACCCCCTTAGAAATCGAGTTTCGAAAAATCCCTTCTCATCGAACCTCTAGACCCTAAAGTCAATTTGTTTTCCATAAATCAGCTTTTACGTCAAGCGCTTTAAGCAGGATCGTTATTAATCAATGACCAGATTTTTCGAAACACCCTGTATACATTGCTAAAAAATCTTAAAATATGTAAAAAAACAAAACAAAATATACGTGTTTAAGTGTTTTTTCGGAAGCTTGACCGTTTTTTAAATAAAAATTATTGTAATATTTGAGGGGTGGTTTCACCCTCTTGGAACTGGAATTTCGGAAAATCCCTTCTTATCGAACCTCTACACCCTAGAATCAACCTGTATGTCAAAATTGAGCTTCTTACGTTGAGTAGTTTGAGCAGGATCGTGATTAATCAGTCACTTTTTTAAAATCCTTTTTCAAAGGATTTTATATATTAGTATAGATTATTGTGGATGTACGTGGTATGCATGACTGAGGCCTGAGAGTGATCGAGTAATGAACAGCAAACAAGTCATACACCGCGAATACTAGTCTTAATTCTTTTGTAGATCATTCTTCCAATTCAGAAAAAAATTAACCATCTTTTTCAAACCACAGAAATTCTTGCAAACAAAAAAATATATGACATGGAATTTGACAATGACAAAATCATATTTTTGCTGGTATTTTAATTGTAGCTTTCTCTGGCTAGTATTATAAATTTTTAGTAATGTAAAGGTATATTTTGCAAATAACTTTTAGATGCCTATTCCAAATAAAACGAAATTTTAGAGGACAGTACAACTTTAACGTCTCTTCAAGAAAGTCTAATACAATTTTTGCATAAATCATCTAGGGAGATAATACTTAACCTTTTCAAAATTTACATGGAATTTCCTAGGTCTCGCGTTCCGATGCACCACACGGTATTAATTTAGTAGAAAATAAAATATTTAATAATGCCTTGCATGTTCTAATTATTCCCACATTTGATAAATTTTCTTCAAAAGATTACTACTGTATTAATAATAATTCCTTTGTTAATATAAGTTATTACCAGTATATTCTTTTAATGATTAACCAAATTAATATATCTTTACAATTAATTATTTAGAGAATCGCTAGTAGTAGAGTAAATCTTTCAATCAGTCTCAAAATCTAAAGAATCATGTCTTTCCCAAAATATTTCAAAATTTCCTTCCAACAAAATGACAAAACAATCACCGAAACGTGCCGATTCATGACCTCAATCGGCCCTACTATCGTTACTCGCCTCTCGTACTACAGATTCCATTCTCCATACAATATTAATGCCCCGATGATCCGGCGACCTAACCTCTTTCTCTGACCTCACAGAAACCTCCTTACCTGTGCGAAACAGGGCGATAATCCAGCCGAGCGCCACATATTTTCTCATATTATTCACACGCCAGTCCAGAAGATCACATTTCTTCCTGTGTCTCGGTGATTTGACGGATGACGTAGGGATGTCGTCGATAAAACGTCACGCGCGCGCGCTTGGCACAAGATTCGGGAACAGCTACGCACGGGATTCACAAGAAGACTGGATCCTGCGGTACAGATCACGTCTGTTGGAGGAGGACGGGACTCTGGCAGGCATGGAGCAGGGTGCGCGCGGCGCGCACGGGAGGATTTTCCAGGAGTCGTGGCCAAAACTAGTAATGGGATAATTCCATAGACTTAAAATAAAATATAGACTGAGCATCTCATTCATAAATAGCTGGAACATGCGGTCAGACAATGTCTTGTTATTGTTGTGTTATTGTTTTAGGTTATAACGAGTGCGACACGAGCGATAGATAGGTTGTCTCTGTCGTAACGGTCGTTCCCTGACGACTCTGCCGAGAAACACAACACTGTCTTTCGTTTCTCAAGACCTGAACCACACCTGAACTCTCCGTATCATAGCCGGGTAATTTTTTATTTTAATGAAGCTATAATTAAATTAAAAATATATCGTATTTAAACATTTTTATATTTTATTAAGATTTAGGACAGGTTTTTTAAATAAAAGTTTAGAAAAAACGTCTTAGAGTCCAAAAACGATAAAAAATAATAAAATGCACGTTATAGACGAAATTTTATAATCGAAATTACGTAATTTTTGAAATTAATAATAAATTATTAATTTTAGTCATTTACAACCCCTAGTATTAATCAAAACAGGATCTATTCCACAGATATAATAGAATCGGCGACAGGGAGAGAAAAAAAAATATGATTGTTGTAATTTTTTTTCTGGTTAAGTGAGGTCTTATTATGTAAATTAGAGAAAACATAAATCTGTTCCATTAAAGCAAGGAAGGTGATAGGAAGTTGATAAAATGAAAACTACATTTATTTAACTCGGTACTGTCTTTATTATACCGGGTGCGTCCCAAAAGTGGCTCATCCCCCATATTTTTTTTATATTTTCAAATAAAAAAAACAAGATTTAGTATATGACATAAATTAGGATTGATTGACGCATTCAATTGTTTTTGGTCACTTCCTTTTTCACCGGAAATGACAATAACTTTTAATTTTTAAACGGCACCCTCGGCATAATTCTACTTTATTCGATAGAAAATGACACTCTGAATAGAATGACATATCATATGTCAACTTTTAACATTTTTGCATATGGTTTAATTGTAATAATTACAATTAACTATTATTAATTACAATTATTGTAACACGCGGTTCATAACGACAATTTGACTCGAAATACCAAGTGTGTGGTATCAATATATTCATAAAAAAATGCTTTTTCCAAATATGCTGATGAGTCACCCTTGTTCCATTTGAAAAAATTGACATATGTATGATTAAAAATACGATTTGTACATCTTTTAACCGGCCTAAACAAGACACGAAAGCCATTAGACGATCAAAACTATTTTTCCAAGGCTCCTTGATTAAAACTTAGTGTTTTTAACAACACCATGGCACCCTGGATTGAAATTTAAAATACGATTTGTTTTTAAGTGACAATGTCAAAAGTTGACATATGATATGTCATTCTATTCAGAGTGTCATTTTTTATCGAATAAAGTAGCAATATACCGAGGGTGCCTTTAAAAAGCAAAAGATGTAATCATTTCGGTGAAACAGGAAGAGACCAAAAACAATTGAATACGTCAATAAATCCTAATTTATGTCATATACCTACTAACATACAAATCTGTTTTTTTTTTATCTGAAAAAAAAAAAAGTTATAGGGGTGAGCCACTTTTGAGACGACCCGGTATATTAAAAAATATTGTTTCATAATGTAATATCATTTTAAAATTCTTGTATGTTATTTTAGATTCTGAAGATAATTTTAGAATAAACCGGAATATATTTTTTATAAAAACATTATTAATTATTAACAGGCTTATAATTATGATTTTGTTACAATGTAAGTAAGTAAATAATGTAATGTAAGAGAAAAAATTAACATTTTACATTTTACTAAAATATTATCTAAATAAGCGCCTTTCTACAACAACGCCACTGACTCCTAATGGGTAAATTGAGAGTTGCCTACCGGTCGAAAGTCGTTTCAAGACTTAACTGGATTATTTAAGTCAAATTTCTTGCAAATTTGGCACTGGCGAACCATATTTTATAGTTCTTGAACAGAAAAAGTCAATAAAATAAATACTTAAGGACTACAAGCTAAGAAAATGCGTTAATACAGCCGGGGAGATAGCGGCAACAAAGCTTTACCGCACACGTGCGACACGTACTACAAGGTAATAAATGAATGAATAGGCTCCAAAGACATTATAAATATAGACCGAACATCTCATTCATAAATACTCGTTGGTAGTGTATCAAACATTCCAATGTGTCAAACAAGGACAGAAGAGACAGAGAAGTCTAAAATTTCCGACCCCGGCAACTAGGCCCATTTGGATTGTTCTCATGGCCAGTGGCGTATCGTTTTTTGGAACGAATTTAATTAGTAAAGTAATTAGTAAAATTTTTACTCCATATTAATATACTACATTAACACTTTTTCATCAGATGAGTTTTGTTATAAGGTCTAATATAATAATATAATTAATATCCCACATATACTTATGTTGAAACGTTAGTAGGTAGTTTTCGAAAATCGCTCCAACGTCGATTTTCAATTTAAACTTTCAGTTAATTCTATATAAACTTCCAGACTCAGGCTTCCGAAACAGATATATCTTAGGTTTGTGGTTTTCAATTTCTTTTCAGAATATGGAGGCAATAGTAAAGCACATTTTAGACATTTTTGTAAACATAGGTGGCCGGAACATATTTTCAAACTAAAGTTATAGAATTGTCATTAAATTTCTATTCCAGAAATACCTAGGGTCGCCACCTGTCCTTTTTTGAAAAGGACAGTCCTTTTTTGAAATAACTTGTATTTTTCACTTTTTTTACTTAAAAAGTCATTTTTATTTACGTATTTTCCCTGAGAAAATTACTAATAGCAAACAGAAATATTATTTTCGTCCAAATTTAATTAGAGATGTTAGAAAACTTATAAATACATTTTTCTTGTTTAGAATAGGCAACATTATTTAGAACTTTCCGTTTAATCTCAAATGATAGTTTAGGTTTTAGTTTTACCTTTTTTGATTTTAAAAAGAAATTTTCAAAATTAGTAATTAGTAACGATTTAGTTAGTTCGCAATCGATAGCTTCCTGAGAAGTACTCTGTGTAATAGTTGTTTAATCTTAATCTTGTATTACTAATAACTTCCTATACCTAAAATCAATATTTAATGAGAAAATTATGTTTTTTTTTGAAAATATAAGACAAGATTTGGCTTTCGGTCTTCTTCTTGTATTATGATGGCTCTGACACGAGGCAATTGCCTTTTAGTCTTTCAATAGAAGGCATTTATCATTAAAAGTATCAAATCTGTGTGCTACAGTATGAGGTTTCTGTCGCATAATAATGAATATTACGTTTATTTACAAATCCATTACTTTTAAAGGTAGCTTCATCAGATAATCAAATTTTAGTTAAATGTCCCAATTTTCATGAACTGTATTAAGCATACGTATTGCGGTTTGCATCACCCTGTATGTTGACAAAAATATTTTGAAAATGTGCGTTACAATGGCCCCATCTTATGTAAAAAAATTGAAATATCAAACCAAACAAATCTTTAAAATTAAAAATCACAAACCAAAAACGTAATAGGTAAAATGCTTTTTTGGAGGGTCACTCTGTATATAGGTATGTATAAAACTAGTAGCCTAAGAATTATTTACAGTTCGTCCCATTCTAAAAAAAAGGTAAACACACCGTACAAATAACTCTAGGAAGAGGTATTTGTACGGTGATAAAAAATTGTCTAAACAAGGCCGAAGGGGCAGATATAATAAAGCAATAAAATGTAAAAAGGGTCGGGTTGTTTATTATATACCTTTGTTTATTTGTTGAGCAAAATTCCTTTAGAATATCGTATATAATGACCAAAATATGACGCAATATTAAGAAAAAAAATGTCACTTTCTGGCTAATAGTAAAGTTTCAAGTGCAACGTTTATATTCAAATTTGTTATGATCTACAACAGTTAGGTAGTAATTGAGATGAATTATAATTTAATCACCGGCTACTAAGTTCTTGTTTTAATAGATCAAAATTCAACAAACATAATTAGAAATTATTTTAATTGTGAGAGGCTCCCTTGTGGGACGCCTATGTACAATTACGGCGGAAATATAATATGTTAAAACAATATCTACCTGTGAAAAGACAAATTCGGATAATTTGAGCTTATTTTTCCACACACTTGACACTGTCGTACCATATTGAAAATTCGCAGATTCAAAAGTACGTTAAACAAAACAAAAACTACTGAAAAACACTGAAAAGATCAGTTCGGACTTGATTCCGACTTCAAACACACCGTAAGCTAAACGTAGTATGCTATAACGGACCAAGGGCCGTCGCGAGGGGTGGTGGGACGGACGGCTCATTTCATTCTGGAAGACTAGCAGCGACGTTGCCAATAGTTCTAGACGTTTCAGCACATTAAACAGTAAACATGTCCTTTAATAGTAACGCATATTATATCCTCTGGTTAATAACATATTATTACGCATGCTTCTTTAAAAATAAACTATTAATTTAATTAAGAAATTGAGATTTATTGATATTCGGTGACGAGATTGATCGATTCGATGCCACGAAGATGTAGAGAAGTAATTAATTCAAAGGGATATTCCACTAAATATTAGTAATTTTTATATTATCTTGAATTTTAATAAACATTCTTCTTAAGTTTCCATACTTTTGACCAAGAAAATATTCATAATTTTTTATATATTTTTTGATAGCTGTAATTTGTTATTTAAATGTATTAGGTTTTGTAGGAAATTATTTGTAGGTCACGATTATATAAAAACGGACGCCGTTTTTTTCGATCATACGGTATATGTTATTTTGAGTTAGTTAAAAGAAAAAAAAAATCGTCCAGTTAGAGTTATTAGTTAACCGTTATCCTACATCAGGGACAATTTTGACATGATTCTATTAATTTGATCTCTGCAGTGTGCATTCACCAATTAATACAGGGTCCGGCAATAGTGCGTCGGGCATCTGTAGCTTGTAACGTAAAAGACTTAGGCATTTTGTTTAATTGCAAACTTAAAGTATGTATTAGGATGTATTTCAAAAAAATAATTTAACCTCTACAGGGTGGCTCAAAAAAGTGTGAGTAGATCGAGATGATTTTTTTTAAATGGAACACCCTGTATATTATTGAATTTTTGACTTCCTTTCTAATCACTTTACATAATCCTAAGATATTTTTAAACAGGTTTTGATAGTTTCAGAGATATTAATGAATAAATAAAAAAATATATTTTTTTCAGCCTTTTTAAAAAAAATAATAAAAATACAAAAATTGTCCTAAAATCAAAACTATATTAAGTATTTACTTTAGATGGTCTGTACTTAATTTGCAATAAATATCGTAATCTTAAATCATACAGGGTGTTCAAAATTGTACGCCAAACGTTCTAAAATATAAAATATTCTTTTTTGTTTTTTTTAATGGAACACCCTGTATATTACTTTTTTCATAGATGGATAATTAAAAAATAATCATTTTTTTTTGCATTTAGAGTATTTGAAAATTTTTAACGGCTTCGGAGATACTCGCGGTATTTTATGTTGCGTGTATACTCGCGGTACTTTTTATACGGCTCTTTCAACGGTAAAATACGAGAGAAAAATCATTGGGTGGCTTTGATAAAAATTTACTATAGAAAATGCCATATATAACCGCAAATATCTGCAAAGCCGTTAACAAAAGTTTTCAAATACTTACCCAAAATTCAAAAAATGTTCATTTTTTAATTATCCATCTATTAAAAAAATAATATATCTATAAGTTGTTCCATTTAAAAAAACGATTTTATTTTATATTTGCGTCTAAAGTAAATGCCTACTATAGTTTTAATTTCTTGTACTTTTAATATTTTTTTAGATAAGCTGAAAAATATATATTTTTATCTTATTTATTAAGATTTCTAAAACTATCAAAATATATCTGCTCATATCTTAAGATTATGTAAAATGATCTGAAAGCAGGAAGTCAAACGTGCAATAATATACAGGGTATTCCAATTAAAAAAATTCGATCCATTCACACATTCTTGAGCCACCCTGTAGAAGTTAAAATATTTTCCTGAAATACATCCTGGTATATATTTTAGGTTTGTACTTATACAAAATTGCTAAGTTTTATGTTATAGGAGCTACAGATGCCCGACGCACTATTGTCAGGCCTTGTATAAGCCAGTTGCACAATGGTATAGTTTGTCCAACGATTCAGGGAAGATTCCGACAGACAATATCCAAAAAATGACAGATGATAGATTTGTTGACTCTGAGATTTGACTCTGTGATTTAAAATGATAGACACAAGTGTCACTATCGGGGATCCCTCCATTGGATTTACTATAGTTCAAGTTTAGATTAATATTTTCTTCTCAATTGTTTTTCGATAATGGTATTCCTACCTGGCCTTTGAAATTATTTTGATTAGTCCTTATTTTATCCCTTTTTTTTCACGCCAAACAGTGCAGCTTTTGAAACCATAATATGTTCCGCAATTGGGCGAGTTTTTTTTCCAGAATCAAGGTAAGTACTCTAATACCTATCCTCGACAATCCTATGTGCTCGCTTGATTGGAACTATTACGTTTAACCCGCTCTAGAATCCAATGCAGAAATATAGACTCAGTTCATAAACAAAATGTAAACGTTTCTGCTTGTCCGGATTAGAAAATACTGAGATTTCGCGTATGATTTTTTTTGCGTCCGGATTTTAGGGGTAAAAAATTATACTGTAATATGATTCATTCTATGGGTTTTGGCCAGGTTGTCGTGAAAATTCACCAGTGTGCGGCGCACGGGCAAAGGGGAAGAAGGGGTAAAAGATGAAGCGGGAGGATAGACGCGAGAGATGGAGGAGAAGCGAGAGCAGGTGTTTGTTGAGATAGGGTAATGGAGAACGGAGAAGAAGGAAGAAGGTAGGGGTGCCCCGCTCCGTAGTAAGTGATTAGATGTTATGCGGC